>NW_027186352.1:21737401-21810199 GCF_028583685.1 Petaurus breviceps papuanus
CACCATCACCATCACCACCACCACCACCATCACCATCACCACCACCATCACCATCACCATCACCAACACCACCATGCACAACTCATATGTGCCTTCATTTTCTGTGTGATTCTCCTCCCTGGCTTTGGGCTCTATCCTGGAAGTCTTCTTCTGGGAGTTTTATGGACCATAAGCAGAGTAGGAGTCATTAGTATGCTAGAGTGGTCAAGAAACACAATGCAAAATTAGAATGCATTAACAGAGGCAAAGCAACCAGGAATAAGGAGGTAAGAGACATGACCTCTGCCATGACCAGATTCCATCTAGAGGATTGTGTTCAATTCTAGACACCACATTTTAGGTAGGGCTTTGATAAGCACAAAAATATTCAGAGAAGGGACACCTGAATGGTGAAGGACATTGACTTCATGTCAGGTTTGTTGGATTAACTAAGAAATTTTTAGCCTGGAGAAGAGAAAACTCAGGAGAAAAAAATCATCATGATGGTGGAAGGACTATCACATAGAAAAGGGATAAGGTTTGTTCTGTGAGACCCCAGAGGACAGAATCAGGAGCAATGGGTGTTTCAAAGTGGTAAATTTAGGGGTGGCTAGGTGGTGCCTGGAGTCAGGAGGACCTGAGTTCAAATCCGGCCTCAGACACAACACACACAAAAACTAGCCATGTAACCTTGGGCAAGTCACTTAATCCCAATTGCCCTCCAAAAAGCAAAAAAGTGGTAAATTTAGACTTTTAATGGAAAAAATACTCCCCACACTAATCAGATTGTGGAAAGTTCCCAATAATTAGAGTTGCCCAGATGCAGACGAGGCCACCTTGAGAAGTAGTGGTTTCTCCATCAGTGAAGGTCTTCATGCAAAGACTGGTTGGGTGATTTGGGTGGGGGATTCTTATTCAGGTCTTGATTGTACTAAGTGGTGTCTGAGGTCCCATCTGTGAGTCAGTGTGCGACCTCTTCATAACAACTCACATGGGGCAACTAGGTGGTGCCACATATAGAACATTCATCCTGGAGTCAGGAGGACCTGAGTTCAAATCTGGTCTCAGATGCTCAGGCAAATCACTTAACCCTGATTACCTCCAAAACATAAATATATATATTTAATGAATTAATGAATGCAACTCACATGTTCATATTTTAAGTCATATAAAGAGTAGTCCTTACAACAATATAATAAGGAAGATAGTATAAGTGTTATGCTTATTTTAAGGCTGAGAACACTGAAGCTTAGCAGACTCAGATGACTGCCCACAGCCACAGAGCTAGTAATTTTGAGAGCTAGAACCATGGGATCTGAGTGTCAAATTTTTTTCTCTGATACATAATACCCATGTGATCCTGAGCAAGTAATTTTAACACTGGGCCTTTGGTTTCTCATCTGTAAAATGGACTCTGTAAACTTTTAGGTTTTAGTTCTAAATCCATGACCACGTAGAGCTCAAAGACAAATCTCCTGGCTCCAAGACAGGCTGCTCTGACCATTCTACCATACTGCCTGCTGTTTATCCCCTTCAAGAACTCAAACAGTGCCATGTGGAGTTCCAGCTTCGGAGCCAGCATTATGTTACTTGCTGAAAATACATACAACGTGCCTTTCTAGAGGAATGTTTGGGTGCAAATCTTTACCTGAGTAACAGTGGAAATGTTGTTCTCATGAAGATGTGGCCTGTTGGAGAGGCAGGGAAAAAGAGTCTGAGTGAGGGAGAAATCTGGCTGGATGCCTTCTTCTCAAACAAGAAAAGATCCCCTCTAGCACCTTGGAAGTCATATGCCAGGCATCTCACAGCACAGAATCGACTTTCCAATAATGGATTTTTGACAGTAGGGGGGGGAGGAGGCATTATGTTTGCAGTTGAAAAGTGTAATTTTTTCTGTTCCTGTCGGAAAAGTCAATGGGCCCTACCCTGCAGGAAACAATGTGTTATGTGGTGATAATTGTGAGGAAGGTGAATTAAATGGCGGCTGCTCGACCAGAAGATGAGTGTGTGTCTCAGGAGGGAGAAAGGGATGCTCAGATTTTCCATGGGCCTGTAGAGGTGCCAGAAAGCTCAAGAGAAAATGGCAGTCATTGATTTGGAAAACCTGCCAAAAAGCTGCCCTCCACATCTGCCTCTCCTTGCTGTGGCTCCCAGAGGTTCCCCTTCTCTTGTTGGCTCCTCTCTCTTCTTCTCCACTCCCTGCAAGTGTGAATCTCCCCTGTCCACTCACTTTCTGGGTTGCTTCCTCCCTGCTCTCCTCTCTCTGCCTGTTTCTTTCTCTCCTTGCTCTTTCCTTCCCATCCTTCTTCTTGATCTTCCTGGCCCACAATAGTACTCTACATCTGTTCCCGATCTTGCACCCCTCCCCCCTTTCTATCCTCTAAACTGTCTGCTCCTATCACCAACTACATCCGCACTCTTATGTTCAGGGAGGCCAGGTCATAGGCTCCCTACAGTCCCTAACTTCTAGATGCCTCTGACTCTCTCTAGTTTCCTTTAAGCTTCATATTAAATCCCATTTGATTCAGGTCTTTTTGATCCCCCAGTTGCTAATGCCTTCACACTACAGGGGTCCACAAAAATTTGTAAAATATTTTGATGACTATTTCAATGTAATTAACTTCCTTTGTGATCCTATGTATTTTATCCACTTGAAAATATTATTCTCAAAAAGAATTCATAGGGTTCCACAGGTTGCCAGTGGGTGGGGGGGGGAAAGAGGAGGGGGTGTCCATAAAACAAAAAAGGTTCCGGCGATAACAACTAGCATTTACATTGTGCTTTAAGGTCGAAGATGATTTTTACACATGTTATCTCATTGGATCCTCAAAATAACCCTGTAAAGCACATTCCATTATCACCCCTTTTTACAGATAATGAGACTGAGGTTCAGAAAGGTAGTGACTTGCCCTGGGTCACCCAGCTAGTAAGTATCTGGAGCGGGATTTGAACTGAGATCTTTCTAAATTCTCTAAATCACCGTCTTTCCTTCTGTGAAATGGGGATAAAAATAGTCCTTACTTCACAAGATTCTTCTGAGGATCAAATGATAATACATACATATGTATATGTATGTGTGTTTGGACATATACATGTATATGTATATATACACACATATTATGTAAAGCATGTTGAGATCTTTGAAGACCTTGAAGTGGTAAACATCATCATCATCATCATCATCATCATCATCATCATCATCATCATCATGTGTTATCTCCCCCATTAGAAAGTAAGCTCCTTGAGGGCAAGGATGACTTTTCTTTATATCCCTAGAACTTTGTGCAGTGCCTAGCACATTATCAACCCTTAATGAATGTTTGTTGACTGACAAACTGGCAGTCAGAGGATCATGATGTGCAGTTGGAAGGACCATCTTTCATTTTACAGATGGACAAACTGAGACCCCAGGAGTGACTTGCTGAAGGTCACAATACTGATGATGAGCCCAGAGCCAGTGATTTTCCCTCTTACCATGCTGCCTCCCTGACTTGGTCAAATGGTTGTTCTAAAGTCATCTTTGTTTGCCTCTTACTCCAATAGGTGGGCTTTTACTTTTTCCACCCCCAAATGGGTTCTTTTGACTTGGTACTTTGACGGTGGCAATAACCAGCTCCCAAATGGGCATGCAGTTACTTGAATTATATAAACCCCTCAAAGGGATGGTGGACTTTCAATGCATCTCAGCCCACTGGTGACAAACCACCTCCCATCCCATTGGTCATCTCCCTCTGTGGTTATGGGCTGTGGGTTATTCATTTAAGCCTGCCATCTCACGCCTTTATTGGGTACAGCATGACCACAAATCAATTGTGAGTGGGATAAAAATGATAAAGTTTGCCACCTGCTTCATTTCAAAGCCATTTACAAGTTGCATTGCATTGGGAACAGGCTTGAAAGTCAATTACTTTGATCTACACATTTTTGGAGTATGAGACTGTTCTCAGGCAGGAAAAGTGGCTTAAGGGGAATTACTGCCTGTCTACAACAGGAGCGATCTTCCTTTTCCTACTAACTGTATGACCTCTGATAAATCTGTGCCACTGTATGCTCATCTCTGTCCGAGGTTGGTCCACCCCACAAGTTTCACTTTAGAACTGAAGTCACAGGCACAACTGTCACCTCTGGAGAACCTCTCCCCAAGGGATATGCCACTCTTACAGCCACGTGGAAGACCCAGGATCAGGGGTTACCACAGTCATTTTGCCTTGGGGGGTATCCCAGAGTCTTTGTCCACCTCCCCCACCCCAACCCCACAAACTGATTTTATCCTATTTCCCAGGTGCAGCTTGGACTAAAGTCCTCAAAAACTCACCTAATATGAAAGTTTTTAAATAGACATTCTCTGGCCTTCTTAGGTCTGTCTTCTCTTGCTACCTAAGCTCTGGACCCATTTCCCTACTCCGTCCTAATATCTTGTTCTCTTGCCCTTCTCTAGAAACTTCTGAAAACTTCCATACTAGACTGGTCTAGTTAGGGCCTTATCAGTCAGACGTCATCATCGCCCATCCCATGATATTGGCTGCACTTGAGCAAGAATCTCTCCTCTCTCTATAAAACCCATGGCCCTTGCCTGCATCCCTGAGTTACCATGGCGGTGGGGCCATGGAGGTAGCCAGAGGAGCTAGATGTGCACAGCCCTAGGTCAGCTTCCCTGTAGAATCACTGTTGGTCCCCTTTCTACTCTGCCATAATCTGAAGACCATGGGGACTGTGGTTCCAGCAACCTCCCTGATGGCATCCTTGATATGTTGCCTCTGACCTGTGTTCCTATTTCTGAGAATCTCATGTTAGGCTTTAAGCCTCCTCTTATGTGAATTAAAATACTCAATATCAAAGTTCTATAGAACTAAGCCCAACTGGCCTGCTTGACTCTTTGATAAGAACTTCCTAGGTCGAGTTCAAGTCTGGCCTCAGATACTTGACACACTTACTAGCTGTGTGACTTTGGGCAAGTCACTTAACTCCAATTGCCCTCCAAAACGCAAAAAAAGAAATTAAAAAAAGGAACTTCCTAGGTCCACAAACTGCAGGAATTGACTAGGACGGTTTGGCTTTCCAATACTAATATGGCCCATTTTGGAGTCTATTTCTTTGAGGGGCTAAAATGTCTGTCCCAACAGCATTCACTCAGCCCTTAGAAAATCAATGCAGAGGGAGGCCAGGTGGTACAGTGAATAGAGCACTGGTCCTGGAGCCAGGAGGACCTGAGTTCAAATCCAGCCTCAGACACTTAACACAAAAACTATCCATGTGACTTTGGGCGAGTCACTTAACCCCAATTGTCCTACACCCCCCCTCCCCAAAAAAAAGAAAAATAAAAAAAAAGGAAGGTAGAGAACTTTGGGAGGAGGGGATATGTCAGAAGACTTCGCAGAAGAAGTGGCACATGTAGAGGCAAAATGGATGAAATGTTTGAGTTGGAGTCCAACCAGGACTGTGACACTTACTGACTGCGTGACTCTGGGCAAGTCACCTAAGCTCTGCCTGCCTCAGTTTCCTCATTTGTAAAATGTGGATAACTAATGGCACCTACTTCATGGGATTATTGTGAAGATAAAATTAACACTTGTTAAGCACCTTGCAAACGTTCAATTGCTGCATAACTATTTCTATTATTATTACTGCCAGAATTATTCTAGCTGCTGCCTGGCCTGAGTCTTGAAGGAAGAGAAGGAGTTCCCCAGTCAGGGATGAGGAGGGAACCCATTCTGATCATGTCAGAAAGGACTGAGTGAATGCATAAAGGTGGAAATGTATAAAACGAAATTGGGGAACACTTCCCAATCATCCAGTTCAGACCAGGTCTAGTGCGTCCAAAGGTTGGGAAGTTAGCTTGGAACCTGGCCAGACCGGGAGTGAGCTAACAGCCTCTGAAGGGACACACACCTGAATCTCAGAGGCTCCATCCAAGGTTCCCACCAGATCACAATGCCAGCACCACCATTTGGCATCTACATGTGCTTTGAGATCTACCAAAGCATCTTACATACATGACCTCATCTGCTCCTTGGGCCTAGCATGTTGTTACACTATTGTGTCTCAGAGAAAGCAGAAAGGAGACAATGCAGCTATTGAGAAAAGTAAGCCAAGAGCTGGTGATCTGTAAGAATTCTGGAAAACTTTCCTGCTCATGAGACCTTACCACAAGACCAGGTACTGACAAAGCTGAAAAGGGTTTAAGAGATCATTTAATCCAAACCCTGTGTTTTACAGAGGAGGAAACTGAGGCCTGGAGAGGTCAATACTGGTTCTATCATCTCAGGGCCCCTGGCTGCATCCCATAACATTTAGTAAGTGCCTACTATGTTCAAAATGCCTGGCTTATAATAAATGCTTAATAAACACTTGTTGTCTTTCAAAGCCTTTTGCTCTGGTTAAACAAAGACCAAACATTCACTATTTCTTGTCTTCAAAGTATTTACATTCTACTGATGTCACTGAAGGGTGATGGGTAGAGGCAGGTTATAGAATCAGCACTTCGTGACCCTGGACAAGTTACTTAAACTTTGTTTGCCTTAATTCACTGGAGAAAGAAATGACAAATCACTCCAGTATCTTTGCAAGAAAACCCCATGGATGGTAATGCTTCACAGGGCCACCAAAAGTCACACGCAAATGAACCATAGCAACAAAGCTTATAGATGTTATGTTATCTCTAACATACCCTCCCCACTCTAAATCCTATGGTGACAAGCCAGTTGCCCAAGGGCCTAGGCTCCCGGGAGTGATGAGGAGGAGAGAACCAGAGCTCTGAATCAATGGCTCCCAAGCCCGCGGTCTTCCATTATGCCTCGAGAGTGGAGGGAAACGCAATGTCTTCATTTCCCAGTCCAAGCATCTTCCCTCTTTCTTCTCCAAACAGTAGCTTCATCTCCTCTCGGAGTCTTTCTGTTCTGTGTGGGCTGCCCCTGTAGGAAAACAAGCCAGGAAATTTGGATCCACAGAAGGGGAGAAAACAGATGGTTTGGTTTCTGATGAGATTAAGTGTTGATTTTTTCAGTTACAAAAAGACACCGTAGGCTTAACAGAAGAAACATATGCTCAGTTAGAAAAATCAGGGCCTAATAACCACAACAATACAGCAATAACAATGACTCACATTTCTATAGTTTAATTTTACAAAGAGCTTTCCTTACAACCACCTTATATAAAAAAAATAGTGTGAATATGATGATTTTACAGATGAGGAAACTGAGGCCATTGCTAGGAACTATCAGAACTGGTAGTAGAACTTAACTATTCCAACATGTTCTGTCCAGCTCCATGATCCTCTCATCCAATGAACAGGACTGCCACAGAGAGTAGAGATTGTTTCATTTTCTCTCTGGCTCCCTAATACCTAGCACAGTGCCTGGCATGAATAAGTGCTTAATAAACACTTGTGGATTAGCTAATCCCATGGGTGCTGGTCAGCCCACCCATACCTTTGCATTCTTTTCATAAATATTTCATTGGTTATCAGCCCAACATACTAAAGCCCATCCTTTTCCCCTGTTATTATTTTGTGAGCACCGAGACAGGGCTCCACACCTTTGCTGTCAGATTGACATCATTTTCTCTTGCTATGTGACTGGCCTACTTTCTTTGGACTTTGCACTGTCTTTTATGCTACATCATGCCCATAAATCATCACTGGTAATAAGTTGCAACTTGCTTCCAGTCATCACATGTTTTTCCATTGCTCTTAGGGTCAATGTGATTCACCTGAGATCATGGGACTCCATGGTTTTCAGCAATCTAGCATCATCAGGAGAATATTGATGATGATTTGCAGCAGGGGGCAGCTGGAGGTCATTGAAATGGCTTCAGTTTCTCAGATGTGATGGTGCATACAGTGACTCTCCTCTCTCCGAAAGGGTTAAGTAACTGAAGGACTGGTGCAGGATTAGCCTTTCTCTGTTTAGTCCCAGAGTGCAAAATAAGAAGGAATGGACAGAAAGTTGAAAAGAGGCAAATATGGGCTCTAAGTAGAGGAAATCTGCCTCATAACTAGAGCTGTCCAAAAGCAGAATGAGCTTCCTCAGGAGATGGAATTCCTCATTGGAGGATGGATTGAATTGAATTGAATCAGACAACCAATTATCAAGAATACTGCAAAAAACCTTCCTGTTCTTGGGGTGATTAGGTATGCAGTGAATAGAGCACCAGCCCTGGAGTCAGGAGGACCTGGGTTCACATTCAGCCTCAGACACTTAACACAAAAACTAGCCGTGTGACCTTGGGCAAGCCACTTAACTCAAATTGCCCTGCCTTCCCCCCTCCAAAAAAAAAGAAAGAAAAGAGGAAGATTCCTGTTCAGCTGTAGACTGGCCTTAGTTGTCCTCAAAGATGAGCTTGTTTCTGAGGTGAACCTTATGGGAACTTGGGGAGAGGAGAGGAAGTTATAGGAATGTGAGACAACATTGTCAGTGAAGAAGAGTGCCTTAATAGAAATTGTTTCAACAGAGTCCAACTTCAGGCTCATCTAAGAATTTATGACATGCAGCACAAGTTGAGCATAGACTGGCATATACTGGGGCAAACAGGTTTCAAAGGATTCAGAGGAAGGGCAGCTATAATTTGGAGATTCTACAAAGAAAGGCAGCCCAGTAGAGAAAGGAAACTCTTCAGAATTACATTTAAAAGACACACAGAGAAAGAATTCCAGTGAGGAACACTATGAGTAATTAGTTGAAGAGACAGATGTGAATGCACAGGGGACTTAGTGACTAATTTAGATTTTCAAGACATGTACCAAAGATGGAAGCAAGGGCAAGTGACTGAGGACAAATATAAAAAGTGTGGCATGGTCCTGTGAGAATAATGCCAAAAGCATTAAAGTTTGGGAGGAGCTGAGGTTGCTAAAGAAAGCTGAGGACAATAAAATTAGTTTGCTTTTTATACCTCTTATGGGGGAATAAAAGAAGGGATAGGATGAGGTAGCAGAGTGTAGTGGATAGAGAACAGGACTTGAAATCAAGAAGACTTGAGTTCAAATATACACTTACTAGCTCTATGGCCCAGGGAAAGTTACTTATTACAGTATCTCTTTACCTCAGTTTCCTTATCTATAAAATGGGGAGTTTGGACTCAAGGACAGATATTTAGATCATAGTTAATGCTTTATGAGGTGCTTACTAGGCACAAGGCAGGAACTGCTCTGAGTACTGGAATACAAACATGACAAAAAAAGTCCTCTTCTCAAGGAACTTAACATTCTCAAGATTCTAATAACGAGCTGGATGCTGTCTAAGATAAAGCTGAGTTAATCTAACAAAATAATAATGAAAGGCTCCATATAAGTATGGCAGTCTGGTCCCTGGAAAATTGTGACTCCAGTGGACAAGTGACAAAACATACTACCTACCCCACAAAGCATTGATGGACTCAAGGTGCATGGTGAGATCATGAAAAGAGTCAACAACCTGATTGAAGAAAATAACACCTTAAAAAAATAGACTAACTCAAATGGCAAAAGAGGCTCAAAAAGGTAATGAGGAGAAGAATACCTTAAAAAGCCAAATTTTCTAGATGGAAAAAGAATCTCAAAAGTTCACTGAAGAGAATCGTTTCTCCAGAATAAGGTTGGAGCAAATGGAATCTAGTAAATTTATGAGAAATCAAGATATTATTAAACAGATCCAAACAAATAAAAAAATAGAAGGCAATGTGAAATATCTCATTGGGAAAACCACTTATCTGGAAAACAGATCCAGGAGAGACAATCTAAAAATTATTGGACTACCTGAAAGCCATGATCAAAAAAAGAACCTAGAAATCATCCTTCAAGAAATTCTCAAGGAAAATTGCCCTGATGTTTTAGAACCAGAGGGCAAAATAGAGGTTGAAAGAATCCACAAATCACCTCCTGAAAAAGATCCCAAAAAGAAAACTCCTAGGAATATTATAGCCAGGTTCTGGTTCCCATATCAAGGAGAGAATATTGCAAACAGCCAGGAAGAAACAATTTGAATATTGTGGAAACACAATCAGGATAATACAAAATCTGACAGCTTCTACACTGAGGGACCAAAGGGCTTGGAATATGATATTCCAGAGGTCAAAGGGCTTGGAATATGATATTCCAGAGGTCAAAGGAGCTGGGATTAAAACCAAGAATCACCTACCCAACAAAACTGAGTATCATGTTTCAGGGGGAAATATGGTCATTCAATGGCATAGAGGACTTTCAAGCATTCGTGATGAAAAAAACAGAGTTGAATAGAAAATTTGACATTCAGATACAAGAAGCAAGAGAAGCATGAGAAGGTAAACAGGGAAAAGAAATCATAAGGAACTTATCAAAGTTGAACTATTTACATCCCTACATGGAAAAATGATAATTGTAACTTATGAAACTTTTCTCAGTATGAGAATAGTTGAAGGGAATATAAATGTGTGTGTGTGTGTGTGTGTGTATATATATATATGTATACATATATATGTCTATATAGGAGGGTATATGGGTGTA
This sequence comes from Petaurus breviceps papuanus, assembly GCF_028583685.1. Lineage (NCBI taxonomy): Eukaryota > Metazoa > Chordata > Mammalia > Diprotodontia > Petauridae > Petaurus > Petaurus breviceps. Next base: position 21,747,834 of record NW_027186352.1, read on the forward strand.
TGAAGACATATATGAGTGTGTGTATATATGTATATAGGTATACATAGACAGAGGGCACAGGACCAATTGAATAGGAAGGGATGATACGTAAAAGTGGGAATTGAGAGGTGAGAGGGGAGTATAATGAGAGGAGATATGGATAGAGAGAATGGGGTAAATTATCTCATATAGAAGAGGCAAGGGAAAACTATTACAATGGAGGGGAAGAACAGGAAGGCAAAAGGGAATGAGTCAACCTTACTCTCATTGAATTTGGCTTAGGGAGGAAATGACATACACATTAAATACAGTATCTCATCCTATGGGAGAGTAGGGGGGAATGGGATGAGAGGGGGTATGATAGAGTGAGGGCAGGTTGGAGGGGAGGGAAGTTGGAAGCACACACTTTTGGAAACAGACAGGGTCAAAGTAGAGAATAGAACAAGTGGGGGGCAGGATAGGATGGAGGGAAATATAGTCAGTCTTTCAAAATATATTCACTATGGAAATGTTTTGCATAGCTTCAGATGTACAACCTATATTGAATTGCTTATCTTCCCAGTAAGGGTGGGTGATGAGGAAGGAAGGGAAAGAATCTGGAATTCAAAGTTTTAAAATCAAATGTTTAAAAAATATACATATTATTTTTTTTACATGCAACTGGGAAATAAAATATACAGGCCCTGGGGCATAGAGATCCATCTTGCCCTCTTGGAAAGTCAGAGGGAGGATGGGGGAGGATATAGGAGAGAGCAGATTGGGGCAGGGGGTATTCAGTGCAATTGCTGTTTTGAGGTGGTGGGTAGGGGAAATATGGGGAGAAAATTTGTAACTCAAAATCTTGTGAAAATGAATGATGTAAACTAAAAATAAACATAAAATATAATTCAAAAAATAAAATGAAAAAAAATTTGACTCAGTTCTTTCTATATTTGAGAAATGAGGCCTTTATCAGAGATACTTGCAAAAAAATTTTTCCCAGCTTTCTTGTGCAAAAATTTATTAATTGAATGCAATGAAAATGATCAATTTCATATCCTGCAATGCTCTCTATTTCTTGTTTGGTAATAAATTCTTCCGTTACCCATAGATCTGACAGGTAAAATATTCTGTGCCCCCTAATTTGCTTGTGGCATCACCCTTTAAGTCTACATAATGTAAGCCACTCTGCTATCTGCTTCAGTTTTGTGGGAGAGGTAATCCCATTCACATTCACAGCTATGATTACTAACTGTGTATTTCCTTTCATCCTACCCTCACCCAGTTTATCTTTCTCACTGTGTCCTTTTACCCTGTCTCTCCTCAAAAGTAGTTTGTTTCTGATTATTACCTCCCTCAATCTGCCCTTTCTTCTATTAGCCCTCTCCTCCCTCATTCTCTTATTCCTCTCCCCTCATATTTCCCTGTAGGGTGAGAAAGATTTCTATATCCAATGTGTTTGTGTTTTCCCTCTTTAAGCCAATTCCAATGAGAGTAATGTTCAAACTTTGTTCACCCCCCCCCTCTATTTTCCCCTCTATCATAAAAGCTCTTTTCTACTTCTTTCATGTGAGATAATTTACCCCATTATGACTCTCCCTTCCCCCTTCTCTCAGTGCATCCTTCTTTCTCATTCTTTAATTTTATTTTTTGGAAACCATCCCATCATAGTCAACTCACACCCATACCTTCTATTGATATATATTCCTTCTGACTGCCTTAATAATAAAGTTCTTAGAAGTTACAAATATCACTTTCCCATATAGGATTATAAACAGTTTAACCTTATTGAATCCCTTATGATTTTTCTTTCCTGTTTACCTTTTTATGCTTCTCTTGAGTCTCACATTTGAAAGTCAAACTTTCTATTCAGGTCTGGTCTTTTCATCAGGAATACTTGAAAGTCCTCTATTTCATTAAATGCATTTTCCCCTGAAGGATTATACTCAGTTTTCCTGGGTAGGCAATTCTTGTTTGTAATCCTGGTTCCTTTCCTCTCCAGAATATTATATTCCAAGCCCTCCGATCCTTTAATGCAGCTGATAAATCATGTGTTATTATGACTGTGACTTCATGATATTTGAATTGTTTCTGGTTACTTGAAATGTTTTCTCCTTGACCTGGCTGCAAGATTCTTGGGAGTTTTCATTTTGTGATTTCTTTCAGGGGGTGATCAGTAGATTTTTTCAGTTTCTATTTTACCCTCTGGTTCTATAATGTCAGAGCAGTTTTCCTTGATTATTTCATGAAAGATGATATCTAGGCTCCTTTTTTATCATGGATTTCATATAGCCTAAAAATTCTTAAATTGTCTTTCCTGGATCTATTTTAAAGGTTAGTTGTTTTTCTAACAAAATATTTCACACTGTCTTCTATTTTCTTATTCTTTTGGTTTTCTTTTATTGTTTCTTGATTTCTCATAAAGTCACTAACTTCCATTTGTTAAGTTCTAATTTTTAAATAATTATTTTATCCAGTGAGCTTTTGTACCTCCTTTTCCATTTAACCAATTCTACTTTTTAAGATATTATTTTATTCAATGTTTTCGGACCTCCTTTACTAAGCTGTTGACTCTTTTTTTTTTCATGTTGTTCTTGCATCATTCTCATTTTTTTCCCCCAATTTTTCCTCTACCTCTCTTACTTGATTTTCAAAAACCTTTTTGAGCTCTTTCAGGAATTTTTTTTTGGCCTTGAGATCAATTCACATTTTTGAAGACCTTGCAGGAAGCTGTTTTGACATTGTTATATTCTGAGTTTTTGTTTTGATCTTTCCTGTCATCATTGTAACTTTCTATGGTTAAGTTATTATTTTTTGTTGTTTGCTCATCTTCCCAGCCTAGTTATTGACTTTTAAATTTATGTGAAAGTTGGCTTTGCTCTCAGGATGGATGTGGCACTGTCCCAAGCTCCAGGTTTTTCAAGCTACTATTTCAGAGCTAGTTCTGTCTGCCTGTAAGTTTTCAGTCCTTCCAAGGTAGCATGATCTAAGGAGAGGTATGATCATAGCTCTCATGGTCTGGGCTCTGGTCTGTGAGTGACCACAAATACTCTTTTCCATCTTGTAACTGTGTCCAGGGTCTCTGCTCCTGGTAGTACTCTTACCCAGGGATTTTTGCTAGTTTTCCAATCTCTTTACTCAATGTAGCATAGTAGATGGGAAGACCTGGGTTCAAGTCCAGGTACATAATGATTATTCAAACATGGACAGGTCAAATAACATCTCAGTTCCCCAGACAATTTTCTAAGTCCTATTAAATGGTAGAGTAGATGGCAATCTGCATTGCTGGAGGTGAATTTCCTCACTGGAAGTTCACTATACCAATGATGTCATAGGCACAGCCCAAAACAAAAATCCAAACCATCAGGGATTATTTTAGATATCAGTCACTCTGCCTGTTCTTCTCTGTCTTTGTCTCTTTCTCTATCTTTTTCTCTTTCTGTCTCTTTGTAGTGCTCAGGGTACTGTCCACCAATCATTACTTAACTCTGCCCTTGGGAGGCTTGCTCCTGGGGCACTAAAGCTTGACTATGCCTAGGGACATAGATTTATATTTATCCCAATCAGATGTTCTTGGCTCATCCCTTCCCCCCACCAATAGTTCCCACTTGTTAGGTTGCCAGTGATTCTCCTTCACTCACCTCTATCAAAGACATTCTATATAAAGGCTTTAATTAGAAGGAGAGCGACAAATCAAAGCATGTAGCTTTCAATATAGACTAGTAGAGCATCCCCCTCCCCATCCGCCCCCAAAGTGGAAGATGGGACAAATGTCCAGAAGTTCAGGTCTGCATCAGTCTCCCTGGGAGCAGGCAAGGGGGTCATTGATCTGAAACTGGAAAAGACCTTAGAATTCATCTAGTCCAAACCCTTCATTTTACAGATGAAGGAACTGAGGCCCATGGAAGGGAAGTCACTTGCTTAAGGTTACAAAAATAAGAGGCAAGATTCAAACCCAAGTCCTCCGATTGGTCTTCTTTCTACTGTACCATGTTGCTCCTTTTCAGTTTTTCTCTCCCAAAAAATCCACATTATTTCACTCTAAAAAATGATCAATGGACATTTTTTCACTCAAAAAGGGATTAGGGAATTTGTTCATTTTCATGTCGATTCAATGCAGCAGCTCAGAGTCTCCCAGAAATCTCTGGAGCCAAGTCAATAAGCATTTACAATTGTAGAGCTCTTTTCAGGAGCCTGCAGCTTAGAAGCTGGAGAGTTCCAGGACCTGGGTTTGAGGTCTCTCCTCTCCTTTCATGGAGATTTTCTCCCTTTCTTTTTCCTTTTCATCCTAGAACAAAATCTTCCAGGGTAATAGCTACTAACAGAGTCCCATCAGAGGATGGGGTCCTACCCTATACAAAGGGAGGGCCAGCACTTTGTGCTTCCCCCCTCCCTTCTCCTTGACAATCCTGCACATCAGCAATGTCTCTTGCACAAGCAGCAGGAGAAACATTCTCAATTTTACAGTCAGGTCACTAGAGCAGCAACATGTGTACTGGATTTAGAGTCTGAAGACAGAAGACCTAGGCTCATATCTCAACTCCTGTGAAAGCCACGTCACCTTTGGGGGCCTCAGTTTCCTTATCTGTACCATGAGGGAGTTGACCTCAAACAGTGGTTCTTAACCAGGGTGCGCAAACTTTCCAAAACTGGCTTGATGACTTAATTTCAGTATAGTTGGTTTCCTTATAATCCTCAGCAGTTTGCTTTCTGTTACATAGAAGGCAGATGGCACAGTGGATAGAGCATTGGGCCTGGAGTCAAGGAGAGCTGAGATCAAATCTGGTCTCAGACACTTATGAGCTGTGCGATCCTGGGCAAATCACTCAACCCCGACCTTCCTCAGTTTCCTCACCTATAAAATGGGGATAAAAACAGCACCCACTTTACAGGGTTATTGTGAAGATCAAAAGAGATATGTATCATCTTATCACATATGAAGTTCTATGTAAATGCTTACTGTTATCATTATAAATAACAATTATTTGTAACAATAACTATCATTATCATTATTTTGGGAAGGGGTCTATAGGCTTCATGAGGAGGGGAGCCTCCATGACCCCCTAAAAGTGAATAGCTTCTGAACTAGAGGAGATCCCACCCAGAATCAATTGAAAGGAAGCTTAAAGGTTACTTAGTCCAACACCCTTATTATATAGAGGAAGAAACTGAGGTTCCCAGAGGAGCTGGGCTTATTTAGCCTAGAGGAGAAGATTCAGGGAGGACATAGCAGCTGTGTCAAATATTTTAAGGTATGTTATATGGAAGGGACATTAGACCTGTCATGTTTGTCCCCAGAGGAGAACCAGGAGCAAGAGCTACAAAGAAACCAATTTATGCTTGATATCAGGAACTTCCTAGCAATTAGATCTGTCCCCGGGTGGCATGGGCTACTGGGCTAGGCAGCGGGTTCCTTTAATTTGAGGGGTCTGAAATTTTTGGGGTCATGAACCCCTTCGGCAGCCTGGAAGCCTGTGGACCCCTTCTCAGAATCATGTTTTTAAATGCAATTGTAATGGGGCATTGGCTGAACCAGACCACCTAAGATGAAGGTACCCACATGAGAGATGCTAGAGAACCACTTCTGTGAGAACTGGTATATGTGTCTGTGTTCTTCACTAACCTTCCACGTGGGCAGGAACAGTCACTTTCCATTGGTTGCCTAGACAAACTCTTTAAATGTACCTCACTGGGGCACCCCACATTTCAGCTTCCTTTTGTGTATTGTCTTCCTCCATTAAATCATAAGCTCCTTGAGGGCAGGGACTCTCTCTATTTCTCTGTCTGTCTCTCTGTCTCTGTCTCTCTGTCTCTGTTTCTGTCTCTCTGTCTCTGTCTCTCTCTGTCTGTCTTTCAAGTTTGTATCCCAAACACTTAGCACAGTGCCTGGAATATAGTAGTGAGGCATCTGTCTTTCTAGTGGCATTCAAGGATGCAGTAGATTCCTTCACTTATAGCAGGGGGATCATGCACAAATCTGGCTACCTCCCCTTTTTAGCTTAGGTCCCATGACCCCAAGAAATAGGCTTGAGCTTTTAGTCTTGGTTTGTTTAATCCTTTCAGTTCTGGGTGTGGGGAGTAGAGCTACAAACATGGGAGCTCGAGCAATGGACATTTGGGAATTGAGGCAGGACCTTGCCACTAGCCTGACAAATCAGGGTCCTGGAACAAGAGCCCAGGTATAGCTTTGGCCTTGGAGCTTGACAGGACAAATACTATGTAGAACTGAACTTAGCAAAAGCCTAAGATCCACTCCTGTCCAAAGACAGAAAGGGCATAGGAAAGATTATGCCCCTGATATATTGATGGAAATGCATATGCACTACTTCTTGTCAGCCCTTTGAAGTAAATATTCATCTGTAAAATCTTATCTGACTGGTAAGTGATTATATGGGATTGAAATGCTAGTTATTCAGCCCCTAAAATAGGGGGAACACAGTTGAGACTTGAGTCAATGGAAGAGACAAAAGAGTCCCCAATCCCTTAAAAATACCAGCGAAGAGGAAGGGGAATGTAACACACCGACCCTCAAGGAGAAGGGGTCAGAGAAGCAGGATCACACATAACATAAAATATGTGTATTATATGCAATTATCAAAATATTCTAAGAGCCAAGTTCACAGGCCCCTAGGTTAAGGATCCTTGCTTTAATTGGAGGCCTTCAATCAGAAGCCAGAGATCCTCTTACTGAGAAGTTTATAATGGGGATTCTTTTTGTGTATAGTTCTGACCACACCAGAAACCGGCCACCAGCATCCAGTTCTGAGGCCCTGAGAGGTTGTATCTCTGGCCCAAAGTCAGAAATGGAGTAAGGTGAACTTACTGCATTTGAACTCAAGGCTTATGACTCCAATTTCTAGTGGTATTGTTCAGTCATTTTCAATTGTGTCCAACTCTTCATGGCCCATTTGTGCTTTTATTGGCAAAGATAGTGAAGCAGTTTCAATTTGCTTCTCCAGCTCATTTTACAGATGGGGAAACTGAGGAAACACAGTTAAATGACTTGCCCAGGGTCACACAGCTAGTAGGTGTCTGGAGCCAGATTTGATGAATCTTCCTGACTTCTGACCCAGTATTAGATCCACTGTGGCGCCATCTAGCTGCCCTGTCTTTAAATTACATGCTCTAAATCACTTGCCTCTCCAGAATGCCTTGCCTGCCCTGCCCTGCTGTAAGCTGCAGATTAACTCAGGCTTTGATGCTCAACACCTTCCAAATTCAGCCTCTTCACTTGCCTTTCTACTGTAGTTGGAGGGCTGGAGGGCAGAGCATTACACTCCTCCAAAAGCCTTCCTTTATGGAAGGCTTTATAAAGAAACCTAAAGGTTCCTTTATAGAAGGCTTCCTGGTAACTCCATTCTCCATGAGCAGCCCTACTTGGCTTCACATCCTGCCCCCTCACCCTTTCTCCTGGTACCCCTTGGTAGCCACCCCCCTTCAGCTTCCTTCTGTGTACTGTCTTCCCCCATTAGACAGTAAGCTATTTGAGGTCAGGGATTCTCTCTCTCCCTCCCTACCTCCCTCCTTTCTTCCTCCTCCTCCTCCTTTGATTACTTCTTCTTTTTCTTCTCCTCTCTCACTCCTCCCTCTCTCCTCTGTCTCTCTGTCTCTCTCTGTCTCTCTCTCTTAATATTGCATCCCCAACACTTAGCACAGTGCCTGGAACATAGTAAGTGCTTAATAAATATTTATTGAATTGAACACTGCTTCTCAAAAGATACAATGCAGTTGCTTCTTAACTTCCATGTTCCCTACCCTTGGACTCCACTGTAGCCTAGAAGCCTTTAACCTGATACATGGGAATAGCAATAGAATGAAGCCCTACCCACACCAGATGATTATGTAAAGCTTTCTCCCTCTCATACCAAGAGAGACAATAGTTAATTATTTCCTTTAGGTTTTTAGTCCAGTCACACACTCGATATTTCCAAAACCCTCACATGACAGAATTCTGGGGAAAGTTTGGTGATCCATAGAAGAGATCTCCTGAAGTGTGCAGTTTACCTGTATTCCAAAACCATGATGTTTAGTGGTGTCCTGAAGGCATGACTAATCCCCTTGGCTCCCCACCGGTTATCCAGGACACTCCCCTTAGCCAAGCACAGGTCACATGGAGCCATAGCTGAAGAAGCAGCAGGGAAGTGGCAGACGAGCTGTGATGTCAGACAGAAGGAAGTGGAGTAAAGGATGGCAGATGGAGGGAGCTGGAGAGCAGAGATGGGCAAAGGTGACAAGAATAGCAAGCAGGCTGAGGAGCGCTCTGGAAGTAGAGGGTAAGGAAGAAGGAAGCAAGGAGAAAGCAAAAAGAGAAGGGATAATAACAGTAACATCAAGAATGAAGCAGGCTACATACTCTTAGCCACCCTCTTTCTAACTCTAGCTTGGCTATAGGGCTGTATTCCTCTCTTAGAATGTAAGCTCCTTGAGGACAAGTACTGTCTTTGACTGCGTTTGTATTGCCAGAACTTAGCATCATCCCAGTATATATAATAAGTGCCTCGATGCTTTGTCATTCATTCATTCTAGAGCCCTTGAGGCCTTGTGAAATGCTTGATATACATTAACTCCTTTGATCTTCCCAGCAACCCAATTTTACAGACAAGGAAGCTGAGGCAGTGAAGTTACCTGCCCACGGTCACACAGCTACTTAATGTCTTAGGCTGGATTTGAACTCAGCTCTTCCTGACTCCAGGCACAGGGGTCTATCCACAGCGCCACCTAGATGCCACAACAATCACTTTAAATGAAACCAACAAATGATTTTATTAAAAAGTTCTTATATAGAGAGGATTGTGCTAAATACTAGGAAAGATGCCCAGTTCAAGTGAGATGCTCCTTGCCCTCAAGAAGCTTACATTTAGTAGAAGACTTCAGTACAGAAAGGGGTAATATCTAAGGTTACATAATGAGGCAAGGAGGTATGAACATGGTATATGGGAGCTGATAGTCATCCAGAGTGCCTGGAAGATAGGCAGGAGATATGTGATGCAGTAAGTTGTTATTGGGTAGCTAAGTGGCACAGTGGATAGAACACTGGGAGTCGGGGGGAGCTGAGTTCAAATCCAGTCTAAGACATTTAATAGTTGTGTGACCCTGGGCAAGTCACTTTACCCTATTTGCCTCAGTTTCTCATGACAAAATGAGCTGGAGAAGGAAAGGGCAAACTGCTCAGGTATCTCTGCCAAGAAAACCTCAAATGGGATCAGGAAGAGTCAGACAAGTTTGAAATGACTGAATAACAACAAAAAAAGTTGTTATTAAATAATATACTTCATGTTTCCTTCCAAAGATTGACTTTGGTGCTTTCCCCATTAACACGAATTGTTCTGTCCCTTTGTAGTAGTATTTGATGCAGCTAGGCATAGAGCAGGGAGTCTGGAGTCAGGAAGACCTGAGTTCAAATTTGACTCCAGGTCTTTACTAACTGTGTGATCCTGGGCAAGTCACTTAACCTTTGCCTCAGTTTCCTCAGCTATAAAAAGGAATCACAATAGCACCCTTCACAGGGTTGTTATAAGGATCAAATGAGATATTTGCAAGGTGCTTAGCACGGTGCTTGCCATATAATAGTCACTTAAAAATGGTTGTTTGCTTCTTCAGGAATTGTCTTTGTTCAAAATTTCACTACCCACCAATGAGCCAGGCTCTCAATGATGAAAGTCTTCATACTTGGCTAGGATGGTCACTAAATTTCAGTTGGCTGGAAGCCCAGCAGCCTTCTGATCAACCTTTAACGGAACAGGACTCCCAAGTAGCTACCCAGTTTCTGCATAAAAAATTCCCGATAGAGAGGAGCCCATTATCTGTCAAGGTCACCCACTACACAGACAACTCCAATTGTTAAGAAGGTCTTCCCTGAAAGTAAGTCTAAGTCTGCATCTTCTCACCCCCCACTCACTGGACTTGGTTCTTGGCAATGATCTATCACCAAGCCCACCCTCACTGGATGTGGTATTTGAATAGTGATCTCCTACCAAGCACATATTCAATACTTTGCTTCTGGGTAGATCTTGCCAGAGCTTGGGTAGACTTAGAGAACCCAGATTAAGCTCCATTACTTCAAAAAGCATTGGAACAGGACCCCCCAGTTCAATTCAGCAGGCATTGATGAAGCCTCTATGCTACATAATGCATGATGCTAGGTCCCTGAAATACACAGATGGGAGAGAAACAATCTCTATGAGAAGATCGAGTACTAGACTCCTAGAAAATATTAAACTATTCCCTCTGCTTACATTACAGTCTAAATTAAATGTAGAATTAGCAGAGCTGCCAAATTGATCTGACAACCAGAAGCCTATGTGTTTTCTCCAAAGGCCTAAAGCATTTCCGAGAAGGGGAGTGGGGTAACAATTCCAGCAGAGAAGCTTTACCTTGGTTACCCTGGTCTCCTGAATTGGGCCTGTGAAGACAGGAGGCCTGGGAAGGCCACAGAAATCCCTCACACTCTGTAGGATGGACAGAGGATGACAAGGATCCTTGAACTCAACACAATATTGAGGAAAGGTCATAGTTCTTGAAGCATTTCAGCCCATCAGCAAGACATTTATGAAGCCCCAGAGCACTAGGGCTAGAAAGAGAAAAGTGACGTAGGTCCAGCCCTCAAAGAGCTTCCATACTCTTGGGGAAGACATCATGGGTACATATAGGTAGATGTGAAGCAGATGTAAATACAATTCATGGTGATGAAGGCAGGAAGGGAGGACTCCGGCAACCAAGAGTCAGAAAAGGCCTTATGTGGAAAGTAGCCCCTGAGCTAAGTCTTGAAGGAAATGCAAGAAATCAAAACAAATAACCTTTGAGAGAGAGTATTCCCAATACAATAATCATCAAGCATTTATTAAACATCCACCATGTTCTAGTCACTGCATTAGGATGAGAGCTGAAGGTTTGCCAAGTCCTTTCCACACATTATCTCAAAGGAAGAGGTTAAATGACTTGATGAGGTCATACAGCTAGCTAGTAAGGAGGTCAATGGTAGGATTTGAACATGGTCTCTCCTGACTGCTGTTCCAGCACTTACTCCTGAGCCACACTGTCCACACTCTTACCAATATACCATGCAATCAAATAGGAATGTGTTCATTAATCCTGCCCCCCAAAGACATAATGATCACTAGCTCAAAGGAGTGGGGTGGCACCTAATGTCCTGCATTCCAGAACTCTGTGATCAGCTCTCACCTGCCAGACCACCCCTACCACCACTTTAGGAAGAGAACAGCAGCAGCATCCTACACTCTTCCTCAACAACTCACTTCAACTTTCAAGCCCTCAATTGTTAGAAGTTCAGTCTAGCTTCATAGGCTTCCATAGAAACCTATTTCTTTCAATGGTCATGGATAACTAGTCATGGTTCCCTTGATAATAAATAACTTTTCACACTTACAAAGACATATAGATAAGAAGTGAGGTGTAGAACCTCATTAAGCAGGCATATGCCCAGAAAAAGAGGGAAGTTTGTCATGGATCAAGAATGGAATTCTACAAGTGAATCTTTCAGATTCTTTGGGAGCCCTGAGATATTATAATACTGGAGGAAGAACCTACACATATGGGGGAAGGTGTTTGGGGCAGGATTTCTGGAAAGACATGGAATTGGAAGACTGAAGACTTGCAATCTGCTTGGAGGGAAGGATTGCCCATACAATGAAAGCCTTGAGCCATCCAACTCAAACCAACTTCACCAACATTTTGTAAGCAACTACTATGTGCCCTGAGGATCAGAGGACCCTAGCTCTAGAGCTGTCAGGGAGCTCAGAGACCTTCTGGTCCAAGCCCTTTACAGAGAAGGAAGTTGAGACCTTGGGAGAGGGGTCAGAGATCTCAGGGGCAGAATTCAAACCCAGACCTTTTATCTTCAGAGCTCATGATCACTCCATTCTACTATACTGCCTCCAGAGGAAGAAAATGAAACATTCTCTGCTTTCAATCAGTTGGTCGATTAGCATTTATTAAGTGCTGACTACATGTCAGGTGCTGTCCAAAGTGCTGGGGAGACACAGGAAAGCACAAAGTCCCTTCCCTTTAGGAGTTCCCATTCTAAAGGGGAAGATCACAAAAAAGCAAATATGTACCAGCAAGCTATATCCAGGACATGAGAGAAATAATCAGCAGAGGGGAAGCCTGGAATTAAGGGGGATTGGGCAAGGCGTCCTGTAGAAGGTAAGGTTGTAGCTGGGGTTGAAGGAAGCTAGGGAAGCCCAGTAGTGATGAGGCGAGGAAAGCATTCCACGTATGGAAGTTCACCAGTGAGAATAATGTCCAGAGCCTGGAGCTAGTGTCTCGTTCAAGGAGCAGAGAGGATGCCAATGTCACCAGGTCTCGGGATATGAAATAGGGGATGCAGTGCAAGAAGCTTGGAAAGGTAGGAGGGGGCCGGTTGGGAAGTGCTTTGAATGCCAGAGGATTTTAGATTTAATCCTGGAGATGATCGGGAGCCACTGGAGTGGGGGTGGGAAGGAGGGTAGGGTGACCTGATAAGATCTGCACTTTAGGAAGATTAATTTGACAGCCGAGAGGAGGATGGACTGGAATGGGGAGAGGCTTGAGGCAGGGAGATCCTTGGTAATTTTGCAGAGGGCAGCATCAATTGAATATTGAAGTCAGAAGCATATGTTCTATTGGGTAGAGATGCATCATGCACACAGATATTTGAATTTCAGATAACTATAGAACTACGGCATTAGAAGGAGAAGGGACCTTACACAGAGGACACTAGCCCAGCCATTTTATTTTCTAAGTGAAAATACTAGAGCACAGCAAGATTAAGAACAATTCCAGGGTAATAGAGGTAGAAAGTAGCATGGGCAGAATTTGAACGCATGTCTTCTGTCTCTCCAAGTTCAGCATGATACTAGGATATGCTTAAAGTCACTCTTCAATGGTCACTGCCCCCCCCATCTCTCTTCCTTTTATCTTTCTCATAGGTCTAACTGAACATTTGAATGATGTGGTGCTTCTCTTTTCTGTGCATCCTCAGAGTGGGTTGAACCCACAGCCCAGCAAAAATGGACCCATCAAAATGGCCACCTGCTCTTTTTCATCACAGCTGCCCCGAGCAGCAGGGATGGAGATGACAGAGTTCTTTTTTGAACGCTTGTGTAGACTGGCTCCAGCCCCTGAACCATGAACCACCCAGAAACTCCCCCTGGGCTCAGAGCTCACATGGAGATCTTAGACCCAGCTTGGGCTCTGCCACACAACACCCTTCCCCAGTCTCCAAGACTAGAAAACAAAATAACAAAAGCCAGGTTCTTGGAGCGTCTGCCTCACCTGGTGTGTTTCATTCTGAAATGCTCTTTCCTGCACACAAAGGGCTCTGGGATTGTTCTGCTAGTCACAATATGTCTCGCCATTCTCAGGGAGACACATGGTTACATTTCTGTCAAACATGGTGTTTTTTCCGATGACTATTTATCATCCATTCTATGTTTGTCTGTTGAACAAAAATGAGAGGCCACATTGTCAGCCTCAGCAAGACAATGAGCGGTGCCTGTGCAGGGGGATGAAAGGAAGGGAGGGGAGGCAACAGCTCTGAGGAGCTCCTGAATACTTGGCAAGAGCATCTGTGTTTTTCCACAACTTAATAGCACCAACTGTGCCCACTAGCTGGAACCACCCAGTGAAACCAGCCAGCCAGCAGAACAGCCATTCATTCCATAGAAGCAGTCAGGTGCTTCTGTGGAGCGCAGTCAATCAAGACACTCACAAAGGACCAAGATTAGATTCCACAATTCATGGACATGCAGACATTTTTACCACCTTCCACCTTTCCCCTCATGCATTCCTCTAAAGGAAATAGTTTAATATGTGCACATCCTCCCAAAAGAATGGAGATGAGGCAAGAGTATGAAATGATTCTGGAAAACCAAGTGAAAAGAAACAACCTACATACCATGTTTCCACCCTCCTGACTTTTCCAGATTCCCTTTATGTGTTCATTAGAAGATAGGCTCCCTGAGGGCAGACACTATCTTATTTTCTTGTCTTTGTAGCCCCAGAATTTAGCACAGTGCCTGATATACATTGTACACTTAATAAAACTTCGTCTAGCTAGCTAAGAATGTATTTGCTGGATGGATTTCTTTTCATAAAACAATGCCAAATGTAGTCATCTTCCTGGAGATCCCAGGAGCCACAGGCAGGACTACCAAATGTCAGAATGAATCAGGAACTCTGGACAACCAGCCAATTCCCTGTGATGGGAACCGATGTCAGGTGGTGGCAGGGGAAGATCAAAAGGGACACGTGGGTCCAAGAGAGGATAGTCAAAATTAATCCACCTCTAGCAAAGGTTTCACCAAAACAGAAAATGACACCTGGCTCTACTCTGATTGGAATTACAATGGCAGGGGAGTCACTTTTTAAGAGTGGACTTGAATTCTTTTGAAGGAATATTAAAAGAAGCCAAAACACAAGAAACAGCAGTGTCCACCGATTGGGGGATGGCTACAGAAAACGGGTGTGTGAGTGGAATGGAATATTATTGCACCTGAAGAAATGATGAATATGAGGAATTCAGAGAAATGAAGGAAGGCACATCAGCTGATGAGGATTAAGGGAACTAGAACCAGGAAAACAATCTAACAATGGCCACCATAAGGTAGAGGAAAACAGCGCTAAATGACATAAGAAGTCACGAGAAATACAACAAAAATTCTTAGTCCTAAAGGACCAATGCACTCTCGGGAATGAGGTGGGAGGTTATGGGTGTGAAATTAGAAATAGATTAGCAATCCTGGCCAGGATGACATCTTCTCTGAAACTTTTAGTCTTCAAGGGTTGCCTAGAACATCAAGAGGTTAGGTGACTTGCCCAGGGCCACAAAGTCAGTATGTGACTAAGGCAGGGCATGAATCCATATCATCCTGTCTGAGGACAGCTATCAATCCACTATGAGATTTTGTCGTTCAGTCATTTCAGTCATATCTGACTCTTTGTGACCCCATTTGGTGTTTTCTTGACAAAGATACTGGAATGTTTTGCCATCTCCTTTTCTGACTCATTTTTACAGATGAGGAAACTGAGGTAAACAGAGTTAAGTGACTTGTACAGGGTCACACAGCTAGTAAGTGTCTGAGACCAGATTTGAGCTCAGGAGGATGAGTCTTCCTGACTTCAGGCCCAATACTCTACCCACTGTGCCACCTAGCTCCTCATTAAAGAAAAGACATTTTTGGATAGAGGAAGCAGAGGGGTTGTGTTCATTTAGCATTTCACCCAGAGATTTGTGGAGTGCTCCAGTGCATCCAATTTCAATCTCTGGCTCTCAGTGTCCCAATAAAAAGAATGACTCTAACAAACATCTACCTGTTTGTCTGTGTCTGTGTGTTTTTGCCAAATTAATAAGGAAATAACAGTGCCAGACAAACCCAGCCCACACATTCCTGGAGGGGGGCCACATTTCGGAGGAGAGGACCAGGAAGGGAATGACTTTGGCCAAGTCATTTTATCTCCTCCTGCCTTCACTTCCTCATCTGGAAAATAATGGAACTGGACACAATGATCCCTAAAGTTCCTTCCAAGCCCTAAAATGTCATGATTATTCTACAATTGATTCTAATTGAATGATTCAGTGACAAACACTATCTCACCAGCTTCTTCCTTCCACATGAGTCTCACCCTCCAATGATGTTAATATAATACTTCAAAGTTCCCAAAGAGTCCTGAGTACTTTATCTAATGCTCACAAGAGCCTCATAAATCACGCAGTCCTGGGATTATTCAATTATTTTAATTTCACAAGAATATATTAAGCCCTCACTGTGTACATAGTAATAGTCTAGGTCCTAGAATCACAAATATACAAATAAAGCATCGCCCTGTGCTCAAGGAGGTTGAATTCTTTTGGGGGTTGGGAATGGCCGAAATGGGCCAGGGGCGTCAATACTGAGGGTGTAAGGAAGCTTCAGGAGAGATACGGAGGGGAGAGAGATCTCACAGGCTGTTTGGTCCAACTCCATCATTTTACAGTTGAGGAAACCGAGGTCCAGCAAGGTTAAGTGAGCTGCCCAAGATCACAAAAGTAGCAACTATAGGACATGAGATTAGACAAGGTTTTGTAGAGGAAGCTAGCCCCCATTTTACAGAGGAGAAAAGTGAGGCTCAAGGGTGTATGATCAGGTACCTAGTAAATGCCAGAGCAGGATTTGAATCCCAGTCCAACATGCTATATTTTCACATACAGTGTGCACCTGTCACACAGTACATGTGCTCTTATAGACAGGGAATTAATCCGAGATATTTCCACCTGTCTATAATAGTTTCATTTGTTCTACCCATATCCACTGTAATTTTCCACCTCCTAATGTCTACACTGAACATGCAGATTAATCCACTCATTGATAATTTATTAATCTCCTACTGTGTGCTTGTATAATGTGACTGTTTTCAACTCTCGGCCACACTGGACACTGCCCAAGGAAAAGTCTCAATGATTATGAGGTAAATAGAAACCCTGAGGAAAAAACAGCAATTTTTGATTATGAGAGTAAGTATTAGGGAGCTACCCTAACACAAGCTGTCTCCAAGTCATGAGGGATGTCAGAGTCCTCAAATCTGCTTTCCTTTGAGCCAATCTGTCAGGGTTGAAAAGTATTAGTCTAATTACTGAGATGGATCTTTGATGTTGGAGTCTCAGTTACCAAAGAGCTAGGCAGATTTAGGAGACAGAAGCTGATATTTCACTTCTATCACTAACAAGGCACTAAATGCTATGGGGGCCTTATTTGGAAAGAGAAAGCTAGATTTCTCCTAACTTTATCCAGGAAACTATGGATGCTTTGTCAGCACTGCCCATGTACATAGGGCATTGCTTCATAATGCCAAAGTCAAAAAGTCAACAAACAATTGTTAAACACAGATGTACCATGTACCGGATACTGTGCTAAGTGCTGTCTAATATAAATACCAAGCATTATTGTATTGTTGTATCAAAGTAGAACCCATTTCTCTAGCCCTTTAAGGTTATAGAATGTTTTTCTTGGTGACTGGCCAGTTCAATCAGTGTGACTTGAAATGCCACCAAGGTTTGAAGGTGTGAGCTACACAATAGGCACAAGAGATTTTCTTTCATCCTATGAGTCAATGGTATAATATAACAGCCAAGAAGGCTAATCCCAGCCCTCCAACTGATAGCTTACTCTGTTAACTATTCTTACTGAGTACTGAGTTGTTTTTTATTATGCTCTTTTCAAGGACTGCAAATGTTGTTAGCACCCTCTAAATTCATCACCCTGGGCCCAAACCCTTATTACCCCACCCTAGTTACACTCTGGTACCAGTGTATGAACTCTGACAGGCCTTCCAAAGTTAAGAGTGTCTGAGAATATGACCTAGTGATCACTCTCTGTCAGTCATTTGAGAAAAGGTCTGGCTCACTTCAGAGAGTCTCATCACTAGTTTGGCAGCAGGATTTGGCTATGACATCTTAGGACACAGTGACACTGAATGACCATCTGCTAAAGCACAGACAGCTTGTAATCTGTTTTGGTGGAGAGAGGAATTAGGGAGAAGTCAGAGATCTCTGGCAGATTGAAGACTTATTATTATCCTATCAAAAGGGTGTAGAGGATTGAGATTTAATGAGAACCTTTCCAACCAAAGCCTTTGTTTCAACCCCAGAATCACTGGGGTATTTGTGGTACACAATAATTGGAACGCACTGTGTTAGATCACAGTCTGTGCTTGTGGGTTTTTTTTCCCCTAGATTTATATTTTGTTCATAGAAAGTTCCCAAGATACTAGAAGTCCACGTCTCCTTGAGCTTAATGCCTCCTTCTCAGGAATGCAGGAGAGTGGTTATTGTCGGCACAGGATGAGTTGTGCTTTCCAACCTACTGTGGGTTCTAGAGATAGAGGGGTTTTAACTAAAGTCATTCAGGTCAAACCAAAGCTAGCCTCCATGTGAATAAGACTCTGTATTTACAAGTAGACACAAGGACAGCCATTCACCCCATGCAAAGACAATGCAGTCAGAGGCTGAGATCATTCTCTGCACAAGCAGCACAAAAGTCTTCCTAAAATAAATTACATTTGGCCAAGTGGGTTTCATTTTACTTTAATTAAGGATCCTAATGCACTCAGTATTCTGGTTGGGGCTCGTCTTTTCCTTAGGGGGGCGGGAAGGGGGGGTTCTAGGAGAGGGGTACTGTTATAATTTCAGGGACCAACCCCTCTCCCCTCCCCCAACCCGCTCTAGGTGAGTGCTTAAAATTCAAATTGGAGTTTCATTCATCTAGCTCAAGGCCTTGATTCCTGTAAAAATGCAAATCTTGAGAGAAACAATATTTGCAATCTTATCAACTGTGTGTGTGTATGTGTGAATTAATCATGTTCTTTATAGACAATAGGTTTAGAATAAGGGAAGGGAGAATTTCAGAGCAGTGCTAAAGTAAGGTAAATGAGGCTTTACCCCCAGAATATGAACATTTCACAGATGAGGAAATTGAGGTACAGAGAGATAATGTGACTTGTCTGAGGCCACGTAGGTAGCAAGTGCAGAGACCAAATCAGTGCTCAGGTCCCAGGACTCCAAGTTCAGCACTCACCACTTAATAAGGGGGCCACTTTCTTCAACTGGCGAGTGAATTTCCCTCCAGTTGCTTCCTCATAACAGCTGCTACCAGCATGCCTCTCCAGATGGCCCATAACTTTGCATGATACAGCCACCCCCTAGGTCACCATCTCTGAGGTCCCTTCACCATGAGGCCTCTTTTCTAGGAAGTGCTTCCCTCTGAGGCATGGGCCAGACTCTCTGAACCTGAGCTACCCCCACTCCTGACAGAGCTTCTCCTGTGGATAGACTGTGCTCTGCATCATTCCTGCTGAGGCAACCTCCCCTCCCTCCCCCATCCACTGAATCTGCCCTAAGCATCAGAATTCTAGTTAGAGCTCTGAGATTATGTGCCAGGACTGCATGTGTGAGGGGGAAGGAGGGGCTACTGAGAAGGAAAGGAGCACAGAAAAACAAGAAAGTTAAAGCTAGAATGTTCACAAACCTTCATCTCTGTGTAGTAAGATGATTTTATAAATAAAGAAATAACAAGGAAAGATGGTATGTGTGACTTTTGGTAAGTTCCTTCCTTTCCTTGAACCCCACAGAATCATAGCTTTAGAGCTGGAAGCATGGGAGGAAGCATCAAGTCCAATGTCTTCATCAGCTGAGGGCCAGAGAACTTAAGGGACTTGCCCAGGGTCACACTGCTGCTACTAAGTGTCTAAGGCACCCAATTCTTCATTCTAGGCCCCATTTAGTACACCCAGATTTTCCTCCACTATCCTATAAGGAAGTTGATTTGATACCACATCTTTTGATGCTAGGCACAAGGTCAAATTTAAAATCACACTCAATATTCTCAAAGGTTATCAGGTTTATCACAGATGGTTTAAGTACAAAATGTTGTTTATAAATACACATTTAAGAGGAGTCAGCTGTCCTAAATTCAAATTCCATTTCTGCTCCTCTGTCCCTCTAGACTTTTACTCTCTAGATTTCTCTTTGTCTCTAAGATGGGGAGATGATGGTGGACGAGGCTACAGCTGAGGCCCCTGAAGCTGCGAAATATTACCAGTGAGAGGGAATCTTAATGCTACCAGTTTGATCTCAGCATCCCTGAAACCTGAATCTGGAGACTGCAGCCAGACACTGCAGGGCTTGCTGCAACACCTGACTGATTACATTTTATTCTCACAGAAGATAGCTTGAAAAGAAAAAAGAAAAGAAAAAGAAATGTTCAGAAATGATTGATTGCCTTTGAATACAAAAGGCTTCACAGCAAGACAGAGAGGGAGAATTTCTCCTAGACCATGACCACACAAGGCAAAGAAAGCAGGGAGAGGAAATGTCCTAACTGTTGGCAGCTTCTTCTCCCAAATGTCAAGGCATGTGTAGATTGCAGCTCCCTCTGAGGTGCTTCTGTGTAAGTGTACTCCCAGAAGAACACCACCACTCCCACATAACCCCATGCTGGATGCAGATCATCTCTCCGGACTGATTTCCTGACTGGCTGAACCTTCTCTCCTCTGTTCTCTTCAGCCACCCTCTTGTCTGGATAAGCTAAGAATACGTGGGTGCTGGGGGTCACTTCTGGCTTTTGAAAGGTGGGAGTCAGGAGCAGAACTAACAAAGGAGATCTAGATAGGCCAAGTGTCCAAAAGCTACAAGAGGGGAAACAAGCTGGATTGGGATTCTACTTTCATAAAAATTCCAGCTTTGCTATTCTATTAGTTTTGTGACCTTCAGAAGCTTGATAAGGTCATGGATGCAGGACTCTCAGAGGCCATCTATTCCAACCTCATTCCTTTACAGACGAGAAAACTGAGACCCAGGAAGATGAAGCAGCTTGGCCAAAGTCCCACAGGTAATAGGCATCAAGCATCAAGTTTAAGCCTAGACTCTCTGACTCCAGAGCTGCCCCATGAAAGTCAATCTTCTGACCCCAAATCTAGTGTTTTATTTCCCACACAACCTTTGCTCTACTCAACTCTCAGAGTCTATTAGGAAAGCATTTTATAAACCATGTTTCTATAGAAACATGAATTTGGGGGTTTTACTAGTTTATAATGAATTGAAAATAAAACTTTTTTAAAATCCCCTTTCACCAGCCCTTCCTTCTACATCAAATTGCTTGTGCCTATAGTTATGTGTGTGTTCCCCCTAAATGTCCTACAAGACAGTTTTTCTCAATCTACTCATTTGATCAGAAAGAAGTATCATCCACCCGACCCCCTGCGTATGACTCAAGAGACTCTTGACAATATAAGGCTGCAGCTCGAAGTGCTCTTGCTTCTCCTCGGGTGACCTGGCTCATCACATTGGCTGGAAGTACCCTGGTCAGTCCTATCCAAAGGGGATAGGACTCTGGAGAGTTCTAAATGGAATCTTTGCCCATCCAACTACAGGTGGGAGTTCAGATTGGCTTAAGTTGACATATTTTCTTCCTTACGGTCAGCCAGAACATCCAAAAGGAAGCAACTAAAAGAAGAAGTGAAAAGCAGCTGTGGTCACATTATCCTAACATGTTTCTCCATTAGAGGAGAATGATGGAGGTCACAAGCACCTTCTCCCTTTCCCATTCCCAATTGCAATAATTTATAAGAAACATGATTTTTTCACTGCTGTTTAGCTCTTCCCTTAATGCATATTGATTTGGAGCATGCAAAGTCAAGCAATTAGGACCCAAAGGCATCAAGAACATTTTCTGTGTTTCTGATTTTATCCAAAATTACTTTAGGAAATTCATACCAGGTGAGTTAAGCCCATCGAGTTGTCTGTCCTCTGGACGTTTATAATCTAAGACAGATGATGCTGATGTAAACAGTGACTTCAAGGTCATGGATGAAATGATGAATAAATTAAAGGAAGGAATTTTTATATGCAGCAAAGCCAGTGAAGCATGTCAGTGGGTGGTAAGTGAAGAGGAAGGTGCCACAGTCTCAATGAGATCACATTTATGGATGCCATCCTTGACACTGATGATAGATGATCCAGAGAGAAAATACGGATATGGTCAGACATGCAAATGGAACAGAAAGGATAAAGAAAAAATCTCTAGCACCATACCAACCTAGAAGCTCAAGTATTCAGACATGAAAAGAGAGTTGTGATCTCAGGGATATGGAGGGGGTCTTCCAATTATGCAGTTCATAACCTAACCACATCTGCCCAGCTTGGACTTTTGTGCAGTCTGACAGTCAGTCCATTAGCAAAGACTTATTAAACACTTGCTGTATGCCATAACTCTACTAATCATCGAGGACACGAAGAAAGGCAAAGTTGTAGTCCCTTTCTTGAAAGAGTCTACACTATGATCGGGGTAACCACAGGTTAACATTAGGTAAATACAGAATCAATGGAAGGTAAAAAGAGGGGAAGACACGAGCAGGGGATCAGGGTAAGGGATCAGAGAAGGTCTATAGAAAGTGGGAGTTGAGTTGAGTTCTAAATGAAGCACAGAGGTGAGAAGGCAGAGTATTCCAAGAATAGGGATCAACTGTTGCAAATGTGCAGAGCTGGGAATTGAAGACTTGTGTTTGAATGCTCCAAGTAGGCCTGTATATCTAGATCATCAAATGAATGGAAGGGAACTAAGTGTAAGAAGACTGGAAAAGTAAGAAGAATGCCAAACAGAGGATTTTCTATTTGATCCTGATGATAATAGACAGCCATGGGGCTCATTGAGCAGGCATGATGTTTGATGGGGGAAGGAAGGGGTGACATGGTCAGATCAGCATTTTGAAAAAATTATGTTGGCAGTTGAGTAGAGGGTGGATTTGAGTGGAAGATACTTGAAAGAGGGAGGATAGCTAAAAGGCTATTGCAACAGTCAAGGTGAGAGGTCAAGAGAAGAGAGAGGGGGGAGAAGGAAGGAGACAGACAGACAGACAGGCAGAGACAGAGACAGACAGAGGGCCTAAGGATGTGTGAATGGAGAGAAGGGGATATGTTTGAGAGATGTTTTTAAGAAAGAAAGAAGACTTGGGAAGGGATTGCATCTCTGAAGTGAGTGCATGAGAGGCATCAAAGATAGCAATGAGGCTGTGAGCTTGAGAGAAAGATAGCAGCACCTGCAACAGCAAGAGGGGAAATTGGAAGAAGGTGGAAAAGAGAGAAAAGAATGATCCTATTTTAGACATGTTGAATTGAGCTGTCCATGGCAAGATGTCCAAAAGGCAGTTGGTGATGAATGGAGTCTCAGGAGAGAAACTACTAGGGCAAGGTCCATATATAGGGGAATTATATGTATATTGGTGATAGTTGAGGTCATGGGAGCTGCTAGATTACCAACCAAGACAGTGTAAAGCAAAAAAGAAAAGAAAAGCAGGCCAAGAGAGTCTTGGGGCACACTTACAGTTAGTGGGTGGGATTTGGATAAGGAACCAGAAAAAGAGACAGATTGAACAGTTGAGATGAAACAAGAGAGAGCATCGGCACAAAATCCTAGAAAAGAGAATTTTTTAAAAAATGTAATCAGCAATGACAAATGCTTCAGGGAGGAAAGAAAAAGAATTGAGAAAATGCTTTAGATTTTGTTTTTTACCCTGAATGACTTTTCTCTTCCTTTTCACCTGCTGAATTAGTACCTATCCTTTAACATCTCTCTTAAAGCCACCTCTTCCATGATGCCTCCCTTCATTCCTTTTGGGCAGGAAAAACCTATGCCACTTAATCCCATATAGCACCGAACTCTGCATATCACTATTGCAGGGATTTCTTTTAATCTAGGATCAATTAACTGGGAAGATCTGAACCTGGCTTTCCTCATCCAAGTCCCACAGTTCTATGGTCCCAATTGCCAGAAAAGCTTTCCTTCTGGCCCCAGGGTCCCAAGCATCTCTGAGGCTTTTCATGGAAGCACTGCCTCTGTCTCTGTGAGCTTTTCCCTGTAGCAATACTACCATCATTTTTGGACCTCCCAGTGCAAGCATCCTTTTGTATTGGGTGCTCTAGCATCAACTGAATGTTAACAAAAAGGAACGATGATAGAGTGAGATCCATTTTCTCTGTGTTCACCTTTTTGTGTCCTTTGAAAAACTGGAAACATGAAGTGGTAAGGGCATGAGAGAAGAGAGAGGGGGGAGAAGGAAGGAGACAGAGAGACAGAGGTAGACAGAGAGAGAGAAAGGGAAGGAAGGAAGGAAAGGGTGAAGAATGAGTGAAATAGAGAGGAAAAAGGAGAGAGGGGAGGTGAGAGGGGATGGAAGGGAGAGAGACAGAGAGATGGAGACAGATTCAGATGGAGACAGAGAAAGAGAGGGCAGGAAGGAAGGAAAGGTGGAGAGAATGAGAGGGAGGGAAAAGGGAGAGAGGAAAAGTGAGAAGGGATGGAAGGGAGAGAGAGAGAGAGAGAGAGAGAGAGAGAGAGAGAGAGAGAGAGAGAAGCCAGGCTCTGGCCATGTATGGTCCATCCCTGATGCATCTTGCATCTTGCATAATGTCACATTACATAAGAAGAAACTTATGTAATCATTAGCTAGATCATATTGTGGATGTGTATTAGCCATGGAAAGATCCATATCCAGAGCCTGAGGGTATAAAACACTGCTTTATGCCTGAAAGGAGCCAATTAATGAAAGGAAGGGCTCAGACTCAAGATTCATAATTCATCCTGATGAAAATGTGTAGATGTGGTTGATTTTCATTAAGCTCTTTGAAACAAAAGCAAAGCGTCAAAGAGAACTCTGTGGACTCACTGTTTTGCCATCTCCAAAAGAGGAGGAAAACACCTTGTTTTGTTTCAGGCTGTTTAACATACAAAAAAGGTGACTGTGATCTCTTTTGTTTAGCAAATCTATATTTTCACCATTTGTTTTAGGGGTTGAAAGTTGAAAGGATCTGATTTCTTTCCACCTCCTCCCCTTCTTCTCTCCCTCCCTTCCTTCCTCCCCCTCTCAATTCCTCCTTTCTCCTTTTCCTGGCTCAGAGTATTGCACATGCTAGACACTTAATAGAAAGCTTGTTAAATTCGAATAGTAACCGAGACAAGACAATGAAATAAAAAGACCAGAAGCATTTACTCAGCCTTTTTATATACACGGCTCTGTTGTAAGGGCAGCGAAAATAAGTGCAAGAAAAAAGAAAGACAGCCCCTGCCCTCAAAGAGCTTCCATTCTAATGGGTGGCTACAATACATCTAGGAGAGACAAAAAGAGGAAGGGAGAAAAGCGATAGACGAGGGATAAAAGTTACTGCCTGGGAGAAAGATGTTGAAGTTCAGAAAGTTAGACCATCTTGGAGGGGAAATCAATCAGTCAATAAGAAGATAATCTCTTGGAGGTCAGGGACCATCCCACTTTTCCTCTTATACTCAGGGCTTAGAACAGTTATTAAATGATTAATAAATTCTTTATGATTGATTAATAATAATTATTAAGTCATCTCAGGCATACCACTCTTTGTGACCCCATTTAGGTTTTCTTGGTAGAGATGCTAGATGGGTTTGCCATTTTCTTTTGCAGGTCATTTTACAGATAAGGAAACTGAGGCAAACAGACTTGCTCAGGGTCACCCAGATAAGAAATGTCTGAGGCTGGAATTGAATTCAAGTCTTCCTGACTTCAGGCCTGAACACTATCCACTGCTCCACCTATCTGCTCATTAGTAATAATAACTTAAATTTCCATAGTGCATTAAAGTTTACAAAGTGCTTTCCTAAAGTATTAATTATTATGTCTGTCTTGTAGATGAGGTAGCTAAGGTTCAGGGATATTAAGTGTTCTGCCCGTGGTCAGATTGCTAATAAGTATCTTCCTCCCTAAATTAAAGTTTAATTATGTTGTTGGGATTTTTGTTGTATGTTTTTTTGAAAATCTGTTCTGTAAAATACACTCTGAACTGCCCACTTAAGGACTGTTGGAATGTCCTTGGGAAAACAGCTCCTGGTAGTTAAGATACCATGATGTTGGGGCGGCCAGGTGGCTCAGCGAGTAAGAGAACCGGCCCCAGTGTCGGGATGACCTGGGATCAAATCTGGGCTCAGACACTTAGCACCCACCCAGAAATAACTGTCTGTGTAACCTCGAGCAAGTTACTTAACCCCGATTGCTTTAAAACAAACAACAAAAGATGCCATGCTGTCTAGCCTGCATATGGGGACTTAATAAGAAATTCATCAGTGATAATAGGAGCAGCAATAATAAGTGGCCTTTAGATAAAACCTTCAAGTTTGCAATGCCCTTACATGCATTATAATCTTATTGGGCAAACAAAGCAATAAGTCTGGAAATACATATGAGCAGGGGAAGTGCTGAAAGGGTTCAGGTATGGCTAGTGGATAGAGACACTGTGTGAAAGATAAGATGAATGAAGTAGCAGCCAAGATATAGGGCGAGTTGACTTGTTAACCATCAATCGACCAATCAACAATCAATCTGTCGATAAACATTGAATGTCTGTTATGGCCAGGCTCATCAAGTACATATCATGTCTACTATGAGCTAGGTTCTGGGGATTCTGAGAAAGAAAACAGCTCCTGCCCTCAAGGATCTTGCCATTTAATGGGGGTAAAAAGAATGTACATAAATGAGTATATGCAGAATTTTAAAAATGTAATGAAATGCAAGTAAAGGAGGAGATAAGGGTGTGCTGCTGGAAGAGTTGTTGGTAAAATTTTCACTTACACCTGAAAAATCAGCTACCAATCAGGACTTGGTTGATTGTTTTGTTGACTGTTTAAACTTAAGAAATTATTGGAGAAAATGGTAATGATTGCAAATTAGACTTAAAAGTGTGTCATGCATACATTTTTTCCCCAGAGAAGCTGCGAAACATTTATCCACCCACCCCTAGAGGGAGAGTTTCAGTTTTTGGAGAGGTCAGACAAGTCTTCATGTAGAAAGTGGTGCTTGTAAAGAGTCTTGAAGGAAATTGGGAGGTCCTGTGTGACAGAGGTGAAGAGGAAGAGGATTCTAGGAAGAGGGGGACAGTCAATTCAAAGACACAGGGATGTTATATGAAAAGTGAGGAATTATGAGAAGGCCATTTTGGCTAGACCCTAGAGTGTATGGAAAGTGGTCATATGTCACAGACTGGAAAGATGGGATGAGGTCAGCTTTAAAACCCAAACAGAAGATTTTATGTATTGATCCCAGAGACAATAGAGATCCACTGGAGTTCATTGTGTGCAGGTGGAGGGTGTGTGTGTGTCTGTGTGTGTGTGAGTGTGTATTGTGTGTGTGAATGTGTGTGTGAGTATGTGGTGTGTGTGTATGAGTGTGTGTGGTGTGTGAGTGTGTGTGAGTGTGTGTGGTGTGTGAGTACATGTGGTATGTGTGTATGGTGGAGTGTGTGAGTGTGTGTGTGGTGTTACATTTCAGACCTGTGCTTTAGCTGTGTGCAGGATGGATTGGATCAGAGGGAGACTCGAGGCAGGGAGATCATTTAAGAGACTGTTGCAATATACCAGATTCAAGAAGTAATAAGGGCCTGATCTGCCTGTGTATAGAGATAGGTCTGCATGGGAGTGATGGGGCGTAGTCATAAGGGGCGAATTTTGACAATTTATCACATATGTGGAGTGGGTGAGAGTAAGGAGGTCAGGGTGACCCTGAGATTTTGAACCTGCAATAATGGAGGGGTGGTGGAGCCTTCAACAGAACTAGAAAAGTGATTTAGAGTGACACTCAAGGAGAAAGATCATGGCATCTCTTGGGAGTTTGTTTGGGAAAAGTAAGGCTTATGATTCTACTTAGTTAAGATGCCATGTTTGGGGCGGCCAGGTAGCACAGCGAGTAAGAGCACTGGCTCCAGTGTTGAGAAGACCTGGAGATCGAATCCCGGGCTCAGACACTTAGCACCCACCCAGAAACACCTGGCCGTGTAACCTTGAGCAAGTTACTTAACCCCAATTGCTTAGGGGTGGCCAAGTGGCTCAGTGAGTAAGAGCACCGGCTCCAGTGTCAGGATGACCTGGATCAAATCCGGGCTCGGATACTCAGCACCACATCCAGAAATAAGTGGCCGTGTAACCTTGAGCAAGTTACTTAACCCCAATTGCTTAAAAAAAAAAAAGATGCCATGTTTGGGGGAGGGGAATAAATTAATCGGATGGAACATCCTTATTTTCACTTTTAAGATTAGGTCTCCAAAGTCATTGCTTTTAAAAAATTCATTCCTCAAGTCTTCTAAAGTGGTATCAATGGACAGAGAGCAGAAAATGTATAGTGAAAGAACACAGCGTGTATTTGCTCCCCACACCATTGAACTACATGGATTTTCTCTGAGACTTGTTTTTTTCTGAATTTTTTTTATGTTGCTCTTCTAGAATTCAAGTTCCTTGAAGGAAGGGATTGATTCAATTTTTTGCCTTTGTAGCCCTAGCACATATCACAATGCCTGGAATATAACAGTTGTTTAATAAGTATTTATTTACTTAAATTCAATTGGTCTTAATTTTTTTTTTAATGTGATGATCTGGGGCTGCTTCACTGAGCTCAATCCCATTGCCCAGTCCCTGAGTGCTAACTCCAGCAACAGAGCTGTATAACAGTGAGCTTCACTGGGTGACTGGCAGGAACCATACCGTGTATCTTCATGAGTCCCCTTCAGGGGTTTCTGTCAGGCTCCAAAGTCAGCCTGGGTAAAGACTCATTAATAGTTTTTTCTCATTTGGAGAGCTCCCCAGGGCTTAATGAAGCAGGAAGATGTGCACACAAAATGAGGATGTTCTTTGGGGGACCATTTGTACAATTGGGGATGGGTACCTTTTCTCTGGTGAGTGGAGAGTGAATATTTGGTGTCCCATTAAAGGACTGCAGCTCATTGGGTGTCAGTTCTCCTTCTATAAAATGGTAGGTAGCAAAGCTTGCAGTATCTAAGTCACGAATTTGCCTTGGGTGAACTATGTCAGCTAAAAACTGTGCTATAAATGTGAACTCACTTCTTAAAATTTCTTAGAAAACGTCTGGAGCTTTGTAAATTCAAGTGTGACTTGGAAAAAAAAAACTTAACTAATTACTACACAACATATTCACAAAACAGCCCAAAGCAAGAGCATAGATATGATTGAGTAGTCTACAAATCTGTGATCTTGTGTATTTGTTTTTAAATAGTAACTGCCTGCAGGTATCTGCAACTATTCAGAAAAGGCCAGTGCTTTCTTTAGTCTATTGCCTGGAGAATTAGGGAGCTGCCCAGCAGGAGTCCAATCACAGAAAGCAGGTAGGAAAGGCCAATGTTATCCCACCATATATAAAACCCATACTGATAACCCTGAAAGATATCGAGTATAGCAATTGGTATGAATACTGTGTGGTGCTCAGACTTCTTTTATTCTTTCATAGACCCCTTCATTTTTTTTTTCTTTTTGGAGGGCAATTGGGGTTAAGTGACTTGCCCAAGGTCACACGGCTAGTTTTTGTGTTGTGTCTGAGGTCGGATTTGAACTCAGGTCCTCCTGACTCCAGGGCCGGTGCTCTATTCACTGTGCCACCTAGCTGCCCTGACCCCTTCATTCTTTAGACTCGTTTTGTTTTGAATACTACTGCTTCTGCCTTCTGCTTCTGACTCCATCTCATCCTGCATAACTGATTCAATATTTCTGGCCTTCACTCTCACCTTTCCTTACTCCCCAACCCAGGAGACTTTCAGTCTGTTATGTCAAAGGCCTCTATACCCAGTCCATGACATCTTGATGTTGGCCCATAGTCAAAAGTGTAACAGCCTGGCGCCAGGCGGGAGCCGGCGGCAGCGGCGGGGCCATGTCCAAGGCGTGGGGGCCCCGGGGGCTCCTGTCGGGCAGGAAGCAGCGCGCGGCGGCAGCGCCGAGCCAGAGTGGGAAGAAGTTCCGAAGCAAACCTCAGCTAGCCCGTTACCTGGGGAGCTCCATGGACCTGAGCACTTTTGACTTTCGAACAGGGAAAATGCTCATGAGTAAGATGAACAAGAATCGGCAGAGGATGCGCTATGACTGTTCTAACCAAGCCAAAGGAAAACCAGATTTAAATACAGCACTCCCTGTCCGGCAGACAGCATCCATCTTCAAACAGCCTGTTACCAAGATTACTAACCATCCCAGCAATAAAGTAAAGAGTGATCCACAGAAGGCTGTGGACCAGCCTCGACAGCTTTTTTGGGAAAAGAAACTAAGTGGATTGAATGCCTTTGACATTGCAGAAGAGCTTGTGAAAACAATGGATCTTCCTAAAGGTTTACAAGGGGTTGGCCCGGGTTGCACTGATGAAACCCTCCTCTCTGCCATTGCCAGTGCTCTGCACACGAGCACGATGCCCATCACTGGGCAGCTCTCAGCAGCTGTGGAGAAGAACCCTGGGGTGTGGCTTAATACCTCCCAGCCACTCTGCAAAGCATTCATGGTGACTGACGAGGATATCAGGAAACAAGAACTCGTACAGCAGGTGAGAAAGAGGCTGGAGGAGGCGCTGATGGCCGACATGCTTGCTCATGTGGAAGAGATTGCCAGGGATGGGGCTGCCTCCGGAGAGAAGGGGGCTGCAGAGGAGGAGGAGGAGCAGGAGCAGGACCACGAGATGGAGACTGTATAGTCCAGGAACATCCAGCCAAGACTGACGTGTACAGCAGCAGCAGGGCCAGCACAACCATTCCCAAAGCCAGATGTGT
The DNA here is from genome assembly GCF_028583685.1 of Petaurus breviceps papuanus. NCBI lineage: Eukaryota > Metazoa > Chordata > Mammalia > Diprotodontia > Petauridae > Petaurus > Petaurus breviceps. The sequence goes on from NW_027186352.1 coordinate 21,777,868, forward strand.
CCAAGGACTAAACTGCATCTACCATACTTAGGAACAAGCTCCCTTGACCACTAGAGGAAAGAGTTGGGCATCAGAGAGTAACTGTTTACTCTTTTGAAAGACTTCTCCCTCTTTTCCCTTCCCATATCAAAGGCGGGAAGGAGCTAAACGGGTTTATGCTAGACACACAATCTCCCCTTATTTAGGGGTCACTACTTCAGTATGGTCAGTTTTCCCAGGCCTTTGGTACCTTTAACTTTTTGACCTAGGTTCAGCATTTTCTCTCTCCTTCTGGGTCTTTTTTAAAGAGAGGTTCTTCTTCACTGCTTGGCCTCTCCCCAGCATCCTGTTTGATAATGCCCAACTCTTAAGAGATCATTTTTTGTTTTGGATTGTTACATATGTGAATTCAGGTCATTGAATTTCATGTCCAGACTGATCTTGGGGAAGGAAGGACAGGGAATACAATAACGGTGTGACACGCTTCCAACCTGCTTTTTCCCAAACCCGGTGTCAGAATTCCTTTATGAAATGTTTGGAACTGAAGCTAGTATAAACTGGGAAGATCTGCAGGAATCAGATTCACCTGTCATACTAAATTTCTTCAAAGTTATTCTAATTCTGTATTGTCCTTACTTTATTCTGCATCATGGAATTAAGCTGCCAGCAAAGAGATGCTCCCAGAGTAGCCTCTTCCTGGGGTCCTCAGCATCCCATAGGTGGGCTGGCAGAAGAGACAAGTGGTCTATGAAATTTTCAGTGTGGTTACTCAAGTGAGGCTGGGGAAATGCTTCGAAGCAAAACAGAAGATCCTTCAGTAAGAAGAGAGGGCCTGATTCTGGTGCCAGGACTTCGACCTTACAGGGGAGCAGATGTGGAAGGAGTCTCCTCTAGTTTGTTTGCACGACTACACAGTCCATGAAGCTGTGATAGTCTCACCCTCGTTTTAAAAAAGTTCACCTTTCTTTAATAAATTGATAATATCAACTGAAAAAAAAAGTGTAACAGCCTTTTTCAACTTTAACTTTTCTAATATAGACTCAGAAGGAGCTAAGATTCCCAGCCGTGATGCACATAAAAACAAAACTTTGGCAGGGGGATTAATTAGCACATAGAAAAAAAATACATTTCAAAGAAAAACAGCAGTAGGCCACTCTATTCAGAAGCCCTTTTAGGAGGTCTGTGTCTAGAAGCAAGCCCAGTTTCTGTTTCCACTTAAGAAATGTTGAGAGTTTCCACTCACCTCCCAGTGTTTCAGTTTCCCATTTGCTCTTATCAACTTGTACCATGGGTTCTTATGAGGATTAATTGGGAGGCAGTCTAAAGAATTTGATGCTATTTGGGAAGGAAGTGCTCACCATAAAGAAAAATAATAAGCATACTTTTAGTGTTATGTCCCCAGAGTAGAGCTGGGGTGGAACTGAGAGATGAATTCATCTTTTTGTAATCAAACTTCATATGGATAAGTAAATTGTGAGTTCAAATCGTATATGATTTTAGTCCATTATTTAGCAGCCAAATGGAGACAAACATGGTGGACGAGAGTAGTTTTTACTATATTACCAATAAGGAGTTGTATAGGAAAATGCCACCAGAGAGATGTATAATTGGAAAAGAATGAAGGGCAGCCAAGTAGATAGAATGAGGAACTTTTGGTAGTCAACTGATGCTAAGAACTTCCTCACCTTCTCTCAGTTTATAGGGGTGGATCACCTATGCAGGATTCATAGAAGGATTTGTAGAACAGTCACTCAGGGTAGGTTGTTCATGCGTTGTGGTCCACGGTGCCTGAATCAAGAAGATAAACAGGTGGAAATGTGAAGGTGATAAATACCTCCTTTTGTGTAAGAAAATAAAGAAAGAAATCAAATCCCAAGAGACCTAGACTAATGTTAGTCACCTGAGGACCTAGAGTCTGAACTAGCTGGGAGGTCTGAGCCATTTTATGGTTAGAAGAAATGAGGCAACGAGGAGCTCGACTGAAATCAAGCTTTAGAGAACTGATGTAGTGCAAGTGGGTCTCCATGCAGGCATGACACCATCTGTTGTCTCTCACATGTGACTCCGTCTCCGGTGCCTTCTCACTGCCTACTCCCATGCTTGGAATTCTTTCTCACCTCTATCTCTTGGAATCCCTGGTTTTCTTCAAAACTCAACTCACACTGTAGTTTCTCATGAAGTTTTCCCTGATCCCCCTGGATGTCAGTGAACTGCTTCCTCAACATACCTTGTATCCATTTTATACTCTTTATATGTACGCATAGCATAGCATATTCTTTATACTCTTTTATATGCACGTGTAACCTTCCCTGTTAGAAGGTAAGATCCTTGAGGGTAAAGGCTATTTTCATTTTTCCATTGTATCCCCAGAACTAAGCACAATGCCTGCCATGTACTTGGCATTTAATAAATGCTTATTGGTTAATTTATTATATATATATATATATGATATATATGCATACGTATATGAGACAGATATATGTCTGGTGGAAGAAACAAAGCAAATGTGCATTTGTTTTGTGTGGATCAGCCCACTGATACTGCAATCATGATGTCACTATTTATCTGGTAGAAATACTAGGGAGAATGTGATTGTTAATAGAGCTATGGAGAGAAGTGAGGTGAACATCTGAGTATGTGTTAAGTAGAAAGAACGGGGTGGGGGGAGGGAAGGGAGAAGAGTATCAAGGGTTGCCCTTGGTAATGTGGTGAACTAGGTGCAATTTGTATTTGACACATACCTTTGTTTTAAGAGGAACTCCCCTCCCACATACACATACCACCACCCTCTAAAACACTTCATTTGTGGTCTTATTTTCAAGTTTTAAAATTGACTGCCTACAAAATTCTCTTATGGCTTGTCATGGAATCACAATGATGCTAGGTTCATGAAGACCACATCAACAAAGAGATAGCCTTGGCAGATGCTGCCTGGAAAGGTTTCAAGGTCAAGTTGGTGACAGATACAGATTAGCTGTCTATTTCCTGAGGATCAGTGTTCCTAAATTTGGAGACGCTTATTACCAAAAAGTTGGGCATCAGAAAATGATTGTTTGTGGCCACAACAACTCATAATAATGTCAGTCAGTCAACAAGCATTTATTGAGCACCTACTGTATTCCAGGCACTGGAAACTTAGCAAAGTGCTGGGGAAATGGAGAGGCAGAGGAACTCCTGTCCTCAAGGAACTCACAATCTAATGGGAAACACACATATGTACAAACAACTTATGTTCAGGATAAATAGAAAATAGTTAGTAGAGGGAAGGAATTTGAATTATGAGAAGCTGAAAAAGGTAGGATTTTCATTGGGATTTAAAGGAAGCCAGGGAAGCTAGGAGGTAGAGATGAGGAGGGAGGGCACTCCAGGCATATATGAGGAATAGTCAGAGATAATGCCTATATTCAAGAAATGACATGTCTTGTTGTAGAACAGCAAGGAGGTCAGCATCACTGAAAGTATAGAGTGGCTCTGACCTGTGAATGAAGTCCACATATTGATGGCATTGTGGATCCTTGGAGTATTGAAATCATTTGCTAGCTAATGTAGTATCAAAAATGGTTTAAAATTCCTGACACCCATTCCTAGCTTGGGCTTTTGTATAATGGATAGAGTGCTGAGCCTGGAGTCAGGAAGACTTGAGTTTAAATTTAACCTTAGACGTTTACTAGCTGTTGTGACCCTGGGCCAATCTCACTTAATCTCTGCCTCTTTTCCTCACCTGTAAAAGGGAGATCACAACACCACTTACCTCACAGAGTTGTCATGAGGGTCAAATGAGATATTTGTGAAGTGCTTAGTAGGATGCGTGGAATAGAGTAAACATTTAATAAATACCTTTTTCATTCCATCTCATCTTTTTCTATGTCTCTTCTTTCCTCCTTCCTCTTTTTAACCATCCCTTCTGTCACCCACTTCAGTTATCTTTCTTTCCATTCATTTCACTATACCCCCACTCAATTTCTTAGAGTCAAATTCTCCTCATTGGTCATAGGATTGTTGGTATCTAATTAGAAGGTACCTTAAAGGTTATTTAATCCAAACTCCTCATTTTACAGATGAGGAAACTGAATCTCAGAGACCGGAAGTGATTTGCCTATGATTACGTGGGTAATAATTGAAAGGCAGGATCTGAATTTAGATCATGTGACTCCAAGTTTAGCATTCTTTCCATACTGCTTCATCTGAATGAACGAGTGAGCAAAACTTACATGGTTCACTATATCTTGCTGGCCCAGACCTTTCTATTATTCTTCACATTCTATCTGCCACAGTTATTTTTCCTTTGTCTGTCCAAGGGGTGGGGAACCTGCAGCCTTGAGGCCCCATGTGGCCCTCTAGACCCTCAAGTACAGCCCTTTCACTGAGTCCAAACTTTACAGAACAAATCCCCTTAATAAAAGGATTTGTTCTACAAAACTTGGATTCAATCAAAAGACTCAACCCAAGGAGCTAGAGGGACACATGTGGCCTCAAGGTCACGGGTTCATCCCTGGTTTGTCTGTATATTCTCCATGTCCATTCTCCCTTCCTTGCCTTTGTTCCTACAGCTTTGGGAACTCTGCTCAAATGAGTACTACCATTGCTGTTAGAAAGAGTACACCAATCAATCTCCTGTGGTTCCATTCATCGCCTGTGACTTCCAAGAACAAAATACCCTTTCTTAGATGCCACTCCCATATGTGTGTTGTATCCCCCTATTAGAATACAGTAGAGACTATGCCTCTTTTGCATTTGTATGTTTAATACTTAGTGTGGCGATTGGCTTATAACACTTAATAAATGACTTTTATTCATTTATTCTGTTCCTCCTTTTCTTCCTTCTAATTCCACTTCTCATTCTGCTCTCATCTTCTTTTTTAACCTATGCCTCTCTTTCCCCTTGATTTATATTTCCTGAAATGGGAGACAAAGAGATATAATGATGATGGTGATGATGGTGGTGGGGTGGTGAGAGAAAGAGATGCAGGATGTTGAGTCATGTTCATTTTTATTTTCTGCACTCTGTAGTAGACCCACTGAGTACTTCATCTTTAACCTTTTAAATGTGTACTCCCTGAGGAAATGTCCTCAGGCCCAGGACATAGTACGCTATGTATGGCTAAAGGGTCTGGAGGAAGGCCTAGTCCAATATATTGGGTATATCGTCCATAAGTATTTATTGCAAGATGTGGGTAAAGTTGCACAGGACAAGAAAGTATGGATGGGTTTCGACTCAAAGGGGTGTAATTATAGAAGAAGTACATGATAATCTTTCTTCTCAGAATTGTTCATTGTTCAGGGGAAGCATTCTGTGTTGTGATTGCTTGTCCCTCCTTTACCTTATTTTGCAACCCTTCAAAAGCGAAGGGGGGATCAAAGAGAAAAGAAGACTGGGAGTGAGGTGGGGTTCACAAAACTTTCATTAAACCTCTATTTGTTAAGACCTACTTTGTTTAGGTTCCATACCAGTTTCTGGAATACAAAGATGAAGAAGAAGAAGAAGAAGCTCAGAAATGGGAAGGGGGAGAATGGGCAAGTGGATAAGAGGTAAGAGAAAGCCACCTCTCTGGGACTTAGCTTCCAGGTCACCTTCTTGGCAGCCGGAGCCCAGCTACAGCCCATCTCATTAGCAAGCCACTCCCTCAATCCTCATTCTGACTGATCCTCACTAGCGTCGCCTCCCCAGAGACACTGAGTCAATGAAATGGCCAAGCTTTCAGGTTTCTCCTCACCCAGAAGGCTATTGATTTGATGTGTTAGCAGCATACTTCTGCTGATCCTAAGAGTGTTTCTATTTGCACAAAATAGCAACTGTGCGAATAGCAGAAAAGCTTTCAGGAAGCAAGGTCTAGATGAAACCCTTTAAGTCTACATAATTGCATGAATTTAAAAAAGCAAATAGGTTAAACGATGAGCTCAAAGTGGAGGAGGACCCAGAGCTCAGCCTCTAGTGAAGCGTCTTTAGTAATTCAGCCCCATTCTCCCCCTCCAACCTCATGACCGACACTGCCAGCTCATAGGAGGTTTGGTAACTAGAATGATAATGGGTGTATCACAGGGCTGCCTTGCCAAATAATTGGGCAATGTTGTAAGATTTCTGCTTCCAGTCATTAGCTTTCAGTCCCCTTCTCTCATTTGCCATAATCAACAAATTGGAAGTGCTCAGAGGAGCCAGAGCAGAAGCAGGATGTTTTCTAACAGGGAGCAGAGATAAGTCTCAGGCAGGACAACCCCAGGCCAGGGAAATTCTCATAAATTACCTGTAAATATTCTGCTCAGCTTTGTGCTTGTTTTTTTACCTGATCCTTAAGCATTGACCAGTAGCCTTTTTAGTAATCCACTTCATCTTTAGGGAAAAAGAACAAAATCAATTTCTCTAGGGGGAATCTTCTAAAAACAATTAAAATAGTGCTCTGTGTGGTAATTCAATTTAAGTCACTTGGTTAGGAAATAGAGCCATTGTTTTCAAATTATAATTATGCTTGCCAAATTTTGTTTATTCATAAATCATCCTGGTTCTTCAGATTCTACATAAAGCTCATAAATTTGCAAAGAATTCTCATGGAAATCCACCATTTGGTTTATCACTATTTTGCAACAGTCTTTCATTTGTCCAATTTAGAATCATGTATAACATACCAAGCAGATCAACAGGTTTTACAAAACTGGCCTCTGGTCTACAAATCATTGATTCTTTGCTAATAAAAAACGGAATGAATTTTCCTATAATAAATATAGGATAATTTAATATAACATATTATAAATATAGAATATTTATATTTATTATTTTTATTTTTCATCAATTAATTAAATGATAAATTAATAATTTATTATTAATTATAAACATGGATGTAATTTTATATCATAATATTTTATAGTATTACAATATTATATAACAATATATTATAATATCATAATAATATAATAGAATATTATATATGGAATTCTATAAATATAAATACAGAATGAATTTTCCTATAATAAATATAGAACAATATAATAAAAGTCATTCCAAAAAGTAGTGAACTTCCCAGAGACCTTTTTTGTATCGCTTTTTACACATTTAATTTATACATCACCTTGCAAATCTACACGATCCTTTGAAATACAAAATTAAGCATCTTCCTTTATAGGTGAAAGTTCCCGATATTCAAATTAATGCTTTAAACAAACCAACCAAAATGCAATATTATGTAAAGTATTAGAGTTGAATGTCAACATAATCAAATGACTGGGATAATGGAGAAAGTACTGTGCTGGGAGCCAGGAAACCTGGATTCTAGTGTACTGTGTGGCCTTAGATAAATTATTTAACTTCTAGGTCTCAAATTCCATAACTATAAAATGAGAGTTGGCCAGGAGAGCATACAATGTCTAAGGTTACATAAGTCTAGATGACCTCTAAGGACCCTTATAGTTTTAAAATTGTGTGAAATTACATCATAAAACAGACTCTCTTCCTAAAGTTCTCCAGACATAGAGACTCCAAGACAGAAGCAATGTATTCATTTTTTCATTCAGAAAGAGTTGTAGGATCTTAGAGTTGGAAGGAATCTTATATGAACTCTAGTACAATATCTCTTTCAATGAAAAGAGTTCCTCCCTCCCTTCAAAAATGTTCTGCCCTTCTCTATTGCTCCTAAAATACAGCTCTTTTGTTCAGCATTTAAAATCTGCCACAAATTGACTCACATCTGCCTTCCCAGTCTCCTGCCCCTTATACCACCTCTGTGCTCATAGTCAAATTGACCTGCCAGTTGTTCCCCATACAAATCATTCCATGTCCCAGCCCTATATGGTGGTCCACCACATCTGAAATGTATTTTCTCTGCTTAAGCAAGTAGCAAAATCTCCATTGCTTGAATTCCATTCAAGTTATCAGTGATTCATCCAGCACAAACACCTGGTACAGTCAATGGCTCCCTTCAAAACTGAGCTCAGGCTCCACATTATATATGAAGCATTTCCCCTTCTAGTTGTATCTTTTCTTTCCAGTAGAGTGTAAGCTCCTTGAGGTCAGGGACGGCTATAGTTTTGTCTTTGAATGCCTAGATCCAAATGCAGGGTCTTGCACACATCAGGTCTTTTATAAACATTTGCTGAATGATATTGAATTCAAGGAATAGGGATTTTACTACTTAGCCATTTTCTATAGTCTTTAATATTCAGACATTTCTTAAGTCTTCTTTACCCTAAAAACAGACAAACAAAATCTTTCCCTCTGACTTTCTAACCCTCCAAATATCATCTCAACTTGTGCTTCCCTCTGCTGCCAAACCTCTAGAAAGAATAGTCAACTCACCACCTACTCTTGCTTACCACCTACTCAGGCTTCACCCTCTTGAAATCTGCCTTCCATCCTCAGTACTTCACAGAGATTGCTCTCTTGAAGGTTATCACTTATTTCCTAAATGCCAGACCCAAGAGTATCTGCTTGGTCCTCACCTCCCAGAATTCCTTGCATGATTGACACTCATTCCCAAACCCTCTTTGATACACTCTTCATCTGACTTCTTTGACAAATACACAATTCTCTGCTTGGCCAGTTCTTGCCTCTCCAGTTTTCTTTCCTTTTTTTAAAATTTCATTTTATTAAATTTGTTTATCTACATTTAGTTTACAACAGTCAGTTCCATAATCCCTTGAGTTCCAAATTTTCTCCCCCTTCCTCTCCTCCCCCTTTCCCTCCCCCTCCCATGCAATCCGATATAGGCTCCACAAATACCTTTGCATTAAGCATTAGTCAGGTTGTAAAGGAGCATTATAACCAATGAAGTGAACAAGAAAGAAGGAACAAAACAAAACAAAGCACAAAAGAGAGAGAACAAGCAGCCTGCTTCAATCTGCATTCAGACTCTCTAATTCTTTCTCTGAATGTGGATATCCTTTTCCATCATGGGTCCTTTGGAGTTGCCTTAGAGCCTTGCACTGCTGAGAGGAGCCCAGTCTATCAAAGTTAGTCATCACAGATATTAATGTGTCTTTCATTATGTATAAAGTTCTCCTGGTTCTGCTCTCCTCAACCAGCCGCAGTTTATATAAGTCTCTCCAGGTTATTATGACGTCCATCTGCTCCTCATTTCTTATAGCACATTCCATTACATTCATGTACCACAATTTGTTTAGCCATTCCCCAATGGATGGGCATACCCTTGATTTCCAATTCTTTGTCACCACAAAAAGAGCTGCTATAAATATTTTTGTGCAAACGGGTCTTCCTCCCACTTATATGGTCTCTTTAGGATACCACCCTAGGAGAGGTATTGCTGGGTCAAAGTCTCTCCAGTTTTCTTACACCTTATTCCTCTCCATGTACTCTGCAATTCAGGGACACTGGTCTTCTAACTGTCCTTGAATACACTCTCCATTTTTCAACTGAACTTTTCCCAGACTGTCCCCATGCCTGGGGTTAAATATCTCTCCATCTCTGCTTCCTGTCTTCCCTGACTGCCTTCAAGCATCAGCCAAAGTCCTGTCTTTAGTTCATATTTCTGCTTCAAGTAACTTTTCTATGTGAATGACTCCTAAATCTTTATCTTTAGAGCCAGCTTTTCTCCTGAGCTGCAGATCTGTATCTGCAACAGTCTGCAAGATCTCCACCCGCCCCGTGTTTGACTAACACCTCAAATTCACTATGTTCAAAATCTAACACATTATCATTGACCAAAAATGTCCCCCTCTACCACTTTTCCTATTTCTATTAATGACACAATCATTACCTCAGTTACCCAGGCTTGAAACTATTATTTCTTTTATTGGCCTCCTCCTTTACATTCTTGCCGCCACCTTTAATGGACTACTGTAATAGCCTCCTAACCATTTCCCCTCTTTTTAAAAAAGTTAGTATTTATTAAGCACCTACAATGTTCCAGGGACTGGGCTAAGTGCTTTTGCACTTTGGTCCTCACAATAACTTTAATAAGGGGTAGGTACTTTTATCACCCCCCACTTTACAAATAAGGAAACTGAAGCAAATAGCAGTTAAGTGACTTGCCCAGGATCATACAGCTAGTAAACATCTGAAGCCTGATTTGAACTCAGGTCTTCCTGACTCCAGGTCCAGCACTCTATCCACTGCATTGCCTAGCTTAGTCACCTCTAGGTTATTTCAGTCTATATCTCCAATCCATCTTCCATACAACGGTCACTGCAATGGTTCTAAAGGGTATCTCATTTTGCTGCTCCTCTTCCCACAAGCCTTGAAACGGATCCTCAATGTCTATTCAGTTATCTCGGTCCGCCCCATCCACAATCTGGTTTCAACCATTTATCATACTGCTCCTTTCAGGTATGATGAAGTCAAGCAGACCTGGACTACTCACTCATTCTTGAGCTTGCCAGGCCCTTTCTCATCAATCTGCTTAATTCCAGACATAAACTTGGCAAACTGGCATGCCTCCAGATCGAGAGTGACCAGAAAAGTACAGAGTCTGGGAAAGATTGCCTCTAATGACAGGTGAAGGAATTGGAGAGATTCTGTTTGGAGAAGATTTGGGGAAAATTCTATTTCTCTTCAAATATGTTAAGCCTAAAGACAGAACTTGAGTTTTATCTGCATTGAATTTTATCCTTTTAACTTAGCTCATTGTAGTAGCCTGTTGCAATACTTTGAATCTTAGAATAACAGAATCTGAGGATTGGAAAGGATTTTACATATCCAACCTTTCACCTGATTCTGGAATTATTTCAATAACACAATGATGATGAGGAGGAGGAAGAGGAGAAGGAGAAGAAGAAGAAGGAGGAAGAAGAAGAAGAAGGAAGAAGGAAGAGGAAGAAGAAGAAGAAAGAAGAAGGAGGAGGAGGAGGAGAACTTACATACTTGTGGTTCTTTAAGGTTTACAAAGTTTTCTAGCATGCTTCATCCCTTTGGTGACATAATAGATAGAGTTTTGGACTCAGCATTAGGAAGATCTGAGTTTCGATCTTGCATCAGACCTCTCCCCTTTCACCCTTCCTAGCCTGCTTTCTTTTTTATGAAATGGAAATAATAACAGTAGTACATATGTGAGTTGCAATGCTCCAAATAAGATAATGTATTTTAAAGCACTTTGCCAACTTTAAAACCCCATAGAAATACTGGTCTTGGTCACTTCATTTTCTCAATATCTACTTTCAAGTGTATTGCCCAGAACTAAAAATCATGCTCCTTCTGTGCTCAACCAGCAGAAATCATGCTGGATCTACTATCTTCCTTATCTGCACATCAAACTTCTGTAACTGCAGTCCAAGATTGTAGTAGTTTTTGACACACTATTGACTCATTTTAATCTTTTAATCTGCTAAGCCCTTCTAGTATTTTCCTTATGAACTGTCCTTAAGCCACATCTCACCAACTTGTACTTAGGTACCAAAAAATCCTCACATTTAAAGCACAGAGTTTAATTTTTTCCCCATCAAATTCTAGTCTATTTGAGTTTTCCCTTTATTTCAGGCTATCAAGATATTTTTGTATTCTAATTCTGATGGACAACATGTAGGCTGCCTCTTTCAGCTTTGGGTCATGGGTAAATCTCATCAGTGTGCTTTCTGTGTCTTCGCTCAAGTCAGAAATATGAACCAGGGCAAGAATGAGGTTAGAGCCTTGACATCCTTCACTGGAAAGTTCCATTCAGGTCAATATCAAACCAATAGCCACTTCTTGGGGTTGTGTTCATTCAACCAGTTGTGACTCTACCTACCATCCAGCCCTTGTCTCTCCATCTTGTGCATCAGAACATTGTCAAGGACCTTGTTAAACAACAGATATATTGCTTCCATTGCATTTCCCTCATCTGCCAGTCTAGCAATTCTAGGAAAAGAAATCTGTATTCTGTCAGGCTACATATTAGCTATCATTCTTGGATGTATGCCATCTGCAAACTTGATCAACTCTCCATCCATGCCTTCATTTAAGTTAATGTCAGGCTCATTCATCTGAAGTTTCTGGATCCTCTTATTGAAAATTCAATTTATTTATTAATTTTATGTCAATTTTCTCTTGAGGAACATTAAACAGCGAGTCATCATCCTTCTCAGAAAGGGCCTTCAGATACTTGAAAACAATAATTAAGTTATCTCAGTCTTCACTTATCTCAGTCTTCTCTTCTTCAAGCTGATCACTCCCTGAATCAGGGCAGTACAGCTGAAAGAGTGTTGGACTTGGGGTCAGAGGAGGTGAGTTTAAAGCCATACCAGCCGCGTGATGTTGGGCAAGTCACTTAACCATCTATAGCTCAGTTCCCTCTTTTGTAAAGTTAGGCTCAACTAGGATATGAAGAACTGAAAAACATCAACCACCTGGTAGCTTTTTCTTTTAGTTAATTCACAGATGGCAATACCCTTCAGCAACAGATAAGACTAAACGGCTTGAAGTTGAAAGGAACCATCATTTAGTCCAGCTTCCATTTTAGAGATGATAAAACTGAGATCCTCTGATTTGCCCATGGTCACCCTGTTGGTAAGTGACAGGATTTGAACACACACCTTCTGACTCTAAAAATGAGGATTCTTCCACTGAACCGTGCCATCTATGACATGCTATTATACGACACGGTTTCTCAAAGACAAAAGCCTCTGTCTTATTCTTCTGTAATCAAGTGCTTCTTGTTGTGTCTTCCATTGGTCAAGGAGTATGAACAAGCAAGGCATGAGGTCTTTGATAAGTTCCCTGACATTTTACAGCATCACAGGTCCTGTAGACTTAGAGCTGGACAAAACCTTAGAGGCTATCAAATTCCCCTCTCATTTTTCAGATGAGTAAACTGAGGTACAGAGAGGTTAGCTGACTTGCCCAGGGTCACACAGCTAGTCAATATCTGAGATGGGATTTGAATACATATTTTTGTTGTTCAGTCAGTGGCCAGAACTCTATTCCCTTACTTAAGTGATGGGGTTCTTAACTTTTTGTCTGTGAGCTTTTATAAAAAGATTTTGATAATTGTATTTAATAGAATTGTTTTCCTTTGCAAACCTATTATTTTGTTTTATGAGTGTAAAATGTCATTCTAAGAAAGGATACACAAGACTTCACCAGACTGCTAAATGAACCCATGACACAAAAAAGGTTAAGATGCCCTGCATTAGTGGATGGAAGTGTGACTGCCTGGCATTGGTTTGCTGCGAGCCATTTAGTAATTATCTGTTGCTGGAGGGTATTACCATCAGCACTTTTTGTATTTCAGCACCCAAGGGCAAAATTCTAGTTGCCCCCAACTATTTATATTTCTTTTTTTAACTTCATATCTCTTAAAAGAGTACAGTAACCAAAATTCACCCCAGTCACTCTGATGAAGTTTGATTAATACCGGGTGATTTTAAAGTACTTGTGTAATCTTCAACCTCAATAACTTTAGGCTTACTTGTTATCGAGGCACACTGTAAATGGCATGCAAAAACTGAAATTGTAAAGTCTTAAAATAATTGAGTATAATTTTTTAACTTCCAGCCTAACTGCCAAAATTCATGACACATTTTTCAAACTAATTTTAACTCGTTGAAAACATTTCTCGTGTCACTCAATAAACCATCACTAACTCATTCAATACAACATGAAATCTTTAAAAAAAACTTTAAAAATTCACTTTTATATGTCATTTGCCATACATTTATATCACGTGTACATCTAAGGTTAGTAAAGATTTAAGTTACAAATGACTTTATGACTCCATTGTATTTGGCATAGGTGAAGATTCAGTTTGTTGCCCTTCCATCCTCCCAATCATATCAATTGTAGCTATGGTCCTTGATACCCAGTCCCCAAACAAGCTAAACTTGCTGAGTCATTAGTTTGCAGTCCAGTGAAATGACTGGCTATTTTTTTCCATTAACATGACCTTTATTATTCTTTTTTTTTGCACTTATTAACATTTTATTTTTTCCAATTACATGTAAATGGAGTTTTCAACATTCATTTTTGTAAGATTTCTAGTTCCAAATGTTTATCCTTCTTTCCCTTCCTTCCCCCTTTCCCAAGACAGCAAATAAACTGATATAGGTTATACATGTACAATCACATTAAACATATTTTCATATTAGTCATGTTGTGAAAGAAGAATTAGAAGAAATGGGAAGAACCATGAGAAAGAAAAAAAAAGATGACAAAAAAAGTGAAAATAGTATGCTTCATTCCGATTCCATAGTTCTTTCTCTGGATGTGGACAGCATTTTCCATAGTGAATCTTTTGGAGTTGTCTTAGATCCTTGCATTGATGAAAAGAGTTAAGTCTATCAAAGTTAGTCAATCACACATTGTTACTGTCACTGTGTACAATGTTCTCCTGGTTCTGCTCACTTCACTTTACATCAGTTCATGTAAGTCTTTCCAGGTTTTTCTGAAACCTGCCTGCTCATCATTTCTCATAGCAGTATTCCATTACATTCATAAACCACAACTTATGACTGGGTATTTTTCTTTAATACTGTTCCTACCATCGATGTATATATTTTTATTATTACTGTCATCATCTTCCTCTTCATCGTGCTCAATTAGGTCCTAATTGCATATGCCTGAATGTGTCCCTATTGAATTTTATTCTGTTTTTGTTGGACTGTGTGAGTCTGGTTTCACCTAGAGGAAATGCCTGTGTCTAAGGGTGTTATGTGTCTCTGTCAGAGTCTGCCAATTATATAGAGGTGGAGTCAGTCCTGAGATTTTTAACAAGGGTGCCACATACTTTGGTCCTCATATGAGCCATATCTTCCCCAGGACAGGGACGCATAGGAGATAATCATCAGATGTGTGAGTGTAAAGGGTGCTGGGATGGGCTGGGGAAGGACTTCAGAGAGATCTGTAGCCTGAGAAAAATACAGAGAATTGTAAGATGATACAGGATTAGATGAAATACTCAGTGAAAAACTGATAGATATCAAGATAAAAACTGAGAAAATGTTGCTGTTTCACAACCACGAAACATCCCTTCTCAGAGACCCTAGATCCTGAACACCCAAGTTCTGATTTGGCCAAGGTCATATTCCAGAGTCTCAGTCACCCCTGATGTAATATCTGCATATTTGATAAGCACGTTCTCAATTTCTTCATCTAGGCCATCAATAAAGATATTGAACAAGACACTGTTTAGAACTTTTCCCTTTGGGTTATCATCACTCAAGCTGTCTGTCCAGAATGACCCTGAACTTGTGGTAACTAATGCTTCTGTGAGTGTGACTTGAGTCAGCTGCTCTTCTCAACCTGACATCGCATAATCAAAAGAAATAAAAATAAAGAGGTTGATGTTGTAGCAAACTCAGAGACCATTCAGCACTTTGATCCTGCTGTATACAAATGATAGAAAACCAATGCTAAATTAATATTAAATGCACCACTAAAGCAATAACCATAATGGCTATCATGTATAGGGTGCTTCAAAGTTTGTGATTCCCTGGGGGTAACTTGGCAAGAGCCTGAATACTAAAATCAGAGGACTTGGGTTTGAATCACTACCCTGGCACTTGCCCCCTGTGTCACCTGTCTGACCTTGGATAAGTCATTTAACTTCCTAACCTATAAAAAGATGGAGTTATACTAGATGGCCTCAGAGAGTCCCTCCAATCCTAAACTTATAACATTAAAATACTTTCCACATGTTATCTCACTTGATCCTTACTATTACTACTTTGTGACATGGATAGAATGAATTAATGAATGAATAAGCAAAAAACCACTTCATTGGTGATTACCATATGCAAAGCACTAAAAGTAGAAAAACAAACAGAATGCAGAACGATTGATAATAAAAAAATAAATAATAATTTAAAAATTATTAACTTTAAGAATGATAAAATACACATTACATTTCGTCCTTCCAGCAAGGCTGAGAGGGAGGTGCTAAGAGTACCCCCATTTTATAGAAGAAGAAAATGAGGCAAACAGAGATCAGCATGGTTATCTGTTCACAATCACCCAGCTAGTGTCTGAGGCTGAATTTGAACTCAGATCCTCTTGACTCCCAGCCTAGTGTTTTATCCTGTATTGGCACCACCTAGATGCCTATAGTAACATGTGGAGGTGGTACATGTAAAAAGGACATGTCGACACATGGCAAATAGAAAGGCCCTGTGGTCCTTGGGGTACAGTGGCAAAGCATACAATAATGCATCTTTTGGAAACCATATCTGTTTCTGGTGTTGAACTGTTTTTACAGTACCAAGAACTTGGGTGACAAGAACTTCCTTTCCTGCATCTTTGGGAGCTATGGCCATGAGGATCCTGTGGATCTTAGCCACAACAGTTGATCTAAAGGCAGAAGCATCAGTCTGGGGCCCTGCTCTTCCATGAGTTCTTAGTTCTTGGTCTCAGAATCCTGGTCCTTTTCCATCAAGATCTGAAGGTTGAGTGAGGGGGAGGAGGAGGTCATGGTGGCTTGGCCCATCTAGTATGTGTCTCTCCCATCTGTCTTTTCCCAGTTTATGAATGAGGAAATTGAAACTCAGTTAGGTTGTACTTTGTTCCTGGCCATATGGCTGGTAAGAGACTTTGAACCCTGAACTTCTTAATGCTGGGTTTAGTCCAGCATCATTATTTCCTCCTACTTCTTAGTTTTCAAGTTTTCAATCTTTGATTACATTTAAAATCTCATCAAATTAGCTTCAGCAGTAATTATAACCAAGTGACTAGACACAAGGAGAAATGTGAAAAAATAAGGACACTTCCACTGGGATGGTCTACATTCAATCCTACGCTGACTATGTTAAACATTTACAAGTCTATAATCACATTTTTAAAGATGAACACAGCACATGTTTCTATCTATACCAATGCCTCTCATTCATTTATTTGGGGGTGGGATCAACAATAGGGCCACACTGGGGCCCTGTCCACACCTCGTCAGGGGCCTGCTTGTCTGTTGAGCCATTTTGGATGACAACCTAATTCTCAAGGGGCACTTGAGTTACATTCCACATGTTTTGTATGTGAACTTAATAACTTGCCCCACCCCATCTGGCTCCTGACTCTTCGGTACTAGCCGCCTGACATAAGCCCTGTGACTCCAGGGCCCTGTGCTTCAAAATTGACTTGTCCCATGAAATGGATGCCCATACTGGCATTCAGCTCTGGCAGAGTTTGGAATGTAGAAAATAAGGTCTTACCTCCACTGTTAGAGGGCAGAAATAAGCAGTCTAGATTCTAGCAAGGAGAGATTTAACTGGGGGCATGGAGCTGGATTAAAATGGGAGTTTTTAGGAGAGAAGGAAGGAAGAGAGGAAGGAAAGAGGGAAGGAGAGAAGGAAGAAAGGAATGAAGGAAGGAAAAAAGAAGGGAGGAAGGAAGGAAAAAAGGAAAGAAGGAGGAAAGTTACTTCGTATGTAAGGAAGGGGGAGGGATTGAACTAAATGTTGTTTAAGGTCCTTTGCAGCTCTCCTATGAACTTCTGCCCAGCCCCCTACCCCTCTTTAAAAATGATCAGTTTCTCAAATTTCATCCCCACTGGCAGCTGTTCAAAAGATTCTTATGACACAGAGACCCTTGGCCCTAAGCAGATGAGGGTGGCTGCATCGGTGCTGTTAGCAGAACAGTAAAACATCTCTGGAATATAGTTCAATAAAGTCCCACAGCTGTATAGGCTGCTCTGGCTTATAGTCCAAGCTATGTGTAAGTAGTATCTCCACCTGCCTCCAGGGGGCCACAGTATGCAGTACACAAGCACCAGACCCACGGGTGTTTTTCTTGTGTTTATAGTATAGATTATCCAAGTGTAAACTTGAGAATGGTGAATGAGGAATTCAGCCATGCTTACCTACAGAGATGAAATGGAATGACCATGGGGATCATGTCTTGGGGTACATTCATGTCTTCAGCCCATATCCGGCACCTTGCTAGGGGCAAGGAAATGGGCTGATCCTGAGGGAGGATGCAGGGATGAGTGATGACTAAGATATCAGTCCTGCCTTCAGGAAGCCTGCAGTCCAGTGTTAGATACACTATCAAAATATAGACAACACAAAGGAAAGTGCAATAATGCAGACTGGCATTGACACAGCTCTTCAAAGAGCAAAACACCTCGTATACATCCCACCCTATGAGGGAGATCATACATGGCCCCATTTACAATTATCTACATTGGACATAAAGTAAAACTGAGGCTCAGAGAGTCGCACTGACCTGTCCACGATGACATAGCTAGCATCAGAGGCAGGATGTCCTAACTCCAAGATGATCTCCCTCTATCCGTTGTGCCACCCCACCTCCCCTTCAGAAACCCAGTTTCATTTAATCTTCACAACAACCTTGAGAGGCATCTTAAGCAAACATCATGTTCCCCTTTTTTTAAACTTTTTGTTGCTAAAATTCAGACACATTCAGTAACTTGTCTAAGGTCACACAACCAAGTAATGGTAGAAATGAAACTCGAACTCAGGGCCTCTGACTCCAATTTAGTTGATTGTTCCATCATATCACATTATTCATTTTAAACCATTAAGAATCCTATGTTGGTTTCTTCATTGACCACCACAAAAATAATTTTATCTGTTCTTTTTTAGAGATTATTATTATCAATAATATTTAATCAATTATACTATCTTTCATCCTGAGGATTTCCTAAGTATTATATAAGTAGTAAGGAGAAAAAGGAATAAAAATATAGATGCTTTTCTGCTAAGTGGGAGTCAATGTGAATCTCACCTATTTTTACGCTTACCCATGGAAAGTATTTAATAAACATGTAAGCAGTGGAAATAAATTAAACAGAATTGCTGGAGGGACATGATCTGTAGTTAGCCAGCTGACCTAAGAATATGATTCAGATCCATTTTTTTTTTTAGCTATCGGGGTTAAGTAACTTGCTCAAGGTTACACGGCCAGTTATTTCTAAGTATCTGAGCCCGGGATTCGATCCCAAGGTCATCCTGACATGGGGGCCAGTGCTATTACTCGCTGTGCTACCTGGCCGCCCCGTCAGATCCATTCTTAACAAATAATTGATTTGGGGGAATCTTTATTCTCTAGGCAACTTTCAAGTATCTGTGCTAATGAGTGACAAGGATGACATCAATTAGTGAAATCCACTGATAATAAAAAAAAACCTTCATTTTGTCGATTATTTGAGGTCCTGTCTATAGAGCTGACTAGTTGTAAATTGGTTAACAAGTTTTTTAAGAGATTAAGGTATGAGAAGCAAAATCAAAGCCAATATAAGAGGTCAGAAGAAGGAAAGAGATTTTTTCTGGAAGGAGATGGATGTGGGGTGAAGGAGGGAATGATGGAAGTTTCCTAAGGAAGTTTTATTAGGTAGTGGAAAGAGAATTGGACCAAGAGCTCAAAGGCTACTCAAAGGCTCAAAGTAGGTGCAATACTGGAATTCTGACTCTGCCACCATATTAACTCTGTGATCTTTGGCAAGTCTGACTCTCCAAAGGAGGGCAACCAGGGTGTTTGAGTTCATATGATAGAATGATACATTAGAGAAACTGGGGATGCCAAGTTTGGAGTAGAAAAACTTGGGGGAGGGGACATGATAGCTGTCTATGTATGTGAAGGACTGTCACATGGAAAAATGATTGGGTTCAGTTCAAGCATCATCTTCTACTTTGAGGATTCTTCACCTTTTGTGTCATTGGCCCCTTTGGAAGAATAGTAGAAGCTAGAGACTCCTAAAATAATGTTTTTCAATGCACAAAATAAAATACATAGGATTTCAAAGGAAACAAAGGAAGGTAAAAATGAAGATGTAATTTTTCCCATCCAAGTTCATGGAATCTCTGAAATCTATCCTTAGACTCTAAATAAAAAATCCCCAGTTCTACAAAAAACTTTATTAATCTCCCCAAATTCTCATGCCCCCCTGCCAAATTTATCTTATTTTGGTATTCATTCCATATACATTTATTTACATAAATATTGTTTCATGTTGTCTTTAGTGATGGAACGTCATGAATTGTTTCATCTTTGGGCTTACATTCCTGGCTTTAAGCATAGAGCCTGCCAAAAAAAAAGAAAAGAAAAGAAAAACACTGGAGAAGTTAGGTGACACAGTGGTTGGAGTGTCAGGCCTGGAGTTAGGAAGCCTCATCTTCCTGGGTTCAAATATGGCCTCATATACTTAAAAACTGTGTGATCCTCGGCAAATCACTTAATCCAGTTTGCCTTAGTTTCTTTATTTGTAAAATAAGCTGAAGAAGGAAGTGACAAACCATTCCAGTATCTTTGCCAATAAAACCCCAAATAGGGTCACAAAGAGTCAGACACAACTGAAAAATGACTAAACACCAAAACCAACAAAAGAAATAGGGCAGTATTACAAGAGATCAAGAAATGGAGAGGGGGTCTGTAGGGTGGAACTGAAAGTCACAGAGACAGAAAGTACAAGGAAAAAAGCACATAGCTCAGTGAGACTGTAGCACAGAGTACGTGGGTAGGAATGGTGTGAGATAAAGTTAGGAAAGTATATCAGGATCAGATTGTGGCAAAAATTCAATGGAAGCCGAAGGAATTTGTAGTTCATTCCATGTGCCATGGGGATTCATAGAGAGTTGGTGAGAAGAGTGATGAAAGATCTGATAACCATGGCAAGAATAAATTGGAGCAGTGAGGAAATGGAGGGATTAATCAAAAGGCCATTGCAAAAGTCCATATGAGAACATGAATGGGGTTGGCCACAGCAGGATTTCTGAAGAAGAACCATCAGGCCGTTCATTTGATTGGAAGGTGGGGGAAAAAGAGTAGTCAAAAGTAACTCTAAGGTTTTTTGCAACATGAAGAATAATGGAAATATAGGTTGATGGTCGAAGATGGAAAATGTAGATTTGGAATCCAGCTACAGAGAGATGGAAGTTGGATGAATTCACTGAGTGAAAATATAAAGAGAAGACCAAGGATGGAGCTTCAGTGAATGTCTTGGTTTAGGGGTCTGGAGAAAGGAGAAGACAGAGAAGGAAATGAAGCATAAAATAGACCTCTATAAAGATGCAGAAGAGAACCAAGAGAGTGTAGTGTTATGGAAGCCAAGAGAGAAGAAAGAATTAATTATGGACTGGTCAACAGCATTACAAAATACAGAGAAGTCAAGGTCAATGTTAGTCAACATTTGCTAAGTATTCATTTGGGCAAGGCACTGCCCTAGTTCTGGGGCCCACAAACTTTGATCTGACACAGTCTCTACCTTTAAGGAGCTTAAAGTCAGAGAAAATGGTACTCATGGTGGCAGATTAGGTACACGAATGTCCAGCATATGGGTACATTAAGGAAATGAACTAGACATCTTAACATGAAGAAATAAGCATACTTTCTAAGTCTAGTGGTCTAACTGAAACTTGGTTTGTAAAAAGTAGCCACTGTTATATAATCTTAAAGTCTTTCCTCTTCTGGAAAATTCCAGGTTTGAGAAGTTCCTTGACCAGTTAGTTCTGCCACCATTTGGCTGAGGTAAGCTTAAACATGTTTCTAGAATAGGATGCTCCTGTGGTATAGGAGCTCCTCCAATAGGCAATCTCTATGCTCTGTAGGAGTTGACCTTCTCTAAATCTCCTAGATACAGTGGCTTCCTCCCCTGGAGATCTTCAGTGGAGGGGGCATGTTCCCTAACAGTTTTTGGGTCTAAAAAGCAGGTACACTTAGCAGTCTTGGAGAGAGTGGGTGGGGTCACAGAAGGAAACCTTCCTTAGGAGTCTTGGAGCTTGCTTGTAGTGAGCATTGCACACTTCCTAATAGTATATAATTCAAGTCAGGGGAGCACTGAGTCTGGGAGCACATCCTTCTGGGTGCCGAGGGGTAGAAATCATCCCTTTACTTCCTTCTTGAATCTCTCCCTTCATTCAGTCCAGGTTAGTCTGTGGCTTTTCAATAGACAGTCCCCAAATCTCTACCTTTCTTTGAACTACCCTTCCCTACAGAAGAAAAAAATTGAGGGTAGAATCAGGTCAGTGATTGCTCCCAAACTCTTTCTAATGATTTATTGAAAATAATCAATAAGTAATGAGATCAAAGAGAAGAACTGGAGATAAATTGAAGGAAGGCCAAGTTTTATAGAGTAGGCTAAGAGGAAAATCTCTGAATTTGAAAGAGAATGGGGAAGGCAATTTTTCTTTCTCAGACAATGGAATTAAGGGGTTTATAGCCAAGGATGGGGGAAAGGGAGAATCACCTGGTTTGTTCTCTCTTCTCATTTTTAAATGAGGAAGTGGGAGTTGAACTAGACAATCTCTAAGGTCCTTCCAGCTCAAAGTCTTATGATCCTGCAATAATCCATTCTCTTTATTAAGATCTCATAAAAGAGAGCGTACCACAACCTCTCTTAACAAGCCATTACAATTTCTAATAACCCAATAGTCAGGAAATTATTCTGATACTCAGATGAAATCCTCCATGTTTCAGTTAAATGATATCACTAGGGTATAGACTCATTGACAGTGTAGAATGGAATTAGGCAACTTGCCAAAAATGCCTATATTACTTTGAAGACATCCAGGCATATGCCCTTTAAGAGAACTCATTCTTGGCATAGAGTCAGCAATCATAATCTGTGCATTATTTCACCTGTCTCAGATTTTTGACACTGATCTTCCAAAGGCAAGTTCTATATTCCCAGCTTAATCATGGTGTTTTCTCAAGTAGAAGACAAAAAAAGAATTTCAAAAATGTTCACAAAGGCCGAAAAGAAGTGTACCTAAAATACCAACTTGTAGCCCAGGATACATTCACTGTTACCCAGAGTTTCCTCAATAAAAATAAAAATGACAGATCTTTATAGTATTTCCATGGTTGGAAAAACATACTGCAAGAAACCATTTGGAAATTCTATAATATGAAACACCATAGTTGTAAGTTCAAGTATGACCTCAGATACTTACCAGCTATGTAACCCTGAGCAAGTCACCTCACCCTGTTTGCCTAATTTTCCTCATCTGTTAAATGAGATGGAGAAGGAGATGGCAAACCATTCTAGTATCTTTGCCAAGAAAATCCCAAAAGGAGGTCACAAAGAGTCAGACACGACTTAAATGACTCAGCAACAAAAACGAGATTCTGATAACTCTTCCTTATTAAAGAAAAGAGTATTCCAATCCTTACATCCAAGGCTTGACCCCTTTCCCACCAGGAACCAGTTCCATAATGAGCATGCCTAGCAAATAGCAAGGAAACCAATTTATCCAAGTTGGTAACAGAAAAAGAATCAGATAAAATACACATAGGATAACACATACTAGATAATGTAGATCAAAGGAACTCTTTCATTGGGAGTCACTTGACTCAGTTCAGCTGAGAAAGTCATAAATCTTACACAAGGGAGAAATTTCTCAATATCTCTAGCTAGCCTATCAAGCTGAGGATAAGGACTCGATAGAGATTCCATCTCCTCTCCTATTGACTTCTTCCCAGAGTCTTTCTCTCCCTTCAGTGACAAGAAGATAGGTTGGCATCACAGACCTTCTCTCTTGAAACTGGAAGTCAGAAGATCCAGGTTCTCTCTTCTACTGCACTCACTAACTCCACCCCGACCCTCATAAGGGCACTGGGTATAGATCTCTACCAAAGAGAGTCCTCTATCATTGGGCTCTCTCCCAGTGGGAGACAAGGTATTCGCAGAAGGTTTGAAAGCACCTAGGGCCCTTCCTAAAGTGCCTCCTTTCCATAAAAATCTAAAGAAAGCACATCGTTATCCCCGGAACAACTTGATCTCCACTCCTAAAGAGTCAGGGGCCCCAAAGTGCCCTCTCCTTCTCTTGAATGTGGGACAAACCCCTCCTCAGAGAAGCAAATGACCTAAAGGACCTCTTCTCTGAGGTCTGTCCCATGAACTTCACCAACTAACTATTGGACATCTCAAATAAGATAAGCCAGAGATTTAAACTCAATGTGTCTAAAACCAAACTTAGTACCTTTCCACCTAAACCTTTCCTTCTTCCAAACACCCCTATTTCTACGGAAAACACCATCATTCTTCCAGTTTTTCAAGCTCATGATCTTGGCATTGTCTAGGACACCTTATTCCCCCTCATCCCCATATCAAGTTAGTTGTCAAATCTTTCCATTTCTACCTTCACAATATCTTTTGCATCCTACTCCTTCCCTCCACACACTATCACCTTGGTTCAGGTCCTCATCACTTCTCCTCTACATTATTGTGACAGCCTCTAATTGGTATCCCTGCCTCCAGTTTCCCCCCTGCCCCCACTATCCATCCTACACACTGCCACCAAAATCATTTTTCTTAAATGCAGTCTACATTGTCTGCATTTCCTTAAATGTAGCCTACATTTGTCTTCCATTTCTCAACCAACATCATTGACTACCTATTGCCTCTAGAATAAAAAACAAACTCTTTAGCTTTTAGATCACTATAAAACCTGGCCCCAACCAATCTTTCCAACTTCATCAGATATTCATAAGTCTTCTTACCATACTCTGTGATGCAGCCAAACCAGGCTTCTCTCTGTGCCTCATTCACAGCACTACATTTCTCATTTACTTGTCTTTTCACTGGTCATCTCCCATTCTTGAAATTCACTCTTTATTTACCAACATCTTATTGAATTCTTCTCTTCTTTTAAGGCTTCTTTTTAACCTGAGGTTTGGGCCCCCAAGGAGGTAAATTTCAAAGAGCCCATGAAAATGAATGGGGAAAAACTACATATTTATTTTTGCTAATCTTTGGCTTCATTTGTAATGTTAGATATTTTATTTTATGCATTTAAAAACATGATTATGTAAACTAAAAGTAAATAAATATATTTAAATAAAAAACACCATGATTCTAAGGCTGGGTCCATGGGTTTCATCAGATTGTCAGGAGGCAGTTGACCCAAAGCAATAATGCTTCATGTTGCATCAACTTCATGAAATTCTTTGTGCTGTCCATCCCAAATGACCTCGTACTTAGTTACTTTGTATATACCTACATTTACTAACTTTATAATTACGACAAAAGTAAGTCGTGTGAAATGGTAATTTGTTACTTGACATAAAATTCTCTTTTTTCTACATCAAAAATCATTTTGAAAAATTTTACATTTATACTGTACATTTTTAATGTATACTTGTCTTCTCCCATTAGAATGTATGCCTCTTAAGAGCAGGGACAGTTTTAGTCTTTGTATTTGTATTCCCAGAGTCCCAGATAGAGTCTGACACATAGTAGATGACAAATAAATAATGATTAATTAATTGATTGATCTCTTCACTGCCCTGATTGACATGACCAATAGGAGTATGATATTTACATCAGACATCTGCCAGGAACACCATAAAGAATTATGCCCTCTAGGTGTCTGGGACAAAACTCTGATGCCTCTAGCCTAGTTACAGTTCTGGTATTTCCTCCTGGAAAATACCCTTTTGGATGACTATGGCATCGATCTGTTCATCTCAGTTTCTCTTGGACAATAGGGATCTCTGGGAAATGTTCCCTTCAGGCCCATCTGCTTTCTACTATTCCACTCAACCAGGTTAACATTCATTTTTATCAATCAAATGTCAAAACCAACTTTCTTCAGCAAACACAGACTCATGGGCTCAAAGGCTTAAGGAGCCAGACCCAGAAGGGACCTCACAGACCATCAAGACTGAAACCAATATGTTACAGACAAGAAAAATGGAGACCAGAGAAGTTGTGACTTTAACCAAGTCCACACAGGTGGCAGAGGTACTTACTACCTGGGTTCTGGGGATGCTTTCTCTCTAGCTCACATTCTATCCAGCCCAGGCAGGGTTGATATTATATGCTCCTTGTCCTTACAAAGCCTGCTGAAGTAACCTTGGTGAGTTCAAGAGGGAGGGAATCTAGTATTGTTTGGCCATACACCATGAGTCTACCTATACCTCTTTCATATCTGGATACATGTCATATGAACAATGCATCAGTCTTCAAACTTCTACTCTATGTCTCACAGCTCACGAGGGGACATAAGGGTCATGCTGCTACACACATTTCAGTTACGTTTCTGTGCTTGCAAATGGCCATAAAATTAAACAATTTCAGAGACTAATTGCCCATTATCCCTTAAAAAAGGCATAATACAAATAGATGCTAAGTCCCTATCACCAAGTAATTTTACCTATGCATCTGAGAACGCCAAATTTGTGATTTACAGGGGAATTTTAGCTTTTTTAATTCCCTGAATATCTTCAGCCCTTTTAGTGAGAATAACTGCAGGGCCACCATTAGCTCACTCTCCTTGTGAATTTGATGAGGCAGGCAGCTGAGAATGCAGCCTAATCTGAACCTAAGCTGATTTACCCAGAAGGATCAATCAGAGTCTCCAGAAGGCTCCTTCCTTCACCCAGAAGACTTGGAGATGATGTTTCCCCCCTATAAACATACATTTAATTTCAAATTAAACGGTCAGGTAGAAGGAAATAATTTTCTACCAATATGAATGGAACCAAACTACTGAAGTCTCTGTGAGAGCAAGACTCTAGGAGGGCAAGTCCCCATAACCTGTGAGCTGTTTCCAGACCCCGGAATCTCTCATCACTGTCAGCATCGATGAGAAATTGCCTAGCAACGGTTTGCGTCAAGCCAGCACATACAAAAAAACATACTGAAAATGGATATGTGTTTGGTGTTTTTCCTTTCCTCAGGAGGTAAGAAAAGTATGAAGTAATCCTTTGTGAAATGATAATTACAGGAGGAAGTCATCAAACTCTTACCTATTTCCCCCTGTTGCTTTTTAGAAAATGGAGCATCAGTCTTTGCTTTGGAAACATTTTTGTCAACATGGCCACGTGAGACCAAAACTACCAATTGAGTTGATTGATTCATTTGAAAACACACACACACATACACACACACACACACACACACACACATACCACATACACTGAACAATCAATTCACTCAAAGAAATTAATTAAATGAATTTCTTGCTATTTCTTTGGCTGAATTCCTCTCACCTTAAGCAACTGTGTTGTCCTACGGGTGCAAAATCAGAGAGAAGGAAATGTAGTACAATGAAAAAAGCATAGGCTTGGAAGCCCAAGGACCTGGGTGCCATTAGCAGTTGTGTGACATTAGCCAAGTCATTCCACCTCTTTGAGCCTCGGGCTCTTCATATATAAAATAATGGGTCTGGATTCAATGGTCCTAAAGGTCTTTTATTATTATAAAATTTAGATGGAGTATGAAATATTCTGATAGTCCCTGCTCAGACCCCTCACTATCAGAATCCTCTGTGGACTTTTACCGTAGTTTTCTAAATAATCTCCTCATCCAATGTCTCCCTGTTCTAATCCAGCCTATGCCCATTTGCCAGATTAAGTCTTACGACTGTCACCCTCTTGGATCAAAGACTGTCAATAGGTGCCCATTAGCCACCAAATAAAGCCCACCTCTAGCCTAACTCTCAAAGTTTTCCACAATCTTGATGCAACCTGTCTTTCCACCTTTATCTCATATGGCTTTCTTTCATGTACCTTGTGGTACATGAGACAAATGAACCCTTCACATTCAGCTTGTGTTTTCCTACCTCTCAGGCACTGCTCACATACTTCCTTATGTCACAATTGCTCTCTCCTCCATAGCTAGCTGTTGAAATACTATCTACCCTTCAAGATCCAGTTCAAATACCATTTCTTCCAGGAAATTTTTCCTGGTCCTTGTGGCTAGAAGCAGTCCCTTCTCTCAACCCTTATTACAAAATCTTCTGAATTCTATGTATACGCCATATTGGTCTCTTAGGGTAGTTATGTTATCTAATGTATGTAAAGGGCTTTGCAAACCTTAGAGTACCATATTAATATCACATATAAAATGGCATCTCATATATAATAACATATTTATTACTACCACCACTGCCATAATTATAGTGCAAACTCTTTAATGTCAGGAACTGTGGGTTGGGGAGGGGGCTTCCTGGGTGGGGGAGGAAATTTTTGTATCTTCCTCAGTGTCTGCTTAGCAGAGTATCTCGTACATAGTAGGCCCACATGTTCATTGAATGGAATGGAATTGGATGACATCTGAATTTGGTAGGGCATCTCTAAGTTTGCCATCACTGGCTAGAAGTAAGAAGGGTAAGAAGGAAATGGATCTCACCCTCCTGCTTTAAAGTTCATGGGCATTTATCTAGACAGGTTCTCATGTAGCAAGTGTCTTGTGAACACACACAATTCACACTTATACTCTAGCTGACGATTCATCTTGACTGATCACAATTCTCTTGGGTAATAAAGTTTCAAGATGGAAGGAACCCTGGAGGCCATCTGGTCAAGTCCCTCATTTTACAGAGGAAGAAAACAAAGGTGAAACGTTGTTTGTTCCACATCCCAAGTCATACATTGCAAATGTCAGAGGTCAGATTTGAACACAGATCCTCTAACTTCCAATGGAGGGCTCATTTCACCCTCAAAGTAATGGACTCCAACCTATGGGGATTCTGAATCCCCTACCTTGTGATGATCACCCTAGGTTTTTTTTTAATAGCAGACTTTAATAGGAAAGGAAAGGACCACAGATGTGTCCAGCATCTCATCAGCAGGAAGTTAGCTGTGAGATGATTTGGGCTACAGGGGAGGTGCAACTCAGCAGCAGCAACCCAGAAAACCTCCTCCTGAGACGGGGAAAGCTAGACTTAGGTAGGAAGTACCCACACCAAGGAAATTCCAAATCTTTTGGGGATGCAAAACTGTCAAAGAATTTTACCTGCAAGCCTATTTTTTCTGTCTCCAAATTCATCCCCTGCAGACCTTAGGAGTAGAATATTTTCATCATCTGAAAAGAATAAATAATAATTCCATAATATACTTTCTGTGATTTGTAGGCTGGTTCCTATGTTATGAGGTAGCTCTTAATTCTACATTAGGGATTATTAGTCAATAACAGGTACATTTTATGTCAGTAAGAATTGGCTATCTTTACTATTTAATGGATCTGGGAGACCACTGGGGTGCTTTGTCTACCATGACAAAAACCCCCATAAAAGCCTTCGAGAGCTGGTGAAAACACTTAAGAGCTCAAGTCTTCAAACAACTATCTGTTACTGGGCCTGTACTCAATCTCAGTAAGACTTGCCAGAGTTTGTTGTTTGTTAGCAAAGTCTTTGAAAAGCCAGGGTCACCTCCACAACAAAATGAAGCATCAGGAGGATGGCTTTAGTGGAAGCAGTAATGACAACATATGCTCACATCAATTCAAAATTATGTGTGTGATTAAGGAAAGTAGTTCCTAGAGCTGAAAAACCCATTGAGGTAAACAGTGGAAAATTAAATAAAATGATTTTTATAGAGCAGTGACTTTAGTATAAAGTGTCATTTTATTAGAAAGACCCAGGATAGCTTACTTGGAGCATAGACTAGGGGTCTGCTTACAAATCTTTTGCAGAGATTATGGGCTATGGAGAAGGAGACAGTACCCATAAAATGGCCAAGTGCAGTTGTTTCTGTCTTGCTTTGTTTAAATATGTGGACAGAGACATGACTTATTAAAATATGAAAACAGCCCTGGTTTTATTTCAGAGAAAGAAAATCCTGATATTTATGGAAGGATAAAGTGCCTGAGGCTCTCTAAATGTTAATAGTCATGGGTTTTAAAATGGGTGGTGATTGATAGTAACTTTCATTTCTATCCTTTTCACAAATGAAAGTAAATATTTAGAATGTGAAATGCAATATCTCAGAAATAAACAATGCAGATTCTACATTTAGAAGTAGAGATTTTCCAAGAATAATTCTGCCAGACATACTTGAGGAGTCCATTAGACAGAGACACAACTAGGAGATGAAACATTTCACCTTGATGCATACGATAACATTGAATCAAATTAGAATCATAGGATTTAGAGCAAGAAGAGAACTTGGAGCTTATCTGGTCCAACTTCATTATGAAGATGGGGTTCGGAATGTTTATGTGACTTGCTCAAGGTCACACAGCCAGTAAGTGTCAGAGGTAGGATTGAAATCTAGACCCTCTGACTCCTAATTGCATGTTCTCATTGTCCAGAGCTCCGTTGTTTATGGAAGAGGAGACTCCCAGCAGTATTCGATGTCGAGATACAGCTTCAGATCGACATTTTCGGTCTCCCTGACTAATATTGATGGTAGATTACTGGGCTGATAACAGTTTCAGGCCAGTACATGGAGTTTTGAAGAAGAAAAGACAGGGACTGAGATACAATGGCACCTGTAAAGCATCTGTGTTACTGGGCTCTGAGCTGTGCTGGCCCGAGTAGCCTTTCAGTAGTGCCCTTGAAAGGAAGCAAGGATAGATGGATCCTGCAGGCAGAATGAGGCACAATGGAATTTCAGAGTTCCCAGAACCCTGCCTATTCATCCAGAGGCCTATTCATCCTCACAGCTGTGACCACGAGAATCACTGAGAGCTTTCACAATCAAACCTTAGTGGAGACATAACCAGGTATGTTCCACTATTGCTTTACTGGAAGATGGGAGGTCGATTATAGGACACTAAGTTTGGAGTGAGTTCACTACTGCTTGGGTTCTGTAACTGGAGAAAGGAAGGGAGAGAGAAAGGATTCCAATAGGGGAGGGAGGTTTTTTCCTAGAGGATTGAAACTCAGAAGGAGAGGAATGTTCTGCTCTGTGTTTCCATTTTCTATACTTTTATCTCATTTAATTCCACTGTTCCATTACTTGAGTTGTACATGCTGTTTCTCCTGGTAGATTAACTCCTCGTTTGTGTCTTTGTATAGTGCCTAGCATAGAGTAAGAACTTAATAAATGCTTGTTGAATGATTGAGTGATCAACCTTGAGTGATAGTTGGTGACTAAAGTAACACTGGGTCTGGAAAGAAGAGGACATGGTTAATCAATGGTGGCTTAGCCAAGAGTGACATGTCAAATCTAAAGAATACTCTTTCATCAGAGCCTAGGATAGAACAGAGGTAGATTACCGAGTGTTTGACATATGCTCCAAACAGGTGAATGATGGAACTGGACCTGTTCAGATTCTGGGCTGTTACTGAACCCTTAAATCCTTCTATTCAGAAGCTCATACTATAAAACCAAAAGTATAGGGTATATCAACATGGAATGGATTAATCAAACACATATTGGCTTAGATGGTGTTGTCACTCATATACAAAGCAGGGGAAACCGTTTCTAGGGACAAATGTATGATTTGGTCTAGGTCTGTTACATTGTTAGCTCAGCCCTTCTTGTCTAAGTATATTATAGGTCCTGAAGAATTAATGTCTGTACATCTAGGTCTGTTATATCGTTAACTCAGCCCTTCTTGTCTAAGTATATTATAGATCCTGAAGAATTAACCTGGGGGTACTTAAGCATGCATGCAATTCTTAGGCTAATTAAGATGAGTAATTAATTTTCATGGGGATCAATTATAGCAAATTCTCTGATCAGGTACCATGGTAACACAGCTGTTCAAAGTAGTTTATATTTGTATCAACTCAAGCCACCAGCTAGTTAGACAGTAAACATCGACATTTCTCCTTGCTTAGACAAGGGGTTAGGAGAGAAAGTCAGGCTGGTGGAAGTCTTTTGAAATGGTTGGATCTTTCCATTTTAATTGGCTGATGGAGAGAAGTTGAATTATTCAAAGCGGAAATTAAAGGTTTGGGCTGTCCTAAAATGAGGGCATTGAATTAGGGCCCTAAACTCCTTCTATCTCTAAATCCTATGATATTATAGGCAATATAATTACCAAATCCCTGATTTCACATTTTAAAGTACCCAACCATTTTAAACATGTTTATATAGAGTATTGTTCTCTAAAAGAGTTTGCTACTGTAATGGAAAATGTTGTGCCCCAAATCTAAATAAAAAGAGAAAACCTTGGCAATGAAGAGGGACTCCAGATGATTACATGGAGTCCTTAAAACACTACAGGGCCTCCTCAAATAGCTGCACCAACACTCAAAAGACACTACATGAAAAAATATATTAGATGAAGCATGCTATTCAGATTATGACAAGGGGCTAACCCATGCCTAACCCATCCTCTGTGCTCACCTATGTACATGACATGCAACTAGATATCATACCCATTGAGTTAGGCCAATATTATATAGACAGTGTACTTCAACACAGAGTTAAGCTTTCTCAGGCTCCTCCTAGGCACACCCTCCATGGAAACATTTAGCTTCTGTAGGTATAACAGATAGACAATGGTACAGACTCACCTCCGAACTGAATAAATAGACATTAGTTAGTATTTGTTTGGGAAAATGTATTTCCCATTATCCCAAATGGTTCACTAATGATAGTATCTGGAATTCCAACGTCTTTTCTTCAAATATTATTTCCCCCAATTACACATAAAACAATTTTGGACATTTTTTTTTAGTTTTGATTTCCAAATTCTGTTTTTCTCTCTATCCCTCCCCTTTCCCTCATTGAGAAGGCAAACAATCTGATAAGGTTATGTATGTTGAATAATGCAAAACATTTCCATATTAGTCATTTTGCGCAAGAATACAGGAGAAAGAAAGATAAGGGGGAAAGAAAGAAAGAAAGAAAGAAAGAAAGAAAGAAAGAAAGAAAGAA
>NW_027186352.1:21810209-21889406 GCF_028583685.1 Petaurus breviceps papuanus
AAAGAAAGAAAGAAAGAAAGAAAGAAAGAAAGAAAGAAAGAAAGAAAAGAGGGAGGGAGGAAGGAAGGAAGGAAGGAAGGAAGGAAGGAAGGAAGAAAGAGTGAGAGAGAAATAGTTTACTTCAGTCTGTATTCAGATAATGTCAATTCTTTCTCTGGAGGTAGATAGCATTTTTCATCATAAGTCCTTTGGGGTTGTCTTGGATCTTTGTATTGCAGAGAATAGCTAAGTCATTCACAGTTCTTCATCATATAATATTGTTGTTGCTGTGTACAAGGTTCTCCTGATTAGGCTCACTTCACTTTCTATCAGTTTATGTAAGTCTTACCAGGTGTTACTGAAATCATCCTGCTTGTCATTTCTTATAGCATAATAATATTTCATTACAATCATATACTACAACTTGTTTAGACATTACTCAACTGATGGACATCCCATTGATTTCCAATTTTTTGCCACCACAAAAAAATCACTATAAATATTTTTGTACAAATAGGTTCTTTTCCCTTTCTTTATTTTTTTGGGATACAGATCTAGCAGTGGTATTTCCAGATAAAAGGTTATACATAGTTTTATAGACTTTGGGGGCATAGTTCCAAATTGCTCTGCAGAATGGAGATCAGTCCACAATTGAATCAGTCCACAATTACACCAACAGTGCATTAGTGTCCCAATTTTTCCACTTCCCCTCCAACATTTTTCATTTTCCTTATAGGTGTGAGGTGGTAAAATCCCTCATAGAGTTGAAAAATCCCAATTTCTTCAAAACAATTTTTCCTTTCTCAGTAAGGCTACAGGCATGCAAACTATTAAAGACCAGAAAATCAGAATTGTGGGTGACTCAAAAAGTCATCAAGACACTCTTGGTGTGCATAAATAGGCTATGGCATTTGAGAGAACTATTTTGCCATAAAAGTTGTGATCAAAGACATCATCAATGACCCATATTACTTGAAAAAGAGGATTTATCAAGCATAAGAGACAGCAGCTAGAAAGCCTATGTAATGCACTGGTATTCACAAAATATTAAAAGCACCAGACAGGTGCCTGTTGTAGGTTGTGTGGGTACTTTATGAAGGATTTAAAGAAATAAATGGTCAAAATCATCCACTATTAAAAGAAATGGATTAGTTTCAAGTTGTACTAATGGATAGAGAAAATCTATACGTATGAGTTAATGAATGTGTGGCTTTCGGGTTCTATGATAAGGCCTGCTCTTAGCAATACTCAGTTCACAGTATTGTTTAGGCTATCACAGCTTCAAGGTATCACTTCATTCCAGACCAAGCCAGATAACCCATGAATTAAGCAAAGATATTTAATTAAAACAGAAATGCAAGGTAATGAGCATCCTAGACAATGATCCCCAAACGGCAAATCATTCATGATGTCTCCCAAGAATGATAGGTAAGTCCAAAATAATTCCTCATTCTTCCCAAAACAGGGTTATAGCAGTATGTTCACTAGATCACTAAGGAAGAAACTCAAGGTAATCTCTTTGCAGTGGGAATTTGAGGAGCAGTTATTTCTCAGAATGGCAAATAGCATTGTCGAAATTTCTGTGCACTTCTCTGGGAAAAGCAGCTGAAGTCTAGGGTATGTCAAGATCTCTCATGGTTCCATTCAAGTCTGCCGGTTGTGACAGCCCCAGAGGTCTAGATGTAACTGTCCCAAGACTCTCCAGCTTTCTACACCTCTGCAGACAGAGTGTGTGCATGCCTCTCGTTGTCTCCATGCTCTAAGGCTCATGGTAGGCTGCTGGAAGGAGCCTTTCTTCTCTAGAGAGAATTTCCTTCAAAAGAATAAGCATCTCTTGGGTCCAAGCCCTGTATGAACACAAGCTTTGTGTACATAGCCATGCATTACTACATCTGTATTAATTGGATAGAATAAGCCCCTGGAATTTTCAAATGAATTTGAAAGAAAAGAATGTCAGGGAGAGGACTAAATGTATCAACACTTGTCTGCAAGTGAGACTGCAAAGTCATTGCAGTCCTATTTCTATCAGAATGGCTTTTGCTGCCAATATACATGACAGCAACACCCAGAAGATGGATTTGAACAAGTTTCAGTGCTGGGCATATTAGAAGATTCACGTCTAGATATGGCAAAAGGAAAATGGCATTAGGCACTGCTTGAGGCAAAAATCATTTTCTATATAACAGCAAAACGATCATTGTAAAAGTACAAAATCAATTGATTGCTTTGTTATGTAATTCCAAACAAGAATGACTGCTTTTCACTGACTTGACAGATTTCCAAAAACTGGCCAGTTGTTCCAGCACAATATTTATAGTCACTGTTCTGCAGAGAGGAATAAGCAGCTGCCTCAGAGGTAGAATGGTGTGGTGGAAACACAATAGATTCCTGGGTGGGAATCGACATGGTTACTTCGGGCCTGTGTGAACTCGGGCAGGTCACATGGCTTCTCTGCGACTCAGTTTCCTTATCTGCAAAATGAGAGGGTTGGATTAGATAATCTCCAGGATCACTTACAGTTCTAGATTCTATGGTTCCATGATAGCATTTAGGGAAGAGTTTGGGGAGATGCTGAAATGAAGGGGCTGGGTCTTTGCTTTAGTCAAGAGCCTGCCAGATTGTGAGGATGGAGACAGAAAGAAAGACAGGGCTGCAGGTTAGGAAATGCATATATGCATTAAAAATATTTAAGGATGGGGACTCTTCTGTATTGCTTGGAGTAGTCAAACTATACCTAAACGATGTTTCTATTCTGCACAAATTAAACAAATTAAGGAATTGGAAAGAATTTCCTACCATGTTGTTTTGGCTTTGGTCTTTGCTGAGCTAGAAACCTTTCCATAGGCTCTAGGTCGAAGGGAGGTTCATTTTGCCAGATTTTATGAGGACCTTTATTTCTTTAAGTCTCATATTTTAATGAGTTCAGTCCTTTTCTGGCTGTATTTCTGTGTGTGGTGTATGGGGTTCAGGGAGAACTCACACCTCTGGTGTGAGGACCACTGAGCCCTTTTCAGGCCTGTTCATCCACCTTCGGTGTCCACCTTTCCCCTAGCTCTCCCCCATGGCTCCAAGAAACTGCAGCACATGCAGAGGCCACACCCCAGTAAATCTGGGCTAAACTAGGTTGAGAGTAACCGATGGCCCGCAAACCTGTAGGTGAGGTATGGAGATGTCTACTCTAAGCATGTGAAGACTTCCCCTAGAAGAATAACTTGTTCTAATGGCCATGAAGGCAGCTGAAGCAGACACTGCAGAGTGCTGAGAGCTTGGTCAGACATTGGAGATGCCAAGGTCATCCACTGCATCCTGGGCCATCACCAGCCATCTTGACTCTCTTTGCCACTGAACTTCGATGACTCTGGAGGAGAGACTGAGGCTGATGACTTTGTGCAATGCAGTCTCACTTAAATTCGATTCACATGCAAGTCAAGACATAAACTATGCTATTTTATTATTTTACCACTTAACTATTTTATTATTTTACTATGTTGTTATTTTACCTACCTTGATGTCCTGTGGCAATGGGTGAGTGATGAGGCAGCCAGGGCAGATACCCTGGGAGTCACAACCCTGTACACATGTGGCCCAGGCCATAGGGTAATCTTCTCACTGGACAAAGCAGTGGTGGGATTTGGCAGCCCTCAGGGTGTCTGACCAGCACTGGTCAGGGGCAGCCAGGTAGCGCAGTGAGTAAGAGCGCTGAACCCAGAGTTGGGAGACCTGGGTTCAGTTCTGTCCTCAGATACTTAACACCCATACAAAAATAACTGGCCATGTAACCTTGAGCAAGTTACTTAACCCCAATTGCTTAGGGGTGGCCAGGTGGCGCAGTAAGAGTGCTGGCCCCAGTGTTGGGAGACCTGGGATTGGTTCCAGCCTCAGATACTCGGCACCCACACAAAAATAACTAGCCGTGTAACCTTGAGCAAGTTACTTAACCCGGATTGCTTAAAAAAAAAAAAGAAAGAATCGCCCTGCTCACCTTCTGGCCTGAGGAAGGTGCTAGAAAAGGTGCTAAAAATTGTCTGCTTTGCCCAATACGGCCCTGCTTACTGTAGCAGGCTGTAATTCTGCCCTGCAATTGAAATACACTCAAAAATGTATGAAAACTTTTGAGAAGACGATTCCATTCACTATCAGTATATGGAATGTGTGCATGCTTATGGACAACATGGAATCCAGTAGATCTGAAAGACAAACAGCTCTTGTGAGAAAACTCAGCAGCTATCACATCCAAACAGCAGCCCTGAGTGAAACAAGACTGGCAAATGAAGGCAAATGACTGAAGTTGGAGTTGGATACAAGTTTTTCTGGAGTGACCGCAGTGAAAGGGAGCCCCATGAAGTTGGCATAGGTTTTACAATCAAAACTAATCTAGTCAACAATATTGTATACCTCCCAAAAGGAGCGAATTACAGGCTCAAGACCATGTGACTGTCACTTGCAAGAAAGTGCTATATAGGGTGGCTAGATGGCACAGTGAATAGAACATTGGCCCTGGAGTCAGAAGGACCTGAGTTTAAATCCAGCCTCAGACACTTATCGTTTACTAGCTGTGTGACCTTGGGCTAGTCACTTAACCCCAACTGCCCTGTCTTCGCCCCTCTAAAAAGCAAAAAGAAAAAGAAAGTGCTATACCACCATCAATACATATGTTCTTGTGATGACAAACTCTGATGAGGTAAAAGAAAAATTTTATAAAGACCTGGAGACTCATCATCAATGTGCTAAAAGAGGACAAGGTAATAATTCTGAGTGATGGTCCCACAAACCACAAGGGCCACTACCAGGCTTATCACCAAAGGTCTGGGAGTGGAAAGAGCAAGGTAAGAACCAAATGCAGGAGCCCCTGTCTCGGACAGCGAATACTCCTGGGGCTACCACTTCATAGCCCAAAAATTTAAAAAAAAAGCCCCTATCAGGACCTCCAAACACCAGGATGACAGAGTGAACTTCACCTGCTCCAAACCCCGCCCCAAAACATAGTAACTATTGCTCCAGGGCAAAACCCTCTACATTAAAGGCTTGGGATCCCTAGAGGAAGGGCATGGCTAGGGCCCTGCCTCAAAATGGGTAGAAAGCAGACTACAAAGACTCTGGAGTCCTACTATCCTCAGAGGGAGGAACCAAACTCAGAGGGAAACAATGTGGACTCCACACCCACAGCTGAAACATCAATAGGGAATGGGTCCCAAGCACAGAAAGCCCTCCTAGATGAGATCAAAAGGAACTTTGAAAACCAAATGAGAGAGATAGAAGACAAAATGAATAATTCTCTCAAAACCAAAATTGCAGAATTAGAAAAACATTATAATGAAGAAAACATCTCTCTAAAAAGAAAAGTGTATGATTTGGAAAAGGAGCTCTTAAAATTAATCAAGGAAAATAATTTGCTAAAAACTAGAATCAACCAAATCGAAACAAATAATTCTATGAGGAACCAAGAATTAGTCAAACAAAACAACAAGAATGAAAAATTAGAAAAAAGAGGTAAAATACCTCAATGGAAAAATAACTGACCTGGAAAACAGATCCAGGAGAGATAATCTGAGAATCACAGGCCTACCAGAAAATCACAATGAAAAAATAAGGCTGGACAACATTCTCCAAGAGCTCCTTAAAGAAAACTTCCCTGAGATACTAGAACCTGAAGGTAAAATAGAAATTGAGAGAATCCACCAGACACCTGCTGAAAGAGATCCCAACCTGAAAAGTCCTCGAAATGCTGTGGCCAAACTCCAGAACTACCAGATAAAAGAGAAAATACTTCAAGCAGCCAGAAAGAAACAATTGAAATATCAAGGGTGCACAGGGAGGATTGCACAGGATTTGGCAGCCTCTACACTGAAAGATCGGAGGCAGTGGAATACAATTTTCCAGAAGGCAAAAGAGCTCAGGTTACAACCAAGGATCACATACCCAGTGAGACTGAGCATATTCTTCCAGGTAAAGAGATGGTAATTCAACGATATAACAGAGTTCCAGACCTTCCTGATAAAAAAGCCAGAAATCAATGGAAAGTTCAATCTCCAATTACGAGATGCAACAGTGATGTAGAAAGGTAAACAAGGAAAACACACACACACACACACACACACACACACACACACACCCTGCTATTTGATAAGAGAAAACTGGTTATAGACAAGTAGAGGGTATGAATATAAAATACACAAAATGACGATTAAAAACAATGTTATTAAGGGCTACAAAGGGACTGCAATGGAAGAAAAGGAATGAATGAAGTGGAAAAGGGTAAATTATGCCACACAAAGAGGTATAAAAACAATATAGCAAAGGAAAAGAAGGGAGGGAGATAAGAATCATATGAGCTTTTCCCTCATTTGTTCTGGTGCAAGGAGGGAATAACAACCAGTTAAGCATAGGACTCTATGGAGAAGAAACACAAAAAGTATCATCTTACAGGGAAAGAGGGGAGGGAAAGGACCTTCACATGAGATTTGTTCCTGTCACTCTTGGTGCAAAGAATAAATAACATACTTCATTAAGTATAAAAATATCCTACAGGCAGTAGGAGGGGGAAAGGGCTACAAAAGGGGGGGGTTAGTAGGGAGGGAAGAAGTAAGGGGAAAAGGGAGGGGGGCTTATAAGGGAATACTGAGGGAGGTGGTGGCCAAAAGGAAAACTATTAAGGAGGGGAAGGGAGAAGGGAAAAAATATGAGCATTAACAGGGGATGTAATAGGATGGAGGGAAAGAAACAGATAACAATCATAACTGTAAATGTGAATGGAATGAACTCTCCCATAAAACGGGGATGGATAGCAGAATGGATTAGAAATCATAATCCTACAATATGCTGTTTACAAGAAATACATCTGAAACAGAGGGATACACACAGGGTAAATATAAAAGGCTGGAGTAAAATATATCATGCCTCAGCTAAAGTAAAAAAAAAAGCAGGGGTAGCAATACTTATCTCAGATAAAGCAAAAGCAAAAATTGACCTAATTAAAAGAGATAAGGAAGGAAACTGTATCCTGTTAAAAGGCACCATTGAGAATGAAGCAACATCATTACTTAACATACATGCACCAAGTGGTATAGCATCCAAATTCCTACAGGAGAAGGTAAAGGAATTAGAGGAAGAAATAGAGAGCAAAACTACACTAGTGGGAGACCTTAATCTCCCCCTCTCTGAACTTGATAAATCCAACCTCAAAATAAACAAGAAAGAAGTTAAGGAGGTGAACAGAATTTTAGAGAGGATAGGTATGATAGATCTCTGGAGAAAATTGAATGGGGATAAAAAAGAATATACTTTCTTCTCAGTGGTTCATGGAACTTACTCAAAAACTGACCATGTTCTAGGGCATAAAAACCTCACAATTCTATGTAGTAAGGCAGAAATATTAAATGCATCCTTTTGAGATCATGATGCAATAAATATTATATGCAATAAAGGGTCATGGAAAGACAGACTAAAAACTAATTGGAAATTAAACAATTTAATCCTAAAGAATGAGTGGGTCAAACAAGAAATTATAGAAACAATCAGTAATTTCATTCAAGAGAATGATAATAATGAGATAACATAACAAAATTTGTGGGATGCATTAAAGGCAGTGCTTAGGGGAAGTTTTATATCCCTGAGTGCATACATGATTAAATTAGAGAAAAGTGATGTCAACAAATTGGGCATGCAATTGAATAACCTAGAAAAAGAACAAATTCAAAATCCCCAATTAAATACTAAATTATAAATATTGAAAACCAAAGGAGAGATTAATAAAATTGAAATTAAGAAAACTATTGAATTAATAAATAAAACTAAGAGCTGGTTTTATGAAAAAAAAAACCAACAAAATTGATAGACCCTTAGTCAATATGATAAAAAAAAGAAAGAAGAAAACCAATTTATGAGTATCAAAAATGAAAAGGTTGAATCTACCTCCAATGAAGAGGAAATGAAAACAATAATTAGGACTTATTTTTCCCAATTGTATGCACATAAATTTGACAATCTTAGGGAAATGGATGAATATTTACAAAAATACAAGTTGCCCAGATTAACTGAAGAGTAAGTAAATTACTTAAATAACCCCATCTCAGAAAAAGAAATTGAACAAGCCATCAGTCAGCTCCCTAGGAAAAAATCTCCAGGGCAAGATGGATTCACTAGTGAATTCCATCAAACATTTAAAGAACAATTGATTCCAATACTCTACAAACTATTTGGGAAAATTAGTGAAGAAGGAATCCTACCAAATTCTTTTTATGACACAAATATGGTACTGATACCTAAATCAGGAAGAGATAAAACAGAGAAATAAAATTATAGACTGATCTCCCTGATGAATATAGATGCAAAAATTCTAAATAAAACACTAGCAAAAAGACTACAGCAACTTATCTCAAGAATAATACACTTTGATCAGGTAGGATTTATTCCAGGAATGCAAGGATGGTTTAATATTAGGAAAACCATCAGTATAATTGATCATATCAACAATAAAACTAGCAGAAACCACATGATCATCTCAATAGATGCAGAAAAGGCTTTTGACAAAATACAACATCCATTCCTATTAAAAACATTAGAAAGTATAGGAATAAATGGAGCCTTCCTTAAAATAATAGGTAGCATCTATTTTAAGCCATCAGCAAGTATTATATGTAATGGGGAGAAGCTAGAAGCATTTCCCATAAGATCAGGGGTGAAACAAGGGTGTCCATGATCACCCTTCTTATTCAATCTGGTACTAGAAATGTTAGCAGTAGCAATTAGAGAAGAAAAAGAAATCAAAGGAATCAAGTTAGGCAAAGAAGAGACCAAGCTATCACTCTTTGCAGATGATATGATGATATACTTAGAGAATCCTAGAGAATCAAGTAAAAAACTACTTGAGACAATAAATAAGTTTGGCAAAGTTGCAGGATATAAAATAAACCCACATAATTCCTCGGCATTCCTATATATTTCCAATGAAATGCAACAGCAAGAAATAGAAAGAGAAATCCCATTTAAACTTACTGTAGACATTATAAAATATTTGGGAATCTACCTGCCAAAACAAACCCAGGACCTGTATGATCATAACTACAAAACACTTTTCACATAAATAAAGTCAGATCTAACTAATTGGAAAAATATCAATTGCTCATGGCTGGGTTGAGCTAATATAATAAAAATGACAATTTTACCTAAATTAAATTATATATTTAGTGCCATACAAATTAATTTACCAAAAAACTACTTTATAGAGCTAGAAAAAATAGTAACAATATTCATTTGGAAGAATAAATGGTCCAGAATATGAAGGGAATTAATGAAAAGAAATGCTAGGGAAAGTGGACTAGCTATACCAGATTTCAATCTGTATTATAAAGCAGCAGTCATCAAAACTACTTGGTACTGGCTGAGGAATAGAGGAGTGGATCAATGGAATAGATTAGGCACATGCAATTCAGAAGTCAACGACTATAGTAATGTATTGTTTGATAAACCTCCAGACCCTGGTTTTTGGGATAAGAACTCAATATTTGACAAAAACTGCTGGGAAAACTGGACTATAGTATGGCAGAAACTGGGCATAGACCATTGTCTAACACCATATACCAAAATCAAGTCTAAATGGGTTCATGATCTAGGTATAAATGTTGATACTGTAAGCAGTCTCCTAAAACAAGGAATAGTTTACCTATCAGACTTGTGGAGAGGGAAAGACTTTATGACTAAACAAGAATTAGAGAACATTATAAAATGTAAAATGGATAATTTTGACTACATGAAATTGAAAAGTTTCTGTACAAACAAAGCCAATGTAACCAAGATTAAGAGGGAGGTGGGAAATTGGGAAAGAATCTTTACAACCTATGTCTTTGACAAAGGACTCATTTCTAAACTATACAGAGAATTGAGTCAAATTTATAAGAATACAAGTCAATCCCCAATTGATAAATGGTCAAAGGATATGAACAGGCAGTTTTCAGAGAAAGAAATTAAAGCTATCTATAAGCACATGAAGAAATGCTCTAATTCACTATTGATTAGAGAAATGCAAATCAAAACAACTCTGAGGTACCACATCTCACCAGTCAGATTAGCTAAGATAACAAAACAGGAAAATGACAAATGCTGGAGAGGATGTGGGCAAATTGGAACACTAATGCATTGTTGGTGGAGTTGTGAACTGATCCAGCCTTTCTGGAGAGCAATCTGGAATTATGCCCAAAGGGCTATAAATACTTTCATACCCTTTGATCCAGCAATACCACTCCTAGGGTTATATCCCAAAGAGATTATAGAAATGGGAGAAAGACCCATATGTACAAAAATGTTTATAGCAGCTCTTTTTGTGGTAGAAAGAATTGGAAATTAAGGGGGTGCCCATCAATTGGGCAATGGCTGAACAAGTTGTGGTATATGCATGTTATGGAATACTATTGTGCTATAAGAAACCAGGAGCAGACAGTTTTCATATTTACCTGGAGAGACTTAAAAGAACTGATGCTGAGTGAGAAGAGTAGAACCAGGAGAAATTTGTACACAATTACAGACACAACATATGTGTGATGACCAGCTTTGATAGACTGGACTCTTCTCAGCAATGCAGTGATATAAGTCAATCCCAAAAGACTCATGATGGAGAGAAATGTGTGCATCCAGAGAAAGAACTAGAAAGAACTGAGTTTATATCCAGATGGAAGCAAAATACCTGATCTTTTTCCTTTTCTTGTTTGGTTTTATATCCTCTTTACCTTTTTTCATTCCATCTGATACAATCTGTCTTTATAACCTGACTAATGTATAATGTGAAAGTATTTACAGATCCTATACTTGACTATATGCCACCGGGGGAGGAGGGGAGGAAGGGGGCCAAAATGTGAAACTCAAGGAATTGTGGAATTGAATCCTGTAAACTAAAAGGAAACAAACAAATTTATTTTAAAAAATTCTGAGTGACTTTAGTGGGACAGTAGGCATAGATTTCCAGACATGGTAGGGAGTCCTTGGGAGGAATGGAGTCAGAAACAGCAACAGCAATGGTCACTTACTATGGAAGTCTTGTGGAGCTCATCACCAACACTGTCTTCTGTTTACCTAAATGCAACAAAAGGTCATGGATACACACTTGCAGCAAACATGGATATTTAAGTGACTATGTCATTGTAAGGGGAAGAGAGGCAGGATGTGATAGTAGTGCCTAAGGTCATGGGTCGTACAGAGTGCTGGACCAATATTAGACTTATCATCTCCAAGCTAAACACTCAAATTCAAGAAAAGTAGTTGTCCCCAGGCAAGATGACTACCAGAAGATTTAATGTCAACAGATCAGAGTGCTTCTCTGAGAGTGAAT
The DNA here is from genome assembly GCF_028583685.1 of Petaurus breviceps papuanus. NCBI lineage: Eukaryota > Metazoa > Chordata > Mammalia > Diprotodontia > Petauridae > Petaurus > Petaurus breviceps. Next base: position 21,821,509 of record NW_027186352.1, read on the forward strand.
AGTTTGTTGCTAACTTGGAGGAAAAGTTGAGCCAACACCTTTGGCAACAGTGGAGCAGAAAAGAGTGGACAGCTTTCAGAGATTGTTGAATAGTACTCCATTTACTCATCTGGGCCAAACACTCAAAAACATCAAAATTAATTTGATAAAAATGATGGGGAAATTCTGAAGCTGTTAAACAAAAAACAAGAATCCCACAGGGTTTACCAGCAGGGAAATTTGTACATTTCTCTAAGAAGACAGTGTTTAACTCCATCAAAAGTAAAGTGCTCAGGGCGGCCAGGTAGCACAGCAAGTAAGAGCACCGGCCCCAGTGTCGGGATGACCTTGGGGATCGAATCCGAGCTCAGACACTTAGCACCACACCTAGAAATAACTGGCCGTGTAACCTTGAGCAAGTTACTTAACCCCAATTGCTTAAAAAAAAAAGTAAAGTGCAAGCAAAGTTTATAGAGATGTAAGATTCTTGGCTCAGTAAGAAGGCAGATGAGATTTATTTTTACAACAACAACAGAAATTCAAAGCACTTCTTTGGATGAAGTTGTACGAGGACATTTTAAAGATCTCTCTGAAGAACTTTGGAATTGATTGTGAGACATGGGAGACACTGGCACAGGACCACCCAGCATAGCATGCCCTTGTCAAAGAAGGTGCACTATGAGCAAAACATAATTGCAGTAGATCGAAAGAAATATAAAATGCACAAATGTAAAATTTACAAATGTAAATCTCCATCCCAAGCATTCATAGTGACTATTTGTGCTTGACCTGTGGTAGAGCTTTCTGAGCTCATGTTGGTCTGATCAGCCACAGCTGGACAAACTCTCCGTTCACTCCAACATTGTGATATCATTTTTGTCCTCTTCGAGCACAAAGGACAAACAACAACAGTGTCTGTGTGTGTGTGATGTACATATGCACACAGCAGCCTTATGCTATTAATGAGAGAAGTATCACATTAGAGACCAAAGACCTAATCTCCCTTATCAACATGCCACCTTTAACCAAAGCCTTGTGAGACTGTCAGGTTCTCTCAGTGACTCTCCAAAATTAGACTTCTTTAGAGCTTTTCAAGGCTTGTCATCACCTTCCTCACCATCAATTATTTGCCCAGGATCTGACCCACCAAATGTGTGATTCTACAGACACTTTGTCATTCCCCAGCACTTATCATACATAGACAATCTTATTATCAAGATGTGTGGTGCTCCCTGAGTGAAGGTCTTAGGGATCATAGAGCAGCCAAGAACATACAATGCACAGCAGTAGTCATTTTCATTTGTGACTTGTCATGCAAAATTAGCTTTAAAGGCAATCTGTGATTTTGCAAAAGGAACCTGTAGGCATTTTTTTCAGATGGAAATAGGAAATTTCAGAAAGGTTTGTTGTGAGGAATAATAAATGCCAGTGATTGCAAAGGACTTTTCAGAATGCTAAACAAATGCTTTCTGATAATGGAAAAAGAAAGAGAGAAAGGAAGGTGGGAAAGAAGGAAGGAAGGAAGGAAGGAAGGAAGGAAGGAAGGAAGGAAGGAAGGAAGGAAGGAAGGAAGGAAGGAAGGAAGGAAGGAAGGAAAGAAGGAAGGAAGGAAAGAAGGAAGAAAGGAAGGAAAGAAAGTAGGAGGGAGGGAAAGAGAGGGAGAAATAAAGATAAAAAGAAAAAAGAAGGAAAGGAAATAAGGGAAGAAAGAACATTCCTAAGTGTGAATGAACCAGCTATTAACTCAAGATGGTAAGAGTGGGTAATTCATAATCAAATTTGTAATCAAACCATTTGAAAAGCTAGAAAAAAGCTAAAAAAACTGAAAAAATTTACATTTTTGAGTACTGTTTACAGAAGGGTTGGATTCAATTCAACCAACATGTATTAATCACCTACTGTGTACCAGACACTGGTCTGGGTGCTCGGGATTCCAAGGGGAAAATAAGACCACATTTCCTGTCATCAAGGAACTTACTTTCTATGATCTCTAATCAAAGTTATAGCAGAGAGGGTTGGATTGGGGAGGTTAACAATAGACTGGATTTTTTAATTATTTTTTTTCTCTTAATAAACATGTATTTTCTCTCCCTTCTTCCTATTAGAAAAAAAAAGTCAAAACCTTTGTAACAAATATGAGCAGTAAGGCAAAGCAATTGCCTGCACTGGCCATGTCCAAAATTATGTCTCTCATTATGCACCCTGGGTCTATCACCTCTGTCAAGAGGCAACTGATTTTTTAAACAAGCATTTATTAAGTGTTTACTGTGTGCCTAAGTATTGGGCTAAGTGCTTTATTAATCTGATCTTGTTTTATCTGCACAACTTTGGGGGTAAGTGCTATTTTTAGCCCCATTTTACAGATGAGGAAAATGAGATATAAGTAAAGGGAACTAATAAATATCTGTGGTCACATTTGAACTCAGATCTTTCCAATTTCCAGTCCAGGATTCTATCCACTGTGCAATCTCTTCATTGTCAACCCTCTGGAATCTTTATTGGTCGCTGCATTGTTCAGGCTTCTTAAGTCCTTCAAAGTTTGTTTTTACAATATCATTATAGTATAAATTCCTTTGCCTAACTGCTCCCTTCTCTCAGCGTCACCTCATACAACTCTTCCAAGGCTCCTCTGAAATTGTCCCTTTCATAGTTTCTTACACTGTGATAAGTATGCCATTACACTAATATGTTATACTTTACTTAGCCTCAATTGATGGACACTCCTTTAGTTTCCAGTTATTTGCCAGTGCAAAAAGATCTAGTATATATGAATAGATACATAAATATGTATTGTGTGTGTATATATAGAAAGAGCAAGAAAAGAGGAAAAAGACCTAAGTATAAAGATAGACAGATAGATGGACAGACAGACAGAAGATAGATAGATAGGTAGATAGAGAGATAAATAGATAGATAGATGGATGGATGGATGGGTGGATGGATGGATGGATGGATGGATGTCTCCCTGTGTACTTGTGAGGACCAAATAAGAAAATTAAATATGAAGCACTTAGCACTGTTGCTGGCACATAGTAAGCATCACATAAATACCAACTTTTACTATGATAACTTTGGGGGCCAGTTCTAAATTACTTTCCAGAATGACTGAAGCAGTTCATAGCTCCACCCACAACTTTGTGTCTCTAGGAAGAGATGGCAAGGAGGCATTGAACTGTCTTCAGTGAATTCAAGTCATGAGATGTGCATAAACTGTATGTCAGAGAGAGGCAGCAAAGGGCACAATGACTAGAGTACTGGGCCTGCAATCAGAAAGATTTGCCTTCAAATCTAGCCTCAGATACTTACCAGCTTTGAAACCCAAAGGAAGTGATTTTAATCTCTGTCTATCTCCATTTATTCATTTCTAAAGTGGGAACAATAACAGCACCTCCCTCCCAGGACTGTTCTGAGGATCCAATGGGATGATGTTTGTAAAGTCCTTAGCATGGTGCCTGGCACATACCGTGTTTCCCCGATAATAAGACACTGTCTTATTATTTTTTTTGGACAGAAAAACACCAGAGGGCCTATTTTCAGAGGAGGGCTTATTTTAATGAACATTGACAGCAATTTTAATAAACAGGTAAATGTGAACAAAAAAATGTACCTTTATTCAATAATGAATTCAATAAAGAACAGGATGATGCGCTCACTGCTGCAGCTCTGATTGGATGCAGCTCGGAGCGTGGTGTGCGTTTCACCCGAGGGGGGGGTGGAGGGGGGGAGGTGCATACAGAGGGTACCGTAATGTAGCGTGTAGCGCAGGGGATCACCTTCACTACAGCAATCTCAATAGGGCTTATTTTCGGGGGAGGGCTTATTTTAGAGGAATCTTACACAGTAAGGGGAGGGCTTATTTTCGGGATAGGTCTTATTATCGGGGAAACACGGTAGTAGGTGCCTAAGAAATGTTTTTTTTCCTTGTTTTCTTCTTTCAGAGCACGAACAATACCACAGATTTTGATTGTTGATACACTGTCAAAGATCATTAGGAAATCACAGGGGACAGGAGAAACATCACAGAAAGGGCAAGAGTATCCATATTCAAATAAAAAAAAGGTAGAGGGGAAAGGGATAAGTTCACCAAACTGTAGGCCAATAAGCTTCACTCTGATTCCTAGCAAAACTTTAGAATGTATTATTAAATGGATGGTATGCGAGCATTTAAAAAGAGGGACAGTGATGAAGCCAGCATCAAAAACAGGTCATGCTACACTAATTTCCTCTTTTGACAGGTGTATGGGACTGACATATCAGGGAAGCGCTGTAATCATAGGATGTCAGGATTTCTCCAAGGCATTTGACACTGTCTCACAGCAATTTTCTGGACAAGACAGAGATGGGGGCTGGATGACAGTGGTCAGGCAGATTCAGGACTGGATGAATGATTGGACTCACAGTAGTGATCACTCACCCCAAGGACTGTAAATAAAATGCTGGAGCATAGAATCTAGGGGAAGAGTAGTCCCAGATTTCCTAGAGGTAGATCCCAGGGGATGTGCATGTGCTCAGAATCTTCAAGATCACTTAAATGCTGTTAAGTTATGTGCTCATTGGCTCTCCCTCCTTCTCTCTCTCTCTCTCTGTCTCTCTGTTTCTGTCTCTGCCTCTCTCTCCTTTCTCTCTCTGTCTCTTTCTGTCTCCTCTCTCTTCTCTGTCTCTCTGTGTGTCTCTCTGGCTCTCTGGCTCTGTCTCTCTTTGTCTCTCTGTCTCTGTCCCTCTGTCTCTCTGTCTCTGCCTCTCTCTCTCTCTCTCTCTCTCTCTCTCTCTCTCTCTCTCTCTCTCTCTCTCCCTCTCTCTCTCTCTCTCTCTCTCTCTCTCTCTCTCTCTCTCTCTCTCTCTCTCTCTCTCTCTCTCTCTCTCTCTCTCTCTCTCTCTCTCTCTCTCTCTCTCTCTCTCTCTCTCTCTCTCTCTCTCTCTCAGGGCTAGGCAACATTCAAACACTGATGGACCTTTCTCCTGCCTTCATCACAAAATCTTATATAGTCTTAGGAATGTCATGGGTGTGTTTGTGTCTCACACAGCATCACTTTTTTCCATTCCTGTGGTACCTGCTTTGATAGCAGATTTCTGAGCTGGAAGGAACTTTGAAGGTCTTCTAGACTGGAGCCCCTGTAATAAGAATGTAAATTTTAAAGATCTTCCCTGCCCCTAGGCTAATGTGCACCTGAAGCCTGGGGTGGGAGGCTTATTTTTCAGTAGATACTTCTTGATTGGCCAGTGAGTCAATAAGGTTGTTACATTCTCTGAGCCAGGAGAAGGCTATATAAGCCCTGATGTGGAGCTTTGTTTTGGGACTCACTTTGAGAAGTGTTCTGTGATTTGATCTGAATTCTGGGAAGCCGTTGTTGAGAGTCCCCCGGCTTTGAAAAACCCAGAATGTGGAAAACCAGATGTTGACTGGGTATGGATGTAATGGTTGGACAGTTTGGAAATCTGTCTACTTGATGTTTCTGTCTTGATAATTCTGCCTGTATGCTTTGAGGTTCGGAGTGCTGACCTTTTCTCCTGAACAAGGTAAACGATATATGTCTGACTGATTAAAGTAAGCTTGTTAACCCATTTTGAGTTGCTTTCCTTTAACAAAGCAGATCCAAGAACCTGTGGTAGCTGCAAACCCTGAGGACGCTTGGGGTGCTTGCCGCTACAGCCCCTCATTTTACAGGTGAGGAAACCAGGTGTCCTCACCAAAGGACTCACAGGAGTAAGTGGAAGGTTCAGTCTTCAAACCCAGGCTTCTATTCCAAATCCATGGTCTCATAAGGGCTTTCCCCTAACCATCTGCTCTATTTCACATCTCTTTCCCCTTCCCCCAACACACACATACACATACATTGTAGCAGCAAGCACCCCAGCATCCCCAGGATGGCTGGCAACACAGTTCTTAGATCTGCTTTTCTAAAGGAAAGCAACTCAAAATGGGTTAACAATCTTGCTTTAATCAATCAAACATATCATTTACCTAGTTCAGGGGGGAAAGGTCAGCACCCTGAATTTCAGAGTATACAGACAGAAACATTTCAAGCAGACAAGCCTCCAACTGTCCAACCAAATCACATCCATACCAAATCACAGTTACCAGAGAGGGAAACATCAACATCTGGGTTTTTCAAAGCCGGGGGCTCTCAACGGCTGCCCAGAGTCTCATCTAGTCAAATCACACAACACTTCTCAAAGCGAGCCCCAAAACAATGTCTCACATCAGGGATTATATAGCCTTCTCCTGCGTCAGAGAATGTAACAACCCTCTTGACCCACTGTCCAATCACAAAGCACCAAGGTGTGGGCATTCCTGAAAAACAAGTCTCCCACCACAAGTTCCAGGTGCACTTAACCTAGGGGCAGGGAAGATCTTAAAAATTTACATTCCTATAACATACGTACACACATACACACACATTTACACACACACACACACACACACACACCCAATAAATCCTTGAAAACATAGGCCATTTTGCTTCTGAGCATCTCTCCTGTACCCAACTCTTTGCCTTACAAATAGTTGCCTAGTAAAGGCTAATTGATTTTAATTTAATTGATGGGAATAATGACTGGACTTGTGACTTCACTGATATGGGAACTCCCAGATATGAAGACTTCCTTTGCCAATTATGGTTTGGCATTCGCTTGGCAACTAATTGTTTCAAAGATTCCTAGAGTCATGAGAGATTAAGTGACTTGCTGAGAGACACAGACACTATGTGTCAAAGGCATGAATTGAACCTGGGTCTTCCTGGCTTTGAGGTCAGTTCTCTATACATTGTGTTGTATTGCCCCTTGAACTTTATTGAATTTGATAGGGTCCATCCCATTGGCACAGCATGGGTAGATATAGCTATACAAATATGCATAGTATCTAGAAGAGACAATAAAGAGATTGATCTCACTATAGGGAAGAGATATAGTTTGATAGATAAGATGTGGACAGATTTTGGAAGACTTTGAAATTTAGGTAGAAGTTTAGTCCTGGTGCAGTAGATGATGGGGAATTATTGTGAGTTCTTGAGCAGAACAGTAACCTGATAGAAGCAAATATTTTAGCAAGATTAATCTGGTATAGGGCTTTGTAGGATGAAAACTGGGAGGAAGAAAGGGTAGAATAATTAATGAAAATTAAATAATACAGATAAGAAGAGATGAGATAAGATATAAATAAGATATACTGTGATGTTAAGAATGAAAAGGAAAGGATAAATCTGACAATCATTGAAAGTAAGAATCCACTTAGTGACAGATTCAATGTAGGAAGAGAAAGAAAAGATAACACAAAGATGATCAAAATAATTTGAATGGGGAGGTACAGATACTTTTGATGTCATAAACAGTTTTATCTTCAGAGTTGATTTTGAAGTGATAATGAGATGTCCAAGTGGAAATGTTTTCTAGGCAGCTAGAAGTAAGGGATTTGAGCTTGGATAAGAACTTGAAACCACAATTACAAATATAGGACTCATCTCTTAAAGATGATGGTTGAAGTCAGAAGAGAGAGCCACCTCTTAGAGGAATAGGTTTCTTTGGAACAGATACAGGTGGGTTTTTTTCATCTTTGTATTTCACATCCCTAGTACAATATTTTGCCCATGATTAGCACTGATCACCATGCTTGTTGGCTCAATTTAGAGTATACAGAGAAAATAATAAAGTGTAGAAAATAAAATAAGGCTCATAGAGCATCCACAGTTGGGGTGCAGGAGGAGAAAGGAATGGTAAAGAGATGAGGAAACCAAGATAGTTTCATGTAACAGAATTCAAAGAAAAAGACATTTTCAAGTAGGTGAGGTGGGGGTGCCCAACAGTGTCAAATGCTGCTGATGAGTCAAAGAAGATGGGAATGAGAGAAAACTTGACTACAAAGATACCAGTGGTGATCATTAATAGTGCAGTGTCAGGAAAGAAAAAGGAATAGATTGAAGAAGATTAAAAAGTGAATGGATGGTAAAGAATTGAAGGCAGTGAATGTAGCTCTCCCATTTGAGAAGTTTGGCAGAGAAGAGAAGAGAAATAATACCATAGTTAAAAGGAATAGTGAGCCCAAAAGATGGGATTTTTTTTTAAAGATAAATGACATTTGACCATGTTTGGAGACGGAAGGTGACAGATGCAGAATCTAGAGAGGGGACAAGTAGGGAGTCAGGGTCTCTAGGGAAGAAGAACAGGTGTGGTGGATGAAGAGCAAAAAGAAAGAAGTTAGCTTTGGAGAGGAAGAGAGACTTGGAAATAAGATAGAGAGGATAGATGGTGAAACATGTTTTGAAGAGAATGAAGTCCAGCTTGTGTCTTATAGCTTGGATTTTTTTCAGGAAATCCACTGAGAGTGAAGGTGAGAGTAGATAGGTCTCTGAGTTTAATGAGACAAGAGGTGGCCAGAAATAATGATTGTGTAGGCAGTAATCCTTAAAGTGCACATGAGAAATATTAAATAATTGGCCAGTAGCAGCAAGGGTCAAATTGAAATTTGACAGCATCACTTTGTAGCGGGCTGGATCTCCATGGTCCTGTGTTTTTCTCTAGCTGCCCTTGTCAGCCTGGAATCAGGAGCAGAGGAGATAGTGTGGATGATCTTGGCACAGAGAGTTTACATGACAAGTCCAGCAAATGGGCAAATGAATGTTCTGTTAAATTAAAACCAGAAGAGCCAAATGATGTTACATGTGTGTGTGTGTGTGTGTGTGTGTGAAACAAAACCACAGGGGCATTTAAAATATGGATATCCTCTGTGTTCAAGATACCATTTAAGATGCTTCTAAAGATTTTTCTACCTGTGGAATAGATTGTTTTCCTCTAAAATTTGTCAGCTAGCTCTGTGTGATGAAGTTACTGATGTCTTTGCCTCAGGGGTTAGATCATTAAATCTTTACTTCAGTTTGGCAATTTAGAGGGTAGCCTAAGATAATCCCAGCAGTGGGCAATCCAATAGTACCTTTCCAATTTTCAGAACCTAGGGCTAAATTCAATTTAATTTTGTCCAGTGAGTAATTGCTCCTGGTGGGAGCTTCACCATGGCAGACCCAAGCACAGAATTCACCATGATCGTGATGGAGTGGCCTTTTAGAAGGTATCATGTGGTCAATATCCCCATTCTGAGTTATTCCCAGGAGGCAGAGTGGAACTAAAAAAAACTCTACTTACTAGTTCAGATTTATGTTGGCATATATGAGAATGGAAACTGTTTCTGCTACATAAAACCAAAACAATTGGTTAATTTGACCAACCAATTCAATTCAGTGAGTCAGTCAACAAGAATTTATCCAATTCAGCACACAAATCATTTTTTCAAGCAACCATTCTGTGCAAAGCTCTGTGATGGCGGCTCAAGATTCAAAGACAAAATGAAAAGACAGAACTTGTCCTTAAAATCTGAGATATAGGGAAGGGGCTATGGCTTTTATACAGATTAGTAAATGAAAAATCATTCGAGGCACGAGGGCACTAACAACTAGAGGTATCAGGAAAGGTTGAGTGAAAAACAAAAGAAACCAATCGTCTTATTTGAATTAAGTACATAGCTGACTGAGTGAACCCCTCAGGTAAATCAGAGCAATCAACTCCAATTCAGATAGACATAATCTTCTAATGTGAGGAAACAGAAATCTTCATTTTTTAAATTTTAATGATATTTCTTGTTTTTGTATCACCTTTATCTACCAATATAGTGTTCCCTCCTCCATTTACCAGTGAACTATTCATGAGGAATAAAAAGAAAGGGAAAGAATATACTATAGCAAAATTAACCAAGACTTCAGTTAAATCCAACATGGTATGCTGTGTCCCACACCCAAAGTCCCTGACCTACAAAAGAAGGGAGGATCTTCATATTTCTTCTTCTGGGAGGCCAAATGGTTATTATAATTATGTAGCATTGCTTTGATTCTTTGTCATTATTGTCCTTTCCACTTAATGATATTTAGGTATTGAGGACATTATTTTCCTTGTTCTTTTCTTTTTTTCCCCATAAAAGTTAAATGTCTCTTTAACCCAACTTTTAAGTTGAATTAACCACATCAGTAGAAAAAAGAAATCAATATTCATTCTCTTTATTTGGTGTAAGCATATTCCCCATTCATTTATGATATAGGTCAATGACTTTTTTGTCTTGGTTGAAGTTGAGATATAATACGGTCTATGGACTGGAAGCAAAAGTATACCTAACTGCAGGCTGGGTTGGGATCAGTGACAGGGGTATTTCAGAGCTACCCTTCAGCTTCACTTTGTCTGACTTCTGTCAAGCCTGAGGTCATATGGGATTCTCCAGAAGTGAAGGGGTAGATGGAAATGTCCTACTCTTGAAAACTCATTGTGGCCTGGTAACTCTGGGTTATCAATGGCAGTGCAAAAGTATAGGCTTTGACAAGTTCTGCCATATTGGAAAGACTTCAAGTATGGTCCTGATGACAGTGTGGTCTGCTTTCTGATGATCAACTTGGCTACAAATAGACAGATTTGGTGTCAGTAGTCTAGTCTCTAGTTGATGACCTTTTATTGGCAATGGTGACCAATGAAACCCAGAAAAATTCAAAATGGTCAAACAGGGAAGAAGGTGCTCAGAATCACAATGTGAGAAAAATATATGGATTGTACCAAATACACAAATGAGGTCCATACTGAAGATGACACAATTCTGAGGTCATTGAAAGACTGAGTCTCAAGATATCTGAAAGCAGGAATAACACTTGAATGCTTAAAAAATTCATGGATGTAATTCTGAGATGTATTATCCCTAAAAGGCAATCAGGAGAATGTGAATAATATTAACAATTCATCTACCTAATTTCTCATCTCTACATAATCTTTGAGAATATTCTATATGTATATGAAAGACATCTTTGAATGAAAACATGAGAAGGAAATAGGCAAGTATCTGTAAATAATATTCTATAACATCAAACTTCACAATCACACACCTGACAGAAAGGAGAAGGCAATACAAGATTCCATCACAAATTGTCCAATTCTCATGAATCAAAGGGATGTAATGCTCACTCTTGCCTTAGGGACCATATGACTGTGTTATAATGAACAGAACTATATTTGGAGTCAAAAAACTTGGTTTAATCCCTGGCTCTCTTACTTATATGATTTTAGGAAAAGTATTTAATCTCTGTAACCCCGTGGTATTTCTCCTATGCAAACTGACATTGGGTTAGATAGTTTACAAAGTTGCATTCAGGTCTCAGTTTTATGACTTAATGCAAGCCCAAAGGATATAACCAAATGGGTTTAAAACCACTAGGGCTGCCCTGTGTACAGATTCATTTGGAAGTGTAAGGGCTGCTGAATTGGGGACCTGGTCGAAAACATCATTTATACAACTAAACAGCCCTATAAGGAGATTCTATCTTGCTTGAAAACCAAAGCACATATGACATACATTTCACTTTAAAATGTACAATTTCTAACATAAATTTAGTCAACCCACAGCTGTGCCAAGATATCTTGCCAGCTCATTTTAGCTAGTCCTTAAGGTTTATGGGGTTTCAATTAACTAGATTTACTAATGTTATGACTAAATGGATGTGACCCAAAAGTGTGGCATGCAGCACTGTGTATGCAAATTTGTGCTTTATTGTTTAACATTTATGTTCCAAATTGAAATATCAATAAAAAAGAAACTTAAAGAGAAATCAATGGCCAGAATTATTTCACTGAAATACCAACCCTACAACTACCTCCATGGGGGAATAGCTCAGAAAAGGAAAACAGAGAGAGGGGGCATCATTCTCAGATTATAAGGTAGGAGTGAAACTTGCCTATTTTCCCAGTGAAACCATAGGACCATAGAATTAGAGACACAAAGATTGAAGTGACCTTAGTGCATTTAGTTCAACACTCTCATTTTACACTTGAGGGACCTGATGCCCCCAAAAGTTAGTGACTTCAATGAGGTTAGATAGATTGAATGAGTGAGCATTTATTAAGGGTTTACTACATAGGTAAGTGATTTGAACTCAGGTCCAGAAACTTCAACAATTTACTATTTATTGCACAAAAGTCTAAGCATTCATTAATTACATAATAATGATTTCAGTGTCATCAAAGGAATAGGTATATTCTTTATCTCCCTTCACACACTCTCCATTTAGTTACACTGGTCTGGTAATATAATTGTTCAGTTGTAGCCAACTCTTCGTGATCCCATTTGGGCTTTTCTTGGCAAAGATATTTGTGTGGTCTGCCATTCCTTCTCCAGTTCATTTTACATATGAGGAAATAGAGGCAAACAGGGTGAAGAGACTTGTCCAGGGTCACACAGCTAATAAAATCTGAAGCTGGATTTGAACTCAAGTTTTCCATATTCCAGGTCTGGTACTGTATACATTGTGCCACCTCTATGTCTTTGTACATGGATGGTTGTTGTTTGTCCATGCTTTTTTTTTAAGCAATTGGGGTTAAGTAACTTGCTCAAGGTTACAGGGCCAGTTATTTCTGGGTGTGGTGCTGAGTGTCTGAGCCCGGGATTCGATCTCCAGGTTATCCCAACACTGGAGCCGGTGCTCTTACTCACTGAGCCACCTGGCTGCCCCTAAGCTATTGGGGTTAAGTAACTTGCTCAAGGTTACATGGCCAGGTGTTTCTGGGTGGGTGCTAAGTGTCTGAGCTCGGGATTCGATCTCCAGGTCATCCTGACACTGGAGCCGGTGCTCTTACTCGCTGTGCTACCTGGCTGCACCTGTTTGTCCATTCTTAAAGAGAACCATAACGTTAGGAAGCTGATGTTATGACATGCAAGTAAATTGGATTTAAGTGAGGAAGGGCTGTGCAAAGTCATCAGCCTCACTCTCTCTTCTGGAGTCATCTGGGTCCAGTAGCCAGATATAGATCAGGATGACTGGAGATGACCCAGTATGCAACATAGATGGACATCAAGTCTGGAAAGCACTGTCTCCTCAATTTTCCCTCTTATGATGCCTAGCTTCCTTCAAAGTACAACTCAGGTGGCACCTCCTCCACAGGACCCTTCATTGGCACTTCATGGAGTTATTGTTCTCTCCCTCTTGAATGACCTTGTATTCATATTTATCTATGTACACATAGACAATAAACTGTAAGCACCTTGAGGACAAGGACTAAGGTTTTTGCCTTTGTATATCCAGTGCCTGATGAATGTTTGTTGAATTGAATTGAGTTTAGAATAGCTATCCTGCACACTCAATTCAGAAAGGTCAAGGTGTCTACCTCTTCATCCCAACAAGTTCCATTTCTCCCCACAACTGAAAGTAGCTGCCCTTCTCTGATTTCTCTTGGCACTTTGTCTAGACCTCTTCTCCACAATTATTTCAGTCTCCTCCCTACCACGGTTATTCAAGTACTTGGCCTCCCTTTGCACCAGGAGATCAGTGATCTCACCCATGAGGGCACTCCCTCCATGCATGCACATACCACACTTCGGATCTTTCCATTACCTTCACAGAGGACCCATCCAATGCACTGGAGCCTGTCTTCTTGCTGGTTTAATGTTTATCTCCTCTCTCTTCCTCTGTCCTACGCTCCCAATTAGACATGTTCTGATGATGCAAGCAGCATGGAGTAGTGGGGCAGACCACTGACATTAAGGGGGACCCATCTTGAAATCCTCCCTCTGAAATGTTTTAAAAGCCTTGCTCTACATCTCTAGGCTTCAGTTTTCTCACCTGGAAATCAATTAACAAGCATTTCTTAGCCTCTGCTGTGGGCCAGGCACCATGCTACCAACTGGTGATAAATACAAAGAACAGGCAATCCCTACTCTCAAGGAGGTTGTGCTCTATCAGGAGGGAGAGAGAGAGAGAGAGAGACAGAGAGAGAGAGAGAGAGAGAGAGAGAGAGAGAGAGAGAGAGAGAGAGAGAGAGAGAGAGAGACAGAGAGAGAGAGAGAGAGAGAGAGAGACAGAGAGACAGAGAGACAGAGAGACAGAGAGACAGAGAGACAGAGAGAGAGAGAGTATGTGCTTATATAAGTATATAGAGAATAATTACAAGGTAGATGGATACGAGGTCATCATGGAGGCACCAGAAGGGGAAAACAAAGCGAGGATCCATGTAGAACAAGGGTTCTTCATCTGGGGTTCATGAATCCTCAAGGAGTCCATGGAGGGATCACTAAGTGATTCATTAACTTGAATGGAAAAAATAATTACACTTTTATTTTCAATAAAAAACAAAATTTTACATTTCCTTCAATTATGAACGTTTTAAAAAATTGTTCTGAGAAGGGAGGAGTCTCCTTGTTGGTTTCACCAGACTGCCAAAGAGGCCCAGAAGTAGAATAGGTTAAGAACTCCTGGTGTAGAAAGTGGCATATAAGTTATGTCTCTAAGAGATAGATTCTATGAGACAGGGGAGGTAAGGATGAGAGGACATTCCAGGCATGTTGTTGTTCATTCATTTCAGTCCTGTCCTACATTTTGTGATCCTAATTAGGGTTTTCTTGGCAAAGATCCTGGAATGGTGAACCATTTCCTTCCCCAGATTATTTTACAGATGAGGAAACTGAGGCAAACAGGGTTTAGTGACTTGTCTAGGGCCACACAGTTAGTGTCTGAGGCTGGATTTGGACTCAGGGATGTTAGTCATCCTGACTCTAGGTGGGTGCTCTATCCACTCCACCACCTAGCTGCCCCGTTCCAAGTGTTGGGGATGGTTAGTGCAAAGACACTGACATGAGGAATGAGTATCATGAGTGGGACAGAAAGACGGAGAGATTAGCTGTATTACAGGACACAGGGAGAGGAACGATATTTAGGCTTCAAAGACAGGTTAGGGTCAGGTTGTGAAGGCTTTAAAAGGAGACTTCGATAGTTTATATTCCAGAAGGCATAGGGAACAAGTGAATTTTATTGAGCATAACCTCCCCAGTGTCTTCCACCTCTAAATGAAAAATGGGAACATTGGATTCCACTGTCCTTTCTTCTTCTTAATTTATGAAACTACGGACCTTCCCTGAATCCTTTCCAATGGAATATGAGCCCTGGAGTCCGGAACCATCTTTACCTCTGTATCCCCCACATCTAGGACGGCGCCAGATCCCCCTTTTGGGGGCGGAGGGGGCGGGGGTCCGGATCTTCGACGTCAGAAGTGCAAGGAGGTCCTGGGGATCCCGGAACCCTGTCCATCAAATGCAGCCTGGCCCCTCACCTGCCATGCAGGGTCCGGGAGGTCAAGGGACTTGCGGAGGGCCCCACGTGAAGGAGGTGCGGTGCTCCTGCTCTGGGCCGGCGGGCCACCTCCCCCGGACCACGTATTCTTATAGATAAATCCACGGCTTTCTGCGTCCGTCTGCACGGGGATAGATACAGACCGAACTGTCCGTCTATGCGCACACTCACACGCACATTTTATAATGCATAGATGTCATACCTACCGCAGGGAACACGATCCTTGCAGGCGGGGCTCCCCCCCCCGCCCAGCACGTCTGGAGCAGAGTGGAGGGGAGCACGGTGTCGGAGGAAGGAAGACCAGGCCGGCGCCCGTGGAGCGCGCGGGCCGCGTAGTAGGGCTGCTTCGGTGCCTTCCATCAGTGCGCGAGGCTGCCCCGCGGGGGGGTCTCCGCCTCCCGCCTGCTCCCTCGGGGACTCTGAGAGCGGCCCGGGCGGGGGGCACCTCTGTGAGCGCGGGCCGGCCTCGAGGCTCCCTGACGGCACGCGAGCTCGGCTCAGGGCCACGGCCGGCGGGGCGCGGCCTTTGCGTCTTGTCTTTTTGGATCCTTGCAGCAAGCTGGGGGTCCCCACTATCATCACCCCCATTTTACAGATGAGAAGACCGTGATTAGGCCACTGAGGCCAGGCCCCACCAGGAGAGGCAGGGAGAGGAGAGGGACGGACGGACGGACACGGAGGCAGCATGACAGACAGACAGACAGACGCTGACAGAGGCCTGTCCTGATGTACAGACCTGACCCACAGCAGCACCGGGACTGCCCCGAGCTCGGTCTCAACCGGTGTCCCGAGCCCCGCCCGGCCCCTAGGGGGCGCTCTTCCGCCTCCACGCCGGACTTGGGGGAAGGAATTGGCTCCGCCCCCTCCCCCCCCCCCCCCCCCGCCCCCAGCCCTCGGGCGCGCGCGCCCTCGCGCCCTCCCCCCGCCGCCTCGCGCCCTCGCGCCCCCCTCCCGCTCTCCGCGCACGCGCGCCCGCTCCCGGCCGGGCTCCTCCGCCTCAGTCGGTGTCAGACGCTCACACTGCCGGAGCCGCGGGAGCCGCCGGAGCCTCGGGAGTCGCGTCGGGCCCCGGCGCTAGGGGAGAGCCGAGGAGGGAGGGAGGGAAAGACCGAAAAACAGAAGGAGAGAGAGCCGGAGCCGGAGCCGGAGCCGGAGCCGGAGCCGGAGCCGGATCATGGACGTGCCGCCGCGCCTCGACCCTGCCCTGGGCAGCCCGGCCAGCCCGTGCGAGGACGTGATCAAGAACCTGAGCCTGGAGGCCATCCAGCTGTGCGAGCGCGATGGTGGGTCCGGGGGGCGGGGTCCGGGGGCCTGGAGGAGGGGTACAGCGGGGAGCCTGAGAGGGGACACAGCGAGGGGGGGCAGGGGGGCGGGGGGGGGCTTGGTGACAGTGGCCGCCCCGCGGGGTGTCGGGTACAGACGCTGACCCACAGCGCAGGGGGCGTGCGAGGGCCTGGGCACGGCTGAGGAAGATCCCAGGGGGTCCGGGCTTTCCAGGGACTCAGAATGAGGGGTCCCCGAGGGCGGAGAAGGGGGCTGCGCCTCCCCCGGAGGTCTTTTGTGGCTCTCCCAGGCTCGAGCTCCGGGCTCCCCGGCCGGGCACGCGGGCACACTCACACATACTCACACACACTCACACTCGCCCCCTCGGAGAACAAAAGAAGAACCGAGCTCCCCACCTCTGAGCGCGGGGTGCCCTGGCCAAGGCAGCCCCTGCCCCTCCCCGTGCCTCTGCAGCCCCTCCTCGGGAAGGGCGAGGGTCACCTGGGGGCCGGCCCTCCCCGACGGTGTGACCTTGGGCGAGTCACTCGGCCTTCTGGTCGGGGAGCCTCGGCCTCCTCCCGTACCTGGAGGCTTGGGCACGGGACCGCGGCTGTGGGGTCCGGTGCCGTGGACTCAGGTGCCGGTGGGGGCTGCGGCAGGCCCCCTTCCTGCCCAGCCTGGATGGGGTATGCGGGGGGGAGGGGGGCAGACACCCTTTGTCTGCCCAAGAGTTTCAACATAGGGGACCTCCGCCCCCATTTCAAGCCCTCCTGCCCCGCGTGGGGCAGCCCTCCCAGACTCCGGGTCCTGCCCCGGGGCGCTGGTGGGGACGCTCAAGAGGAGGCTGGAGCTTCAGCACCACGGACAGAGCCAGAGCAACTGTCAGAGCGGGCCCAGCTGGGGCGGCGGGCATCTCGGCCCCATAAAGTTTCCGGCGCCTGGAAGGGGCAGCGTTGGCAAAGTCTTCCTCTGTCCATTCTAGCGAGGGGGGCGACGTCTGCGTTCAGTGGGTGGCTCGGGCACTCAGTGCTGTGGCAGTCATGCAGAACAAAACTTTATGGAAAATTCTTCTGGCTAGTCAGATAACGGTAAAATTGGGCACTTGACTCAGGAGAGATATTGGTGTTGTTCCAAAGACAATGCTGTCACTTATGAATAGATTTAATATTAATTGTGGAATAGGGAAGATTACTCTGAACAACTTCTAGGCAAGGTAATGCACAGATTAGAAGTAGTTAACATTTTGATCTCCAGAATTATTTTGATACATGATCCTCGGCTATTGGTGAGCAGAGGGTTCTTCTGTCCAAGTAATTGAAAGGGTGATAAATTGGTTAGACGTTTCAATTCAGTAGAGGGTTTAGGCAATTTAGGACCTTATGTTGATAAAAGGAAATAGAGAAACAAGGTGATCTTTGGTCTTGCAAAAGGTATTTGCATTTTAATGGTTTTTTTTCCCCCTATACTTCGGTAATATTTTGTCACATTGTAGGATTCACAGATTATTGCAACAAAATTTTCATCATTTCACTTTTTATTAACAGTACATTATCCATCCTGAATGACTAGATTTACTTCACACAATAAGGCTTTCTGATTTATTCTGTGCCACTCATGAAATGTTTTTTTTATGCCATCATATCAAAATACACTTATTTTTTGTTCTGTTTATATATTGGTTTGAGAGAAATTTGGAATTCAAGAAATATAGATTTCATTTTTATTTACTTTGATCATCTATCAAATGCTTATTGCTATAGCAACTGAAGTAGACATCTCATTATTTCACTGTCAACCCATTAATCTCAGCTTGAAAGAAGCTGCATTTACTATATGCGTCTATATATTCAAGGAATATTGGAGAAAATGAAGCTTTGGTTAAATGCTTACAAATACATAGTACCACAGTTAGGTCAAAATTATGCTTCCTTCTGAATTAATAGATGTTTTGTTTTGATAATGTGAGTATGGTGGCTTATACACAATATAGATCTTTCTAATTGGATAAACCATGTAATATTTAATTTTTTAGGTTATCCCCAAGCAGTGCTCAGAAAGAGTACTACTAGATGTTGCAGATTTCTAATTTATTCAACATAGACTGATGAAGCAATGCTGAACTTTATTTAAAAAATAGCTTTTAATCTACCAGTCCAAAGAGTTGAGCTATTTGAAAATTTATTAGAATAAAGGAGTAGCCCATACAGAAAATTTACTTGAAGATAAAGAACTACTCTTGTAATTATGCTTTACAAACTAATGCTCAGGAAACTGAATGTGCTATACCATCTGCAGTATTTTAAAAATAATAAAATATAATGCATTTTAAATAGCAACAATATTTATTGCTTGTTGAAACTGTCATTTAAATACATCATGTTAAAGCATAGTTTTTTGCTAGTACATTTTTAATAAGAAGTAGGTAAGGCTTCTACCCTCCAGTTATCTTCACTTCTCTCAATCTCCTAATTCCCTGCCTCTCTTTTTTTTCATCTATAAATCGATAATTTAGAAAGGACCAGTTGATGCAGACATTATAGCTATCTTTTTGATTGGTTAAATTAACTACTGAATATTTTACAAGTTATATAAACAAAACACCTCTGATTTGTTTGCCCTTTGCATCAAACTTTTCTTTTACTTCATCATTCTTTTACTATTCCCACTCTTTACTCCATTAATCTGGACATGCTTAACTACTACACTGAAAAAGCAAAGCAGAGATAAGAAAAAAAACAGCATGCAGAATTTGAACAAAATATCTGAAGAATAAAGTAAGTGCGGTTTAACTGCTGTGTGTGCCTTTCTTTGCACTATTTTTCTCATATAGCTATTATGTAGTGCTACCCATCAAGAATAGCCATAGTTGTGTGTGTGGTATCTCTGTGTCTTATGCTATCCTTTTACTTGTATGTCTGTTTCTCTTGTTTACATGCCTTTTTCATTGTATACTCTAGACTATTCTGGAGATTAGTAGTAGGAATTTACAGTGGTTCCACTTTTTAATATTTTCTCAGTGTCTTATTCTTAATATTCTGTAAGATAAGACTATAGACTCTAGGTGATGCCATACTGGAACATTTATTTCTTTGAGTAGAGGGGTTATTTTATCTGTCATTATTTTGTATCAGTCCAAGAGCTGACACGTTTCTAGTGTGATTTTCTTTTTCAGTTACTAATATAAAACCTTCCCTAAGTCTCTCTGACAATTTCATAAAGAGCAAGTCTAAATCAAAAGTTCTTTACCTTTTTGTGTGTCGTGGATCCTTGGGCAGTCTGTTGAAGCCTATGGACCCCCATCAGAATTAAGTTTTTAAATGTATAAAACAAAATAATACACTTATAAAGGCAACAAATTATATTGAAATGCAGTCATAAAAATATTTCTAAGTTCCCAGACTCCATTTTAAGAATCCTTGGTCTAGGTAGACCTTTGGTAGGAAGTTACATCAAGGGTTACCAAATAGGTCTTCTATATTTCTCCTGTAAGGGAAACAAGGCTGTTTACCCATATCTGCTAAAGGCAGACGTTTCTACAGACTTCAGATGTATAATTTTTTCAGATTATATCCATGATAGATTTTAATTGTGTTCCTCTGAACAGAAATAAAGATAATCCACATCTGGAGGCATCAATAAAATGGAACTTACTTCTAATTCATTTACTCCTTGCTTTAGACATGTTTCCCCTGGTGATGGGACAGATAGCTATCTATATTTTCTTAATCCTTTTATCATACATGTACACAATTTTGCTTATTTTTCCTTCCAGAAATGAGAAAATTTTATCTCTTGTTTTTTTTAGACTTGAATCCAAATTCTTTGTTTTCTTGTTAAATCATTTAGAAAGAAAACACAAAATGAATTTGTAGCATATAGCATTAGAAAACTACATGCTGTTTCCCACAACGCCAGACTTCAGGAGGTGTTAATTCTACAGTCAATACGTTTTTGTTTGTCTAGGTCTACTTCATCCTAAGGGTGAAAGCTTAAGATGCTAGTCAGCAAAGGAACACATTTTAAATGAATTACATAGCTTGAAGCTGATAGTTTTTTTTTTCTATCTTTGTTTCCAAATGAAGATGTTCAGGGTATTGAGGGAAATTTTTAAAATGACATTCTAGCCCTTATTACATAAAAAGAATGGTAGCCTTTTCATTTGGCAGTGGTTGTTTTCCCACGTTATAGGGGCTTCATATCTGATGGTGATTTACATGAAAATGACTTAGTATAGATGAACAAAATTATAAAATTTCAAAATCTAAAAGGATATAAAAATAATATAATGCTGTTAAATGCAGTGCTATATTATTGTAGCTCCATTCATGAGGATCAAATGAGAGAAAATATACAAAATGCTTTGCAAGCTTAAAGTACTATATGAATCTGAACTATTATCATTACCTTTTCTGAACCAATGAACTAATTGTAATACTTCTACCTGTTAGAAGTAATCCTCATTAAAAGAATGGGATGACAGACCAAAGACAATTGGCACTTACCTTGGAAAATTCATTTTTTAGATGTCTTAAGATGAACTAGTTCTCTTATATTGGCAGTGCTTGAATCCTCTTGTTTCTTTTCATCTACCAGTTGTGGTTAGTTTAGATAAAATAATTTTATCGTTTTATTTCAAAATCCTTACATGGTTATGTAGATCACTATATCTTCTAATATGAGAAAGAACAGTGTCTTCAAACACATTTCATTCTTCCTAAAATCTTCTATTTCAGTATGTTATAAAATATAAGTAACATGGAGTAAAGGATAGAGGTTCTTCCTTGTAGTTAAGATGACCTGGGGTCAAGTCCAATCTTTGCACATAATGATGATGGGAACTAGAACAAGTTATTTAACCTTCCTGAGTCCCCCACCCCCAGCAACCCTCCAAGAGTAGAAGTTATAGAACAAATTCCCCAACTGCTTTGACAGAGGAAATTTACTGACCAAGAGATCCTCACAGGTAATATCACAGGTCCATCCCTTCCTTCTTACCTCCCTCCAGTGCCCCCAACCCTTAACGGACAATATCAGCATCAACTCTACTTCTAAAAGCTGTTTTCAGGTTCCAGTTGAACAAATATAATGTCTTTTCAGCCATCCGCTACATTTTCTTAAACACATTGTTTTCTGCCTATATTAAAAAAAAAACTTTTAGTGAGCTCATTGTACACCTTTGGTCCTGCTTACAATGGTATTTATAATTTCCTCTGAGTCGCTCTATAGTTGCTCACTTGACCTCTGAAATCACTTCTTTTTCTCTGTTGTGTATAAAACTGCATTGAGTTTTCATTAGTTGGCATGGGAAAATAAAACAACTTCGACAATGGAGATCATGTTAAAGCAATTTATATTCTCAGTAGTTCTCATTTGTTCTGAAGGTAGACCAGAAAGCTGTCTGAGCAAAAGTCACATCAAAGTAGATGTAGCTTGGCTCCCTCCAGTGGCAGGAATGACTCATGTCATTATTGGTAACACTGGCTGTTTGTTTTCCAGCTAAGCCGGAGAGTCAGAGCCTCACTTTTTACAAAATATTATCTAGAAAGACAATATGAATTTTACATCCAAGGCACTTGGATGTATTTCTGGTAGCATTTTATCCTAACATAAAACCTAGTTTCTCTCATTCTAGGCTATGTGCAATATAGTTACTTGATCTTTTATACACACATACATATACATACACACATGCATACATGTACATAATATGCATACATATTCATGAATATATGTACTCATATTCATGTATATGTGTGTATATAAAAGATCAAGTAACTATACTGAATATAGTTTAAAAAGAGAGAAACTAGGTTCATGTTACATGTGTATAAAGATGACAGATAGATAGATAGATAATTAGTATAGATTTATCACTCTGCTCCTCAGTACCAGTAATGGATTCTCCTCTAACAATAGTTTTAACACCAATTATAGTTTTATTCTTTTTCTAATTGTCCTTGTTAAACTTATTTTTTTACTCACTTGTTTTCTATTTTACATTCTGAAATTCTCTTCCTACCTTATTCTTATTTTCCCTTTTTGCTGATTTTTAATAAGAAGGCTCTCCTTGTTCTCTGTTGATTATCTAGATTTCTTTTTCCTTTTTTCCCAAATTTTATACATTACTCTTTTGCTATGGGAAATATTTTAATATTACTACTGGTTATCTTAGGATTTGTTGAATGCTTACTGTATGTAGAACATTGTCTGCCTGTCTGTGTAGCTGAAGAATTTGAAAGGGGACATTGCACTTCATTAAGTTTAGTTGAGGACACAGTGCATATTCACATTCAAATATAGATACATATTGAGAATGATTTCATAGAACAAGAAATAAACACATGACAAATAATATTCAGAATTACTGAAAAGGTCTGGGAAAGTAAATATCTATTCAAGTAGTTTCATTTGCAGAATCCTGACTAGAAGTTTTGAGTGGATTTTTAAAGTAGCAATGGCCATAGACTTGGGGAGACATGGAGAGGAAGAAAGCAAAAATTTCAGGCAGAAGAAATGAGTCGTGCTAAGACAGGGGTTCTTAACCTGGGATTCATAGCCAGATTTCAAGGGGTGCATAAATTTGGATAGGAAAAAAATTACATCTTTATTTTTGATTGATTTGATTGAAATGCTAACAGATTTAGCATTTCCTGAAATGATTTAAAAACATTTTTTCTAAGAAGTCTTCACCAGTCTGCCAGAGGGGCCCAGTATATGAAAATTATTAAAAATCCCTATATTCAGGGCAGCCAGGTAACACAGTGAGTAAGAGCACTGGCTCCAGTGTCAGGATGACCTGGGGATCGAATCCAGGCTCAGACACTTAGCACCACACCCAGAAATAACTGGCCGTGTAACCTTGAGCAAGTTACTTAACCCCAATTGCTTTAAAAAAAATCCCTATATTCTTAACACCTTTGTGTTGAATGTTAAGAACACCCATAATATGAGTGTTCTTTTGCTTCCTTGAAATAAAGGCAAAATGAGTATGCAATATTTGGGAAGTGGCAAGTACATTAGGTGGTCTGAAGTGAGGAAAATCCAGAAAATTATATTTGTTAGTGTATGGAATTTGTGGCAAAAAGATCACAGAATGCAGAAAACTCTACAATCATTAAGTGGGTAGTCACATTTTTAAAATGGAGTTAGTATATAAATGGGGCTGATAGGTGGTTAGATGAATGGGAAAACACATGTCATGCACATTTAAGTCTGATAAAAGGGAATCTGAATAGAGGAAAACATGACCCATTGATGGGAAGATGGAAGACTTCCTGAAGGAGATGGCACCTCTGCTCAGTCTTGGAAGAAAGCAAGAATTCTGAAAACTAGAATGGTGAAGTTCATTCAAGGCACCTTCTGGGGAGGGGAGCAAAGATGGAAGATAGGATGCTAAGTTCAGGCAACAGCTAGTAGTATGATAGAAAGAGCACTTGCTCTGGAGTCAAAAGACTTAGGTTCAAATGGCACAGTGGATAGAGTGGCCTGGAGTCAGGAGGACCTGAGTTCAAATCTGGCCTCAGCCAATCACTAACTGGGTTACTCTGGGAAAGTCACTTAACCTTGTTTGCCTCAGTTTCCTCATCTAGAAGATGAGCTGGAGAAGGAAATGGCCAACCCCTCCAGTGTCTATGCCAAGAAGACCCCAAACGAGGTCACAGAGAGTCAGACACAACTGGAACGACTCAACAGCAATACCTCTGTAAACTTTGGCAAGTCACAACCTTCCTGGGCCTCAGTCTCTTCATCTGTATACAAACACATAACAAATAATATTCAGAATTACTGAAAAGGTCTGGAAAAATAAATATCTTTATCTGAACTGGATCCCCTCTGAGAGATCTTCTAAGTCTAGTCAAAGTAGCCATTTTGACATGAATATAGAGTTCTTAAAGGTATAGAACATACGCTAAGCCTGGAAAAGTCATGGGGAGCTACTAAAGATTTTTGAGTAAAGAAATGGCAGGATTAGAGCCATGCCTTAAAATTACTTCGGTACTTATTTATTTGGAGGTTCAGTTGAAGAAGGGAAAGACTAGAAGCAAGGAGTCAGTTGGAGTAATTTAGGACAGAGGTTCTTGGTTCTCCTTCTACCAATCTGGTGACTCCTCCTTAGTTTTCTGTGTCTTCTTCTGGGTCCCTCTAGCTGTTCCCCCAGTCCCTCACCCTTGGGCTCTATATTGGCCCCTCTTCCCTCTCTATACTGTTTCATTTCATTATCTAATCAACTGATTCAATTGATTCACTGATTCAATTATCATCTCTATGCTGATGATTCTTAAACCTATTTATCCAGGTCTTTCCGCTCTTTTGACCTTCATTCTCACATCCCCAACTGCCTGCTGGACACCTCAAACTAGATGTCCTATAGACATCTCAAACTCAGTATGTCTAAAACTGAACTAATTGTCTTCTCCCCTTCCATTTCTTAACCTCCAGGAGTTTCCTGTCTCTTCCTGAATCAAAGCCCTTTATAAAATAGCCCTCTTCCACCTTGACAGATTTCTTTCACTCACTCATGTATGCAGTGATTCAACCTTCTTACTATTACTCAAGCAAGACATTCATTCTCCTAACTCTGGGCATTTTTTTTAAGCAATCAGGGTTAAGTAACTTGCTCAAGGTTACATGGCCAGGTATTTCTGCGTGGGTGCTAAGTGTTGGAGCCCGGATTCGATCTCCAGGTCACCCCAACACTGGAGCCAGTGCTCTTGCTCGCTGTGCTACCTTGGCCACCCCTGCTCTGGGTATTTTTCACTGGTTGTCCTCCAGGCCCAGAATTTTCTCCCTCCTCATCTCCACCTGTTGGCTCCCCTGACTTCTTTCAAATCCTAGCTAAACTCCTATATGTTCTACAAAAAGTCCTTCCTGATCCCCCCCTGGTTTCCTTCTATAGGTTACCTCTGATTAATCCTTGTATATATCATGTTTGTACATCGTGTTTGCATGATTCATCCTTCCTTAGATTCTGAGCTACTTGAGAACAAGGATTTTCTTTTGTCTTTCTTTGTACCTCTGGCTTTTAATACAATGCCTGGTGTATAGGATGCACTTGAATGAATATTGGTGGATTGACTAACTAGACTAGGGTTACATCCACGATGAATGAAAAATATTCCCTACTTTTAAGGAGCTTGGGTTCTATTGGAAGGACATAATATGCAAATAAATTAGTGCATACTTGATAATTTCTAAAAGAAATTATCCTTAGAGCTATAGAATCTCCTAGAGGGATGAAATATGTAAATAGGGTAGGGTTTATGTGGTAATTTGAGAAGGAAGGGCAGAATACTAACAATTATGGGAAACAAGGCTAGATTCCCACAGGAAATGGTACATGAAATGTATATCAAATGAAACTTAAGATGTAGAGTTGAGGAAATAGATCCCAGCTGGTGGATATATGATGGATAGTATGCAAAAAGTCATGGAGGAAGGTGGAATACCACGTTTGAAGAATGTCAGGGAGGCCTGTTTGGTTCAAATACAGTTTGCCCAAATTCAAATGTACTAATAATTCAGTAAGCTTCAAGAGAGAAGTTCTAGTTGCTTATAAAGCATTTTCAGTGGCAAACCAAGGATGTCATATTTTACAGGGATGAAATCAAGAGCCAGTTAAGCTTCTTAAGGTTAGTGATATGGTAAGTCTTGTGGTATAGGCTGGTTAGCCTGGCAGCAGAGGTAGATGGACTGGAGACAGAAGAGACTGAAAGCCCACAGTTCAGTTTGGAAGCTTTTATGATAAATTCTCAGCCTGAGCTAAGGTGATGAAAGTGTCAGGAGAGGTAAGGGGAGACCCAATGAGGAAGCATCACTAGAGGAAAACTGACAAAACTTGGTAAATTGCTAGATATGGAGAGTGAGGAAGCAACCAAATGTAATGAAGACACTTGAGTTTGCAAACCTGATGAGATTGCAAACCAAGCATCTGGTTACCTCAAAAGAAATAGAGAATGGGTCAGCTTAGGGGGTAAACTGATATTATAAGTTCTGTTTTGGAAATGATGTGGTTGACATCTGTTGGTAGGATGTTGGTAGGAAATGATATAGTAAGATATTTTCTTGGAGATGTCCAACAGAGATTTGCGATGTGAGCTTAGAAGAGAAATTAAGACTGGATATATAACTCTTGGAGTTGTATGTACAATAGTGAAAATAACCCATGGGTTATTGTGAAAAGAAAGAATGTAGAGGGAGAAAAGTAGAAGGCCTGAGGAGAATCTTGTGGAAAAAAGTTTTTAGGGGTTAGGAAATGGTTGGTAATCTAGCAAAGGAGACCAAAAATTAGTGGTTAAATAAGCAAGAGGGGAACAGGTAAGAGCAAGGCCATGAAATCCAGGAGGAGAGAATATTTAGGAGATGAGTGTCCATCAGTGTCAGATGTTACAGAGATATCAAGAAAGATAAGGAATCAAAAAATCCATCATACTAAGCAACTGACAAATCATTGGTGACCTTGGAGAGAGCAGTTTCTTTTGATGAATGAAGTAGGAAGCCATATTAGAAGGGGTTGGGAAATGAGAAATTTGAAGTAGAGAGAGATTTTCTAGGAATCTGACTATAAAGGAAAGGATTGCTCAATTAATCAACAAATATTAATTTTTTTCTATATGTGCCTTACATACAGAAAAAAAAAATGAAAGATAACTTGCTATAGCAGTTGGGACCAGGAGAGGTCTCCTATAGAAGGCAGGATTTGTGATGTCTTGAAGGAAGTCAAGTAGTCTAAGAGGTGTGGGTGAAGAAGGAGAGAGCATGGAAGAAAGCCAATGCAAAGACCCATGTAGAGGGGAGATAGAGTGTTGTTTGTGAGAAAGGGCAAATCAGCCAGTATAGCTGGACTTTAGAGTATGGGCGGGGGGAGTAAAATGCAAAGGCCCTAGAAAGGTTAGCAGAGGCTAGAACTTGAAGGATTTTCTCTTCAAAAGGATTAAACATTTGGTCCTCTAGGTAATAGTCATTGGAATTTGAAGAGGGGATGATATGGTCAGATTTATGCTTTAGGAAGTTCACTTTGGCAACTCAGTGGAGAGTGGTTTGGTGTGGGTAAGGAAATGAATCATGAAGACCAAGCAGAGGGCCACTGCAATCATCTAGGTGACAGTCGATGAGGACAGATAGGCAGTGGTAGCTAAAGAAGATGGTTTGGTCAAGTAGAGATTTTAAAGGATTTTCACCAAATATTTTGAACAAAGACTTTTTGTTTTCTTTTTTGCTTTTTGGAGGGGGAAGGTAGGGCAATTGGGGTTAAGTGACGCGCCCAAGGTCACACGGCTAGTTTTTGAACAAAGGCTTTTTAAATCTTTCCTATCATTTCCAATTTAGTTGGGCATATGTCTAGCCTCTTCTGACACCCCCCATTAGATTATAGATTCGTTGAGGGAGGGACTTTTGTTTTTCATGTTTGTTATTCTCTGTGTCTATGTCATACCAATCTACAAAGAATTAATGTTGTGGATAATGGAGAGGAATATGATGTGGGTGAGTAGGATGCAACACTTAGCCAGTGAAGAGTTGTTCAGGAGGAGGAGTATAAAGAATATCATCAGAAAGAAATAACAGCCCAGAAGAAAGGGGGCAGATCAAGGGAAAACCTGTGGACAGCCCTGTGTTCTGCTGACAGCCTTGTATCGCTGCTGAGAAGTCTCGATGAAGACAGTGCTGGGACATCCGTGGAGTGTTTGTGGAGAGGAATGGGCAAAGGGACACATCAGATGAGAAGTGTTGCGTGGTTTGTGGCCCATATCGGTGGAAAGAATTACACACAACTTTGTGAGGGATTGATGGATGAACATGTGAGTGAGTGAAAAGCATTTATTACTGTGTGCGATAGGGACTTCATAGATCCAGAGAAGTGTCCCCACTTGCTGGCCTAGTGTCCTGCACATAGTAGGTGTTTGTTGAATTGAAGTTGAAAGACTTCATAGACCAGAGGTTCCTTCACCTGTTTTGCATCCTCTTGGAAATCTGGGAAAGCCTATTGACTTCTCAGTCATATTTTTAAATAAATAAAATCATATTTACATAATTACACAGGACTGATTATAAAGGAAACCAATTATTTAAGTTTTTGAAATTTTTTTAATGTTCTCAGACTATAGGTTAAGAACACCTACCTTAGACCATCTGCCATTATTCTTTCTCTCCACCATTCCATTTCCCCATATTGTGCTTGCTCTATGAGGTTCCTGAATTCTTTAGGACAGTGTAATAAATATATGGATTGATTAAGCAGGGAGACAACAGAACCTAGGACAGTCAATTCAAGACCACTGGAAAAGGAAAGGGAGGGGACAGACGTTGCCATATGAATACCACTCCATTTTCACTCCTCCTTCACCCCCCCCCACACACTGCATAAAGTTATTCACACATTCCTTTGCCACACCGCAAAACCAAATGGCCATGTATACATATGTATGTGTTTGTGTATGTGTGTATATATATATAAATATTTATATACATATGTATGTATGTGTGTATATGGCAGCTGGGTGGTACAGTGCTTAGAGTGCTGGGCCTGGAGTCAGGAAGAAATGACTGAATTCAATTCCAGACTCTGAGCAAGTCACCAAACCTGCTTGCCTCAGTTTCCTCATCTGTCAGATGTGGATACTAATAGCACCTCTGTCCTAGGGTTGTTGTGAAGATCAGATGACAATAAGCATTTAGCTCAGTGCCTGTTGCATAGTAAGCACTGTATGAATATTATTCTGTGTATAATGCCTATAGAGCCCTCCAAATAGATGAGGAGCTCAGTGACCCCTCAACTGGCCCGTTTTCCTGGTTCCCAAGGTCTTAACAACTGCTAATACATGTAGAAATCTGAACTCAAGGAATAACTGTGCACACATATTTGCCATTAGCTGAAGAGAGGAGATTTGAAAGCATCTGAAGGGTTGAGTTTCTTCCTGAGAGAGAGTATAAACAGCGGAGAGGAGTTCTGTTGACTTTTGAAAGCCAACAGAAAGCGTTGCCATGGCCATTCAGAATAGAAATGACCCAATCCCTTTGAGATTCTTTGGTGGAGAGTTCTAGAACAGGAAAAAAGATTCCAACAGTGGATCTTCCACTAGGGGGGTGACGGAGCTAAGGGAAAGTGAGAAAGAACTGAGCTTTTACTTCATTTTAGAGAGTTCTGTGTCCAGATGCTGGAGGGGAAGGGAAGGGAACTTCCTGCAAAGATTCACCTTTGAAGGTATGAGCGTTAGGTTTTAACTGTGAGTTCAGGTTTGTTAAGGATCTAAATAAAAAGCCCAAAGCAGTGGGAAAAAAAGTACACTGGAGATGTTTGCTAACAGGCAGAAATTATCTTTCTTTTTTATTGTATGTGTATTCCTAGCATGTAGCACAGGGCCTGGTACATAGAAAGTGCTTATTACATGCATATGGACTGACTGAATAAACATTCATTAAATGGATAAATGATCTGATAGTTAATTTTGTCGATTGATGTTATTGTCTAGATTAAATTTGTTTATATTGAAGGGGTGGATCTGGGGATTTATTTGTATGTATATGACTTGTTCTAGTGTTTGTGAAAGCTGTGTGGAAATAAATCTGTCCATTTGAGGGGGGGTAACCTGTGGGAGGGCTGTAATAGCATATGTTCTGAGTAATAATATATGTTTATTATTATTAATATTTCATATATTAATTATAGAAGAATTAATCAATACAGAATGTATTAATAATAAGTACAGTAATAGCACGAAAAGCACATGGGCACCCTTGAGGCACATTCCGTTCAAGAGGGATCTCAGAGAGTATTGGAAAGGGGACTTGACTTTAGCCTCCCTGAAAGGTTGTTGAATAATTGTTAGTCCCATTTCCCCCAGGCCTCAGTGGTTGTGGATCTTGCCAGAGTAATCCTATTCCAAACCTTAAAGGCAGACAGGAAATAGGAAGGTGCCCCCCAGGTATCACATAGTAAGTTCTGCAGTTTTGTAGTGCACTTATAACGTAATATTGTATATTCTGATTTTATGCATTTACGTATCACGAGGCCACATAGCACAGTGAGCAGAGATGGGGCTTTGAAGCCACGTGGCTGCCTTGATATGGACTGACTGAATGAAAGATAACCTACTATAGTAGTTGGGACCAGGAAAGGTCCTTCAGGCCACATCACCTCTTGGGCTCATCTCTAGAAGGCAGAAGGTACTGATCAGCATGATCAGTGCAATCCCAGGGCCAGCCCCTGCCTCTAGCCTCATGCCCCTCCGCTCCATGGGCCAGCATACATGTAGAGAGTGAGCACTTGTCACTGGGGTTACCTCTGTAATCAAGGTGATTTAAAGGTGCTGTTCACTGACTTGGATGGAGATAACATGATTAGATGAAAGATGATTCTCTGAAATAAAACTTTTTGCAGCGTTTGTACTTCTGCAGCACTCAAGGCTCTACATCAAGCAAAACTACAGAATTTTGGAAAACAAAACAAACAGCCCTGCGACCGGGTGTGTAGCTGTCCCAGGAGTGGGGAACCTGCGGCCTTGAGGCCACATGTGGCTCCCTGGGTCCTCAAGTTCGACCATAATCAGTCAAGGGGCCAAACTCGAGGACCTAGAGGGCCACATGTGACCCCGAAGCCACAGGTTCCCCACCCCTGTCAGACAGACAGGAGATTATTTCAAACTGGGGAACTAACTCTGTTAGACTAGCCTGTGAGGCACACAAGCTTCAAAACTGACCCAAAGGACAGTGGATTTTCTGTGTGGCTTCTGGGAAGCATGTTAAGTGTATAGTTTTGAATATTACTGTGTAAAGAATCTGTATCGATTTTCTCCTCATTAGCAGCATACACAAAATAACCCAGCTCCTGGCACTCAGAACAGTGGGGAAATAACAGTACTGAGATTAAGGAAAGCCAACCTCAGCAAGTTGACTTTGAGGATGTTTTCACTGCATGCGGTGCTATACTGCCAGAGGTTTGATTTAACCTTGAAGCTATTTATTTTAGTATGCTTAATGAGGCAAATATTTGCTTGCTAGTATCCCAACTCAGCCATATTCTTTTCAGAAGTTCACCCATGTCCTTGAATAGTCTTGCTGTGGTTATGCCATTCACGTTTTATATGAACATTTAAAAAAATGATTATTTGTTGTAGTAAGTATTTTTCAAACTATACTGAGACTTGGCAGTTAGGGTTTTTCTAGTGTATTTTTTATGATGCTGTCAGTTAAATAAGCCAACTCCCCTAGGGTTTGTCATAAACATCATATATATTTATATGTGTATATCTGTATTTTTAATGAGAAAACAGAAAAAACTGTTTTTAAATCTCATGGCCAAGAAGCAGGAATTCTGAAATTTGCATCTCATGTTCTTCTAAGGAATCTTTTCCTCATTGAAATTCTAGAAGTAAAATTTATATAAATATGTTTTAGGTTGAAATATTGGTAAATGTTTGAACTATTATCTAGCAACATTTTCTCCACTTTTTTTGTGCTATGCTATAGTTTTGCTTTTTTCTGTATAATTCACTATTTTCAAATAAGATCGTTTTCCACTATATTGACCCTTTCATCAAGCATTTAGTTCATTTTCTTTTGTAAGGCTTTGAGGGAAATTTTTGTATGTAATTTAGCTTTTAGTTTGTCCAACTTCTCCACTAAAGCCCACCCCCATCTCTGCTCCTGCCCTCTTCCCTAGTGCTTTAGGCTCTAGAAAGTCCTGTTAACAAGCCATAAACCCTGGGATGTCCTACTGGGCTGCAAAGACATTGTGAATCAGGGGCCAGCCACTGGGATCATCCACTGCATCCTAAGCCATCATAAGTTTCCTTGACTTTTGTCTTGTCACTGGACTACTCCAGGGACTCTAGAAGACAAAATGAGGTTGACAACTTCACTCAGTTCTGCCTCACTTAAATCCAACTTAGGCATGAATCAAAAGACATCACCCATACCATTTTACCTATCTCAAAGACTTGTGGCAGTGGGTGAGTGACAAGGCAGCGGATGCAGATACATTGGGAACTGTAGTCACAATCCTGCATGTACATGGCCCAGGCCATAGGGTCATCTCCCTGTCCTGAAGCAATGGCGGGATTTGGCAGGCCCCTAGGTATCTGAGTGACCTTTTTGAAGGACTGAGCTGCTCACTCCCTGGCATGAGGAAGATGCGAGAAAAGGTGGCCTAAAAATTGTCTGCTTCACCCAACCTTGGCCTGCTCACTGTAATAGACTATAATCCCACCCTGTGGTTAAAACACACAAAAATATACAAAAATTTTTGAGAAGATGATTCCACTCACCATCGGTACGTGGGATGTGCACACACTTATGGACAACATGAAATCGAGTAGACCTGAGAGACAAGCAGCTCTTGTTGTGAGAGAACTCAGCAGGTATCCCATCCAAATAGCAGCCCCTAGTAAAACAAGGCTGGCAAATAAAACCCAGTTTACCAAAGTCAGAGCTGAGTATGCATTTTTTGGAGTGGCCACAGTGAAGGGGAGCTCTGTGAAGCTGGCATAGGTTTTGCTATAAAAATTAATATAGTAAACAAGTTTGTGTGCCTCCCAAAGAGAGTGAATGGCAGGCTGGTGGCAAGGTGATTGTCACTGGCAGGAAAGCTCCACAGCATCCTCATCAGTTCCCACCATAATGAAATCCAATGAGGTTAAAGAAAAATTTTATGAAGACTTAGAGATCCTCATCATCAGAGTGCTAAAAGAAGACAAGCACATAATTCTTGGTGACTTTAATAGGCTCAGACTACCAGACATGGCAGGGAGCCCTTGGGAGGAATGGAATTGGAAACAGCAACAGCAGTGGTCACTTACTGCTGAAGACTTGTGCATCTCAGGATGTTCTCATCACCAATACTGTCTTGTGTTTACCTAAATGCGATAAAATTCGGTGGATGCACCCTCACAGCAAACATGTGTCACTGTAAGGAGAAGAGACAGGGTGTGAGAGTGATAAAGGTGATGTGTGATTCACAGTGCTGGACTGATCATAGACTTATCCTCTCTGAGCTAAATATTCTCCTTCAACAAATGTGATGGTCCCAAGGCAAGATGACTATTAGAAGACTGAGTATCAACAGAGTGTTTTTCTGAGAGGGAACAGTTTGTTGCTAACTTGGAGGGAAAGCTGAGCTATAGTGGAGCAAAAAAGGAGTGGACAGCTTTCAGAGGTGTGGTGTATAGCACTATGTTTACTCATCTAGGCTAGAACACTTGCAAACATCAAAAGTGGTTTGATGAAAATGAGGGGGAAATTCAGAAGCTGCTAAATTAAAAAAAAAAAGAGAACTCCCCAGGGTTTACCAGCAGGGTAGTTTGTCCTTCTCTAGGAAGTCGTTGCTGCTAAAGTTCTTGCCAGAGTCTTTCTGAAAAGACTGATCCTTCTCATGGAAGATGGTCTTCAATCTGAGAGCCAGTGTGGCTTTAGAAAGGGCTGGGGAATGGTTGATATGGTATTTACTGCCTGACAACGCCAGGAGAAATGCCAGGAGCAGAATAGAGGTCTGTACACAATGTCTGGCAATCTGACCAAGGCCTTTTACTGTCATTCATGAAGGCTTGTGGAAAATTATGGCAAAATTTGGTTGCCTGGAGAACTTCATCAGCATTGTAGGTTAGTTTCATGATGGCATGCTTACATGTGTCCTGGATAAAGGACGATGCTCTCACATTTTCCCAGTTATAAATGGAGTGAAACAAGGCTGTGTGCTTGCTCCCATGCTTTTTAACATGATGTTTTCAGCAATGTTGTCAGATGCCTTGGAAATATACTTTCCAGGGATATACACAGAAATGATGAGGTTGATACATGCATTGGCAGAGCTAGCTCAGTTTTGGGGAGTCTCCAGAGAAAGTGTGGGAGAAAAGAAGTATTAGACTGACTACCAAACTGAAGATCTACAGAGCCATTGTGCTGACCTCATTGTTGTATGTCTGTGAAACCTGCACAGTCTAGCAGCACCATGCCAAGGAACGGAATCACTTCCATTCAAAATGTCTTAGGGAAATTCTGAAGATCATCTGGCAGGACAAGATGCCAGACACTGAGGTCCTTTCTCAAGCTAAACTGCCAAGCATTCAAATCCTTCTGCACAGAGCACAACTCCAGTGGATTGACCACGTTATAAGTGGTCAATTTGCCTAAAAGACTCCTTTACCAAGAACTCACACAAGGCAAGCACTCGTATGGAGGTGAGAAGTGATCCAAGGACACTCTCAAAATCTCTCTGAAGAAATTTGGGATCAATCGCATTGGCAAAGGACCACCCAGCATAGCGTTCCTGTGTCAAAGAAGGTGCTGTGCTCTATGAGCGAAGCAGAATTGCAGCAGCTCAAAAGAAATATAAGATGTGCAAATCTAGAGACATCTTCATTCCAGCGGTGTACATAGACTATTTGTGCCCAACCTCTGGTAGAGCATTCTGAGCTGATGCTTGTCAAACAGTCAGACATACGTATCTTGACCACAACTTAATGATGTCATTTTGGTTCATTTCAGGAAGGAAGGACAACCACCAACCAGTTACATTTGGAAAATCTCATTTGCAACAGATGGCTGCACAGTTAATTTTCTTTCTGTAAATATATTTTAATAACATGAACTCATAAAGACATCTTTTATGAGGATAGAATTCAGAAATCCTCTCCTGGATCTGATTCTCACCAGCTGGGAACAACTGTTTACTAGGTAGAAGTAATGTAAAGCCTGTGAAGAAGTGAACATAGAGGCCTCAAGTTTGCGACAGAGAAGAAAAAGTCATTGGGTTATATATAGTCCAACATGTATCCTAGACTTGGGGAAAGTAGATTTCAGGGTGTTCAGAGGAAAGTTAGGTATATTCTCATGGAATGAAATGCTTCAAGTTAAATCAACCTAAGAGTGGCGGGAGATGCTCAAGAATGCAATGCTGAAGGCATGAAGGGCAATAATTCTACGGAGGAAAGCTGGAACTTTTATCTACAGAGACCCATGTGGATACATAGGGAACTTAGTATTCAGCGTGGACTTTGAAACAGAAATGCACCGAAGTTGGAACCAGGGTAGGGGAGCAGAGAATGACCATAAGAGGATGATACAACCCAGAGTGAAATAAGGCTGAAGAGGGGAACTGAGGCCCATAAAAATGGTGGCTGTTTTTGGCTTTGCTGTGTTGGAAGAAAAAAGAAGGGTCCAGAAAAGGGGAAGCCTTTGTTGGGGGCAGATGGGGCAATCGTAAATGTCAAAAGAACTTCTTAGTTCTTTGTTGGTTTGTTTGTTTCTGTTTTCTCTGCGAAGTAGGACAGCTTGTTTACTGGCAATGACAATAGAAATGACCCACAGAGTCTATACCCAAGACTAGTAAAGAGTTATTAGGAAGCAGGTACCTAGTGGCCCTTGATGAATAAAAGGCAGCAGGTCCAGATGAACTGCATCCTCAGGACCAGAAAAAACTGGCAGATGTCATCGCTTAACTACCTTCAGTGATTTGGAACCAGAGAAAAGGGGAGAGGTGCCGTAAGAGTGGGGAAGTGCAGACATCTGCGTTTTCTGTTTTTTATCACTCAAAAAGTATTTATTAATCAAAAATTATGTGGCTCTTGGCTGAATGCTGGAAATACAAAAGCAAAAATTGAATAGTTCCTTCCTTCAAGGATCTTACTTTCGGCCTCGGAGAAACAAGGAAATGTATAAGGACTTCAGACTTCCTCTTCCCTAACCCAGAGCTCCCCCCTCTTCTTTTTTTTCATATGTAATTAATTTTAAATTTAATTTTAGTTTTAAACATTCATTTCCACAAGATTTTGAATTACAAATTTTCTCCCCATCTTTCCCCTACCCTGACCCCAAGATAGCGAGCCTACTAAATACCCCTTCCCCCAATCTGCTCTTATATCCTCCCCCATCCCTCTCAACTTTGTAGTAGGGCAAGATGGATTTCTATACCCCCATGCCTGTATATCTTATTTCCCAGTTACATGTAAAAAATAATTTTTTTAACATTTGTTTATAAAACTTTGATTTCCAGATTCTTTACCTTCTTTCCTCCTCACCCACTCCCACTGGGAAGAGAAGCAATTCAATATAGGTTGTACATGTCTAGTAAGGCAAAATATTTCCATAGTAGTAGTGAAAGACTAACTTTATTTCCCTCCATCTATCCTGCCCCCCATTTATTCTATTTACTACTTTGACCCTGTCCCTTTTCAAAAGTGTTTGCTTCTAACTACTCTCTCCCCCAATCTGCCCTCCCTTCTATGATCCCCCTTCTTATCCCCTTCCCCCCTACTTTCTTGCAGGGTAAGATACCCAATTGAATGAGTATGTTATTTCCTCCTTAAGCCAAATTTAATGAGGGTAAGATTGACCCATTCTCTTTCACCTTCCTGCTCTTCCCCTCCATTTTGACAGTTTTTTCTTGGCTCTTTTAAATGAGATAAATTACTCTATTCTATATCTCCCTTTCTCCTTCTCCTATTATATTCCTCTCTTCCCTCTTAATTTTATTTTTTAGATATGATCCCTTCCTATTCAACTGATCCTGTGCCCCTTGTCTATGTATATATGTACACACATGTACATACACTCACATATATATTTATACACATATATACCTTCCTATACATACATATATATGTATTTATACATATATATACGTACATATTCCCTTCAACTATTCTCCTACCGAGAAAAGTCTCATGAGTTACAATTATTGTTTTTCCATTTAGAAATGTAAATAGTTCAACTTTAATAAGTTCTTTATGATTTCTTTTTCCTCTTAACCTTCTCATGCTTCTCTTGCTTCTTGTATTTGAAAGTCAAATTTTCTGTTCAGCTCTGGTTTTTTCATCAAAATACTTGAAAGTCCTCTATTTCATTGAATAACCATATTTTTCCCTGAAGCATTGTACTCAGTTTTGTTGGGTAGGTGATTCTTGGTTTTAATCCTAGCTCCTTTGACCTCCAGACTATCATATTCCAAGCCCTTCAATCCTTTAATGTAGAAGCTGCTAGATCTTGTGTTATCCTGATTGGTTTCCACAATACTCAAATTGTTTCTTCCTGACAGCTTGTAATATTTTCTCCTTGACCTGGGAACTCTGAAATTTGGCTATGATATTCCTAGGAGTTTTCTTTTTGGGATCTTTTCCAAGAGGCAATCGGTGAATTCTTTCAGTTTCTATTTTGCCCTCTGGTTCTAGAATATGAACGTAATTTTCCTTGAGAATTTCTTGAAGGATGATTTGTAGGCTCTTTTTTTGATCATGGCTTTCAGAAAGTCCAATAAATTTTAAATTATCTCTCCTGAATCTATTTTCCAGGTCAATGGTTTTTCCAATGAGATATTTCACATTGCCTTCCATTTTTCATTTGATTGAATCTGTTTTATAATATTTTGATTTCTCATAAAGTCATTAGCTTCCATTTGCTCCAATCTAATTTTGAAGCAATTATTCACTTAAGTGAGTTTCTGAAATTCCTTTTCTGTCTGCCAATTTAGCTTTTTAAGGCATTCTTCTCCTCATTGGCTTTTTGGGCCTCTTTTGCCATTTGAGTTAGTCTATTTTTTAAGGTGTTATTTTCTTCAGTATTCTTTGGGTCTTCTTTAGCAGGCTGTTGACCCACTTTTTGTGATTTTCTTGCATCATTCTCATTTCTCTTCCCAATTTTTCTTCCACTTACTTGATTTTCAAACTCCTTCTTGAGCTCCTCCATGATCTGTGACCAATTCATATTTTTCTTGGAAGCTTTTGATCCAGGAGTTTTGACTTTGTTGTCTGCTTCTCATTCCATGTTTTGATCTTTTTGTCCCCAATAAAAGATTCGGTGGAGTGATTGCACTTCCTCTGCTTGCTCATCTTGTGAGCCAGTTCCTTGACCTTTGAGCTCTTTGCCAGGTAGAACTCTGCTTCCAGAGTGGACAGAGCTGTGTCCCAAATTGCTGGGGGTTTCACGGTTGTCAAAACAATGAGGAGGGCGTCCTCACAACAGCCCCCACAAGCTCTGGCACACAGGCATTCCTTATCCCAAGACCACCATCCAAGACCGCCACCCAAATCCAAGCAGGACAGAGCAAGAGCGATTACCCTCTGAATGGTCCCTTGATCCCCCTGTGATCAGGAGGCAGTCAAGCGGCAGCTGCAGCCCGGCCACCGGGCCTCCACCACCTCTCACCCTGGGGGCAGGGGTCAGACCATGCTCTTTCATCACCCAGTTCCAACAGTGCTCCCTACTGACCTTCTACTTTCTCTTTGGCATTTATGGATTGAGAAGTCTGGAAACTTCCACAGCTGCTGGTAGTTCATTCTCCTGATGGCTGCTGCAGCCAGTCTGTGCCACTGGTTGGGGCTGCCCTGGGTCTGGGACTATGTGGCGGGACTCTGCCCAGCTCCCAGTCTGCTGCAATAGACCCTTTCTGTTGGCCTGTCAGGCTGCCTTCAGTGGGAGATTTGTTTCTCTCTGTCACTTTGTGGGTTCTGTAGCTCTAAAACTTGTTTAGAGTTGTATTTTACAGGTATTGGGGGTGGTTGGTGTGGGAGCTCACCCAAGTTCCTGCTTTTACTCCGCCATCTTAGCTCCACCCCACTCCTGTATTTTCTAAAATGAGAAGAGAACAGAGCCTGAAAACTCAAGGCCAGTAAGTTTGGCTTAAAATTCCTGTGAAAATTCTAGAACTGATCATGAAAGAAAGGGATTGTTGGGGATGGTCCAGACAGGGAAGTGATGATTACAAAAAACAGCCTGGTCATGGAAAACTCTCCTCATTTTCTTTTTTGACATGATTTTTAAAACTAATAGAGGAGAGGAGTGTTATGGATGATGATGAAAATAATAGTAATAATAAACAGCATCCTCATTGTGCCTATTATGTGCCGGGCACTGTGCCTTGGAAGCACTTTACAGACATTATCTCTTTTGATTTTCACAGTCCTGGGGGGAATATTCTGGTATTTATCCCCATTTCACAGCTGAGGAAACTGAGGCAGACAGAGGTTAAGTGACTTCCCAGGCTCATGCAGCTAACAAGTGTCTGAAGCTGGGATCTGAATTCAGGGCTTCCTGACTGTAGACCCAGTGCTCTGTGAGCGCTGGTGCCACCTAGCTTCCCCCTTATTTACTCCCTTATTACACACCTCTTCAGTAGTCCAGGGTTTCCTTGCATTTTGTTTTTACTCATTTGTTTTGTGACCTGTTGTTGTGTATCTAGGTTGTCTCATCAGCTGGATTTGTGTACTTATCCAAAGTGGGGGGAGGGAGTGCATGAAGAAGGAAAAATGGAACTATGACCAAATACCCCATGATCTGCATCTCAGCACTGTGGAGGAGGTGTTGGTTGTCTGTGGAGCATTAGGGCACAGACCCCGCTCTCTTACTCAGCAAAAGGAAGTCAGGAAATGGATGGGGGGTGGTGCTGTTATGTAGCTGCCTTATTGGATGTAAGTAAACACATTACATAAGCTGGCCTTCAAACTGATGGAACTTGATTGCTAAATAAACTACTGCAATATAGATCATAGAAAACTGCCAGGTACAAATCATTAAAAACTGAATGGGAATAAAGTTAGGACATCGCTGCCACAAGACCCCTAACACCGTGCTCTACTTTTCAAATGAGCTCCTCGTGTTGGAATACCCTTTTGTAGAACTTTCTTGTGATACAGTGTAGGTGTAGAAGGCCCAAGTGATTCTACCCCAGCCATTGAGGTTGGAGAAGAATCCTGAAAAGCGATGGCCTCCTCTGACTCTGGAGGGCAGATTTCTAACGCTTTGTTTGCCAAGTTACTCTGCTAAGAAGGTTTTCACAGTTGCCCAGTCGCTTTCTGGACCAGACCCACTCTGGGAATTTTATAACACAGAACTAATGATTGCAAGTATAGTGGCAGCAACTATATGATTATTATCAAAGATTTACTTTTATGACAAAAATGAGTAAAGGGCACATGTGGATATTTACTCTTCTAGTGTCTGATATATGTTTTATATGTCTTGCAAGTTTTCCAGTAAGTTTTGATGGACATTGTTAAGACAAGTCTTAAAGCATTATCCCATTAGCAATTTACCAGAATTGATTCTTGCTGGAGATGGGGTAACATGTTGAGCTATGAGATGCATGCCAAGCCTTGGTGGCCACAGTCTGCCAATAGTCTACATGAGGGAGGTCCCTAGTACTGGGCCTTCTGATTGCTGTTTGTTACTCAGCCATCTCAGTCATGTCCAACTCTTCATAGCAACATTTGGATTTTTCTTGGCAAAGATACTGGAGGGGTTTGCCATTTCCTTCTCTAGCTCATTTTGCAGATGAGGAAACTGAAGCAAACAAGGTTAAGTGACTTGCCCAGGATCACAGAGCTAGTAAGTGTCTGAGGCCACATTTGAACTCAGGTCTTCTTGATGCCAGGCCTGGTGTTCTAGCCAATGTCACTTAACTGCTTCACCATTTCTGGTGACACTGTTCCCTGACTGTCTATGTGCTATCCTTCTATGTGTCCCACTCCTCTCTCCCCTTTTCACTTCTACCCCTGGGAATAATAATTAAAATAATGCTACAATTCCAAGAAAAGACACATCATTCAATTGTCCTATGACTCTAGTCACAATCTCTGTAAGCTCCTTGAGGGCAAGGAAACTTGGATCTTTCCTATTTGTATTAACAGTGTAGTACTTTGCATGTACACCATCCTCGCAGCCTACCCATTTTCTGTTGGATAATGAGGGAAGATGTTGACAATTCATATGAGGCCCACAAACTCCTTAAACTCAACTGAGATAAACGCTGAGCCTTGGTCATAAATGATGTTGTCTGGAAATTATGTGATATAAACCATCAACAGAGTTTTGATTGTCACAGTAGAGATTTGAGATGGAACTAGGAGCCCATCAAGCAATTTTGAGGCCCAAAAGGCCTAGTCATCCTGAAAAATCAATATAGATTCTTGATCAAAGTTTCTCAGTCACTTACCTTAGAGAAATAGATCCCCTTGGCTGGTTTTGCTCTATTTCCTTAGAACATTTTCAAAATTAGAAACAACACAAGGCCACCACATATTTATTATCAAAATTATGTGCAATCGTACCTGATATCCCATCTTCTGGATACAGCATGATTTTCCCCACCAAGGTGTGGTTATGACCCGATGTTCACATCCATGAGTTGTAAATAGCGTCAGTTTATTAAAATGTTTCTCTTTACATCTAATTCAAGCCATCAGTTAATCTGTGTGATTTGATGAGCCTGAGGCTTGGGAGGATGTGGGAGATCTGAGATCAAGCCTTTGCCTAAGTGCTTAGGCAAAGTATTAACCAGGCTCTCTAGTGGCAGGGCCCGGACTTGCATTTTGATCTTCCTGGATTATAGGCAAATGTATCATCGTAAGCATGAAGCCCAAGATTCCAGTACTGTGTACCTGGAGTCAGATGGGGCTTTCTGCTTCCTGTTTGTGTGATACTGGGCAAGTCACTGCATCATTAAACATGTAGATCACTACAGATTTTAATGACAGGACTAAAGCAATGGCTGTGAAACTTGTTAATTCTCATACTACCAGCAAGTGTTGTTTTTTTTTTCATTATCTGTATGTAAGTATATTTTAAAAGATAACTTTGTTCTTAGCTAGTAAGTATTTGGTGCCTTAGTATTATCTGGCATTTTGTGACTAACTTCCAATACCGCAAGATAAAGTATCAGTGGCAATCAGAGGTGGGTGCTCATCATTAAGAACTAATAGATTTGTAAATGAACAACTCTTGAAATTATAGCAAGAGATTTTGTGCTATTTGATTGAATCCAAAATCAAGAATGATTCCCTGCCCTCT
This sequence comes from Petaurus breviceps papuanus, assembly GCF_028583685.1. Taxonomy (NCBI): domain Eukaryota; kingdom Metazoa; phylum Chordata; class Mammalia; order Diprotodontia; family Petauridae; genus Petaurus; species Petaurus breviceps. Next base: position 21,863,652 of record NW_027186352.1, read on the forward strand.
GTGCCCTCCAGTAAGTGATAAAGTGGATTAAAAGTAAAAGGAAAACATGTCAGAAATTGAGTAGTTCCAGGAAGAACTGAAATTTGTGTGTGTGTGTGTGTGTGTGTTTTGTAATGGGTACATAATGGATTTGCATATACCTTAGCATGGATAGTATAAATAACAATATTATTGATGAGATAGACCAAAGAATGAAAGCTATGGCAAATCTAAAGAGCGTCCTAAAAAGCAGAAACTTCACCTTGCTGACAAAGGTCTGCAGAGTCAAAGCTATGGTTTTTCCAGTAGCAATGTATGGCTGTCAGAGTGGATATGAGGAAAGCTGAGCCCCTCAGAATTGACACTTCAGATTGTGGTGCTGGGAGAAGACTTTTGAGAGTCCCTTGGACAGCAAGGTCAAACCATTCAATACTTAAAGAAATTAATTCAGGCTGTTCACTGGACAGTCAGATACTGAAGCTGAAGCTTAAATACTTTAGCCACATGATGAGAAGATGGGACTCCCTGGAAAAGATCATGATGTTGGGAAAGATTGAAGGCAAAAGGAGAAGGAAAGAGCAGAGGATGAGATGGATAGAAAGTGTCGTGGAAACAACGAACATGAATTTGGACAAACTTTGAGAAATAATGGAGGAAAGAAGTGCCTGTCTTGCTGTGGTCCATAGTCACAAAAAATCGGATATAACTGAATGACTAAACAGTGAGAAAGACAAGAGGATGAGAGCAGAATATGTGACTTCACGTTTCCTTTCCTAGTCTTTCCACTGGAATCCCTGATGTACTGAAATGTGAAGAACTTCTTAAAGACTTTTTCCCCAAGGGTTTAAAGAATGTTTCCTTTTTATCTTCATACCTCCAGTGCTCAGTATAGTGCCATACATCGTAGGCACTTAAAAATGTTTGTTAAATTTCATTTTAAGTAATGAACTCAAAATCTACCAGTTCTATTCTAAACATCTACAAGATGTGGTATGGTATGGTTCCTGAACTGTGCAAATCAGGGCCACCATAAAACAATGAAAATTCTAGTATAACAAATTCTGACCTGAAATTGCCCAACTCAGGATGTTCCACAACAAATAGTCATTGAGTATTTGCAGCAGTGGCCGTATTCATCAACTGCTAGGAAACTTAGACCAGGAGCCTTAACCCCAGCAATAAGGTCGGACACCAGGTAATGACATTTTTGGCCACTGTCATCCATGAAAGAGGTATAAAATTGGCCTCAATCCTGTGTGGCCACCTTCCGTTTTCTCTAGTGATGGGAATTAGAGTGGGCAGATGAGGCTCAGAAAGCAGAGACAGTGTGGGATAGTGGGAAGCACGTGGGATTTGGTACAAAGTTCTGAAGGCAGCATGAGGCAGCATGGAATACTCCATTTCAATCCAGGGAATGTAGGTCCTTTGCCTAGTACCGCTGCTTCCGGCCTCTTTGATACTTTGGGACAAGTCACTTAAAACCTGGGCCTCAGTGCCCTCCTCTCTGAAATGAGTGGGCTGGTCCTGTTGATCTATTGTATCTGCCAGTTCACACAATCCTTAGAATGGCTTGAAACATTAAATTAACTATTGTTATTCTTAAAATGCAACATTTATCCATTGAGATGATACTCTATGGGAGGAACTGAACCAAATCCATGTTGGCATTTTGCTGTAAATAAATTAGGAAACACAAAGAATTTGCATCTGAGTGGAAGGAGAGTTTGGAGGTTCTCCAGGGAGGTGGCAAACAGAGGAGGTGGCAGAGTTGGTTTTAATAATTTCATGGGACACTTGGCTGTTTTGCCATAAAGCATTTTCATGATGATCACAAGCAAATAGACCACCAAAAATTTTGTTATTACAAGTTATGTGCCATCATCTTTTGTGAAGGATGAAGAAATAGAGAAATTCTATATGGACAAGATCTTTTATCTTTCATATGAGGAAACCATGGCTCAGAACCTAATCAAGGTTATACGGCTAGGAAGCTTGGCCTTTTGTCTCCAAATCAGATGTTATTAAGACATTACCATATTTTTCCAAAAACCAGGTACTACCTTATACCTATCAGATTGACTAACATGACGGAAAAGGAAAATGACAAATGCTGGAGGGGATATGGGAAAAGTAGAGACACTGATGCATTGTTGGTAAAGTTGTGGCTTGGAGAACAATTTGGAACTATGTCCAAAAGGGCTATAAAACTCTACTTAGCCTTTGACCCAGAAATGCCACCATTAGGTCTGTACCCCAGAGAACAAGGGAAAGGACCCATATGTACAAAAATATTTATAGTTGCTCTTTTTGTGGCAGCAAAGAATTGGAAATTAAGAGGATGCCCATTAATTGGGTAATGGACGAACAAGTTGTGGAATATGATTGTGATGGAAAAGTATTGTACCGTAAGATATGATGAAGGGAAGTGGCTTCAGAAAAATCTGGGAAGACATATGAAATGATGCAAAGTGAAGTGAGCAGAACCAGGAGAATATGTACACTGTAACAGCAATATTGTTAACAGTGATCAAGTCTGAAAGACTTAGTTACTCTAAACAATATAATGATCCAACACAATTCCAAAGGACTTAGGATAAAAAATTGTATTCACTTCCAGAAGGAGAACTGGTGAAGTCTGAGTGCAGATTGAAGCATATTGTTTTTCACTTTGTTTTTCTTATTTTTTGTTTTTTGGGTTTTTTTTCAGGGGGTTGGGGACGGGTTTGTAGCATGACTAATGTGGAAAAAAAGAAAAAAAGAAACCATGTTGGTCCTAAGATTGTATGGAGTAGCTATAGCCTCAAGGATATAATTTGAGGTGTGCCAAAAGACCCACCTATTCCCCATATCTTTAATTGCTTATCTTTTTTGTAGAGGGTTCAAACATGTAATTTCATTGGGTATAGGGAACTCTCGGGGAGGAAACTTCTTTACCAAAGCAGATCAGCAACAGTTCTCCCAGTTTACAGTTAGAAATTTTTCTTGGGCACTGCAGAATAAGTGACTTGCCTAAGGTCACATAGTTAGTATCAGGGACAGGCCTTGGTCATTTCAAATTTGAGACCAACTCTCTCTTAAGACATGACACTGCTTTACATCAATTAGCCTATCATAATGCTGGATATTCTCACAAGTCTCATTTAAATTATGACAAGAACAGGGAATTTTGTCTTTCCCATCACACTACTGGTTCATGGAAAAAGCCATTTTTAAAACATACACAAGTAATAAGCAACTAAACTTTCTAAAGATAATTTTTAAAAAATGTTTAGTTCTTCATTTTAAAAAATAATGAACAGGTGGAATAAAATACTATTAAATTAAATCTGTATATTTATACCTACACTTAGTTTGATCAATTAAGGAAAGGAGGTCAGTATGGAGGGGGAGGGGAAGGAGGGAAGAGATAAAAAATGGAAAGGCAGAATGAAAGCAAGAAAGATGAAATGAAAGAAGAGAAATAGGAGGGAATGAAACAGTACAAACAGTAAAGAGAAAGTGAGAAAAAGGCATCTGTGAGGGGAGAGAGATCCTGAAAAAGGGGGAAGAAAGATGCTGAGGGGCTCAGGAGGCTACAAGAAGATTGGGGTCTTGCATAGGAAATAACTCCTTTTTATATCCTGCCTTTCAATTTAAAGTATCACTTAGAGTAGCTAATTGCTCTGAAAAGGGTTTTAAACTTTTCTGTACTGGACCATTTAATGTTGGAAAAGGGCTTATTGTCTCTTGGAACTCCTGAAGTGAAAAATATCGAACCAATTGCAGGTGATATATAGATCTTAGTTAAGGCATAATCAAATACTAAGAATGGGAAAATGTGACATGGCAGAAAGTGGGGGGGAGGGGGGGAACAGTGTATTAAATGTCTCCTAGACTGCATCTATATCATTCCCAGATAGTCAACTCAATTTTGAAAACAAAACAAAACAATTTTTTTTGCAAAAAAAAAAATTTAACTCAAGGAAACTATTTGGTTTCCTGTAAGTAATCAGATATCATTTAAAAGAAACTAGCAAAATCAGTAAACCTAGAGATTAGTGTAACATATGAAATATGAAAAAGAAATTCTCCTTTCTCTTGGTCAGACCATGTCACTTATTCTCAAGAAACACCAGTAGTTCCCTGATGCCCGCATAATCACATACAGACTCCTGGGTTTGGAGTCTAAACCTTTTACAATCTGTTCCCTTTCTGTCTTGCCAGATTAATTGCACAGCCAGACTGGCCCCTTTGGTAATCCGCATCACATGTCATTCCATCTCCACCTTCCCTGCCTTTCCCCCATACCAAGAAGGCTCTCTCTCCGCTCACTACCACCACTTAGGCCTTTTGGCCTAAGCTTAAGTCAGTCTTCTCCAAAAGACCTTTCCTATTCCTCAAGTTAAGAGTTCTCCTTTGCCCTCCATCCACCCTCAAAGACAAAACAAAACCTTCTTGATGTATTTGGTATTTATTTACCTGTGTATACAGTGTTCCCTACCTGCCCCACCCCACTTCTTCCTGTTGAATGTAAGCTTCTTAGGGGCAAGGGCCATTTTTTCTTATCTTTATGGCTTTGGTGCTAACCATGCTAAATGGGAACTGCTTCATATATGTTTTTTTTTACATTGCAGCTAATAAAAATTATTATAAATAAACCATAAAGCCTTTAACGTAAATATTGTTCTATCCAGTTTAACAGACCAGACCCAAACAACTTTGAAAATAAAGATCATTTTTCCTCCTTTTCTTCATAAAAGCCTATGTTATCTAAAGTAAGGCACCTCACTGGAGTCAGAAGAAGCTGGATTTCACAAAAGGAGAACCTCCATTAAAAGTCCCCATTGGCTGGGTTCCCTGCCTGTGTGACCTTGGACTATCTTACTCTTCCTGGCTGTGAGTTTTCTCCTCTGTGTGTGAAACATGAGAGGGCAGCTAGGCTGCCCAGTGGGTAGAGCACCGGCTCAGGAGTCAAGAAGACCTGAGGTCACATCCGGCCTCAGACATTTAACACTTACTAGCTGTGTGACCCTGGGTAAGACACTTAACCCTGATTCCCTCCCCTCCCAACCAAAAACATGAGGGAGTTGTTCCTCGTCCCACCTGGTTGTAGGCTATGGAATGCAACCAGATGAACAGGGATGATGAGTGTGTTCTAGTGTTACAGACACCTGGTGTCAAAGATCCGCGGGCAGTGTGTGAGACACACACGGACAAAGAACCTCGGTGCTTTTGTACAGGTGTCTCCCAAATACCGCACACACAAAATGCACAGAGGAGATTATGCCTTAAAGACTGAGTGTGGTAAGAGAACAAGTGTCCTCACAAACTGGAGTAACCACTTGAGGCTGGTCAGCTGCAAGGGTTCTACTGGCTGGACATTCACTCTGGCAGGAAAGACGGGGACATGGAAACCCTGGATGCCCTCGGGAGCAGCCAGCAGAAAGGGCCGGGGTAACCAAAGTGACCTCTCTGTGGTGGGTGAGTGCTTTAAAAACTCATTCACATCTGGTTAAATACTATTAAAAAGCAAACTGAAATGAGGGGGTAGACTGGGTGGTCTCTGAGGGATGTACTATCTCCAGATCTTGGGTCCTTTCATTTTATTAATTAATAAGAACTTATTAGGATTTCCTCTAGATCTTGTACTTTCTCATCTGTAAAATTAGGATTAATAACGTCTGCAATCCCTACTCCACAAGTTTGCCATGAGGGAAGCTCTTTGTAAACTTCCAATATTAGATAGATAGGAACTCGGGCAGCACTCTTTCACATGTGACTCTGCTGAGGTTGTAGTGAAGACGGGGCACCAGCACTGAGATTCGTTCCTTCCCATTTTCTGTTAGCTTTTTTTTTTTTTAAGCAATCAGGGTTAAGTAACTTGCTCAAGGTTACACGGCCAGTTATTTCTGGGTGTGGTGCTGAGTGTCTGAGCCTGGGATTTGATCTCCAGGTCATCCCAGCACTGGAGCTGGTGCTCTTACTCGCCGAGCCACCTGGCCGCCCCTGTGTTAGAAAATTTGAAACTGAAACATAGTCATCAGGGATTTTTCAAAACTGACAGTGCAAATAGAAGCCAAAGCAGAAGCTTAATTAATAACTGTATTTTGAGACTATTGGTTCATGGGAGGTTTCCAGTCATCTACCTGAAGCCTTTATATCTGTACATGAAAATAGAATCGAGGAAATAATCTTAACCAAACTAGCAAAACCAGAAAGACCTTTTGCTTCAGTTGTGGCCACAGGAACTCAGAGTTGAGCAAATGCCAAAGCAAAATGTTGCAGTCTATGGAGTGCTCAAGTTCACGGCCAGGTTTTGGGGGACATTTTCAGAGGAAAGCACACTGCCTTCCCATTGGCTTTAATTGTCCAAATAGTTGTATTCCCCACTTTTGTGTGTAGCTAGCCTTAAGTGCTCAGTGAATGTTAGTTGTTAGAAATGTACACTTAGCAAAATCAGAAAAGAATTGTATCAAATAGAAGTAATTGCAATGTGGTTCTCCAGCATGCATGTTTTATTTTTTAAATTGAGGCTTAAATCACTATGATTGTATAAACTGGTATAACTATGGGGATCTTGCTATCTTTATTTTAAAATTTTCAGAGAATTGGAAGGATATGTTGTTACCTATAGGCAGGGAGATTTAAAGTCTAATTGTATACACTTGAACAAAGTTGAGTGATTAACAGATTGACCAACACATCATATGTCAATTACTTGAACTGTTTTTTTTTTTAACATTGTAGAAGGGGTCTGAGGAAGACTTCCCAGCATCCTAACTCTGGTGCTAAAATCTGTGTGAAGGTTTATCTTGTGAAAGAGGAATTAGGCTCACTCTGTGTGGCCCCAGAGGGAAGAACTCGGTGAACTGGGTGACAGCTTCAGGGAAGTGGGTTTAGGCTTTGTGGAACTACTCAAAAGTGGAATGGACCTCCTGGGAATAGAATGGATTCCCCCTTGCTGGATGTCTTCAAGCAGAGGAAGGATAATGGCTTGTCAGCTCTACTGAAGTGGGGATTCTTGTTCAGGTGTAAGTTGGTCAAGATGCCTTGAGAAGTCCTTTGATTCCGATATTCTTTGATGTTATATTCAAGGCCTGGAATAAAATAAGACGTCTAGGGCACCATTTGTTTAGCAGTGAAGTTATGGATTCCTCCAGAGAACTATGTAAAACTCAGAGAAAGACCTAGAAAAACAAGTGAGAACTATTCACTGAAGTATTGTAACCTTAGAAAGGGGCCTTTCCCCCTCCCCAAAGAGTCAGTTTGTTCAGTTGTCTTCTGGATTGAAATCCATCACCCATTTGGCATTCCCATCTCCTTTTGCAATCTCCAGTTCTCACCTAGTTAAGAATTTAATAAATCCTACATTGCTACCTAGCAGGGCCTTTGTGAGAATCATTGTAGGCCTATAAAAGTGGGTAGTGGCTTCAGTAAGCACACTTTAGTCTGGGCCCTAGCTTATTAATGGGCCAGTAGGGCTGGATGGCCAGATAGCTGGAAGTAGTTTTGGCCATTTTTGCTGTGTTAGATTCTTTTATTTGGCTGTGCTTTCGTTATTATGAAAACATGGGCACGTACTTGAGCATGTCACAGGCTGCGGCCTTTTGCTTTGGCACTTGCTCAGATCTGACTTTCCATGACCTCAGTAACTGAAGAATGCCAACATGCAGTGACATGGGTCTGCCATTTAATTCTAAACATGTACTGTCTATGGAAATTTTCCAATAATAGACTTTGACATTAACTACATGTTAGGGCCTCACATCTATAAAGCATAATGGAGAATATAATAGATTATATTGTTCTCTGAAGTCTAGGGCTAAGGTACTACCACACCCAAATGATGTGGTCACCTGTGAGATACAGCATGTTATTGCTTAATTAGTTGGGCACCATTTGCACAAATCATGAACTATTGATGTAACAGAATTTAGTCACTATGATTGTATTTGGATTCATTAATGATCATTTTTGCTTGCTTGCATTATTTTGAAATAGTGGTTAAGAAATTGCTTCTTTTTATTCAGACTCACTGTTAACTCCTAAGAGTTTTATATTGTGCCTGACAATAAAATTTCAATCCATGTTCCACTCACCCATGCAAAGGATCTGCCTAAAGCACAACTCTGACCATGGCACCCTCTACTCAATAAGCTCCAATGACTCTGCCACTTTCAGAATCAAACAGACTTTCAAATCCTGCCATAATGTGCCCCCTCCCATTTTTATACCTTACACCTCTCCTCCCTCCTAACAGACACATACACACACATGCATGCACACATGTGCACACACACAAGCTTCTTTTTACTGTTTCTTGAGCAAAAGCACTCTATCTCCTGACTCTGGACATTTTCTCTGACTGCCCTCCATGCCTGGAATGCTCTCCCTCCTCATCTTTGCCTCTTGGCTTCCTTCAGGTCCCAGCTGAAATCTCACCTTCTGCAGGATACCTTTCCTGATTCCCTTCATTCCAGGGCTTTCCTTCATTCCCAGTCTTTCCTGAATACAATTCCCTGCTTACATTGTGAGCTCCTTGAGAGCCCAGACTGTCTTCTGAATTCTTCCATTCTCCGGCTTCTGCCAGTACCTGACAGTTCTACCTTTCAGTCACACTTATTTATCCTATTCTCTTTTTTCTTTATTTTTATTTTTTAATTTTCTTCCCTGGTTATATATAAAAATATTTTTAACATTAGTTTTTTAAAACTTTGAGATCCAAATTCTCTCCCCCTACCCCTCTCATTGAGAAGGCAAGCAGCTTGATATAGGTTATACATGTGTAGTCATGCAAACGATTTCCATAATAATCCTTTTGTGAAAGAAAACATAAACAAAAAAACTTAAGAAAAATAAAGTTTAAAAATATGCTTCAATCTCTATTCAGACACCATCAGTTCTTTCTCTGGGTATGGATAGCATTTTTTGTCGTAAGTCCTTCAGAATTGTCTTGGACTTGGAAGGAAGTGGCCTTCAGATGGAGGAGGAAGGAGGTCACTTACTCTCTTGCTTATAGGGCCAAACCAGTTTCTGAGCTTTAAAGAGTGACAAATGACAAGGCAGGTGAGTAGGGAACAGTGGCCACAAGGAGAGAGATTGAAGGAGCGGCCTTGCACCGTGGGACAGCCTCAAGAGGGAGGCAACAGAAAGGGTGCTATTCCAGAATATTCTGAACTCTCGATTTGTATGTTGTTAGCAAGGGGTAGCTGTTTGCAAATGACTTAGATTAATGGTGTGCTGCAGGAAATTGAAGGGTGTTTCTGTGCTCACTTCAGGTACAGCATGGACCAGCCAACCGGGGAGGCAGGCTCCAGGCAATCACTAAATTCATCTCCAATAGCCACAGCAGAGTTCCTTTGAGTCGGGGGTGGGGGGGGGGGGGATTCTTCTTAATTCTCCATCTTTTTTTTCACTGGCCATGAAGATTCTTCTACAGAAGGACTTGAAAGCTGGGGAATTTCTTGGAGGGCTGCCCATCCCACTTGTAGACTTGCTGACTTTAACAACTCAAATTAGCTTAAATCATAAGAATGTGATGAATGGCTGCTAAAGAGATCAGAGAAATCACTTGTGAGAGGAATTCCTAGGTGGTGAGGAGGAGTGAATGGTCAGGACAAGGTGAGCTGTAACCGCACAAGTCTGGAGCCAAAAGGGACCTTGGAATTCAGTTGTCCGTTTTACAGATGAAGAAAGGTCTGAATCTGAGAGCGCAAAGGCAGCTTCTGTAAAGGAGCGAGTCAGAGGCACAGCTGGAAGCACTCTCCGCTACTCCATATTCCCTCTCTGTATCAGGCTTTAACTTCACTGGGAAAAGGGAGAAGCAGCTAATAAGCAATGACTAAAGATAAATGGCCACTAGGGGCGCCATAGTGTACAGAGCACCCCTCAGACAGCTGTGTGACCCTGGGCAAGTCACTTCACCCTGTTTCCCTCAGTTTCTTTACCTGTAAAATGAGCTAGAGAAGGAAATGGCAACTTCTTCAGTATCTCTGCCAAGAGGACCCCAAATGGGGTGAGAATCAGATATGATATGAAACGACTGAACAACAATAGTCGTAAAAAGCATGAACTGAAACCAAGAGCATTCGAAATAAGGCAGTATCCAAAAGGCCCGTAGAAGTTGTGATGGAGAGATGGCCTGGCTGAGTGGGTAGAGCAGTGGCCTGAAAGGAAGGCTGGCCTTGAGACCTGCCTCTGACACAGGAGGACTCACCATCCTAGGCAAGTCATTCAGTCCCCTCTAGGCAACTCTCCAAGACCTGATGATGAAGAGAGGATGCTGGCCTGCCTTGGCAAGAGGGCTTGCCTCATCCAGGAGCCCCCAGTGCCAAGGCCGCCACTGTCCAGACCCTCCCTGTCCTAAAGCTGTGACGCTGAAAGAAGGCCAGGAGAAGAGGAAGCAAGAGGGCATGATTTATGTTTTGTATTTGCTCCTGTGTTTGTGAGTGTGTGTGTGCATGTGTGGGTGCGTGTGTGTGTGTATGTTTCTGTAGAGCAGATGTTCTTTGAGGGCTGAGACTGTTACACTTTGTCTTTGTATCCTAGCACCAACCACACAGTTCCTTGTGAACACAGTAGGTACTCAGTAAGGACTTGTTGAATCGAGTTGCATCGAAGGAAGGCTTTTGACTCTAGGAATACGAACTTGTGTCTTTGCCCCCTGTGTGGAGGGTGGATGAGAGAGAGACTGTATATAAGAAAACCTCTGAGGGTATCACAGTGGCACAGGTGAGAGACAGGATGAGAGCTTATACTAGAATCGTGGCTGTTTGTATAGAAAACTAGGTGCCCATCAGTCATGTAGCCAGTGCCATCTATGGACCAGCCACTGTGCTAAGTGCTGGGAATACAGATACAAATAAAAAGTCTCTGCCCTCAGAGATCTTATAATCTAATGTGGAAGCTGGGAAGCTGGAAACCTGAGGGCTGGGTAGGGTGGAGAAGGTCCCGGGGCAGGCATGATGGAGACTGCCAAAGAGGTCCCAAAGCAGGGTAGCTTAGGGGAGGTGGGGAGAAGAACTGGGCTGAGTAAAGACCCTGGAGCCTATGCCTCTGCTCTCCCTGTCAAAGGCTTTAATCAGAAGTGCCTAGGGGCTTGAAGAGCTGGGAGATCTGTCATGAGATAGACTAGGTTAAAATGGGGCAACTGACTGAATATGGGGGATGAGGGAGAGAAAAGCCAAGGGTGGTTCTGAGATTATGGTTCTGAGTGACTGGATGCATAAGTGCCCTCAACAGGAGGAAAGCTCTTTGGAGGAGATGTGGGTTTAGGGAGAAAGCTGTTTTAAGCATGTTGTTGTCCCCATTCATAAAGCAGCTGATTTCCCTTTCTTTCACTTCTAGATGTTTCCTTCCATCCTTTGGGTTACAGATTGGTGCCTTTGAAACCTCTGAAGCTGCTAGTTTACTTTTTTGTAGGTGATGCCCTAAATAAATTATTTGCAAGTTAGTCCATTTAAAGCCAAGTTAAATTTAATAAGCTTGGTTATCATGAGCTAGTCTATTTTAATTTTTAAATAATCTCCTTTAATAGGTGATAGGCTTTAATAGATCACAGGAGCGCTCACTGTAAAACATCTGTCTTTTACTTTAAGTAAACGTGGAAGTCTCTCCTTGCAAGATGCAGTGTGAAAGTCAATAAAAACTTAAGATTCAAGACTATAATCCTTCTTTGCTGCTATTGAACTGTTAGCCAGCTTCCAAATAGTATCTGGCCAAATAGCCAGACACATTTTGTTCTGTTGTTCTTGCAGGAAAATTCCCATCTCAGGGGCTCCCACATTTGGCTCACAAGAGCTGCTGTGAGTTTCCAGAAACCTTCTGTGGCAAATGATGGAAAACTACTACTTAAGATGGAACTATCTCTGATGCTTACTTTTCTATTCAAAGTTTGTAGTGTTCAAAGCTTAAAAGTAGTCTGAGGTAAGGAGAAAAGAGTTATCCATTCTGGTGGCTATCCCCAAAGATGTGCTTAATTGACTTAGTGGAATTCTGGGTTTCAGTAGTTTGGACGCTGTGGATATTTTCTTTTCATCTTTGTCTGAATTTCTTTGGAATAAACAGATTCATCTTTAGTTTAAGAAGAAAAAGGTTTCCATGACTCAGACTGATTCCCTGGTGTCGGCAGGAAGTGCTTCACACTTGCAAATAAAAATGAGATCCTTAAATGACGAAATACTTCTTTTCAGGAGGAACTATTATGATTCATTCAAACATTCAGATTATTTTTATCTTAAATATAAGATTCAAGTGCACAAAATGAGCATTTTGTCTATAATATGGGCCTAGACTGAAGCACAATTGTGATGTTGGCATTCCAGAGACGTGGTCCCTCTTACAAAACCTCAGGGGCTCTGCTGAAGAGCGATGTTGGCAGCATCAGCCTTATGGAGGGCTCTCGACCACTTAAGACGTTGCAAAAACGCCTTCTGCATCCTAGTGAAAGGCAGAGATCCAGAAAGCTTTTCTGGGGTCTAGGACCTACCATTCTCAAATAGTCATTGCCTGTGTGGCTTTCAAAGACGCAGCTGATCACAGTGCTTCTCAGCAACGATCCATAAGCAAAGTCGGCTAAAATGGAGTGAAGTTCTTTTCCCCTTGGGAGGCACAGCTCACATAGAGATTGGTTCCCATCTTCCCTATTCTCATCTGATGCAGGATTTAAAAACAACCACCACAAACAAATGACCTTACACCCTGAATGGGTAATTTATCTTTGGCATCCACTGTTCCAACTGAAACTGGGAGCAGTGAAGCTGGTGTGATGTCATCTGGCCACTTTCTACTCTGTGTTGCTCTTCAAGTGACTTTCAGAACAGAACAACTTGGTCATTGTTTCATTAAAACCCATAGCAACATAGAGGAGCCAGCTCAGCTCTCTGAGTCATTGGAATCCCTTGGCTAGAACCGTTCTCTAATTTCACTCGCTCTTCTGATTTTTGTTACTGCAGCACTTTGGGATCTTGTGTTATTGGAGAGCTCGGACTTTTCTTCCTTGAGCATTTGGGAGCATTAGACAAGTTAACAGTTCTATTGTGATCATGTGTAAAAACCACACAGGCTTGGCTTGGGGATATGTGCCAAGCCTCATTTTCTGCTAAAGTTATTTGAAACAAAGGTCGATCATACAGGCTTGCAATAAGAGGCATGATTTCTATCAGTGATGTACAATAGGATCCCACTTTTCAGATTGAATAAGTAATTTAATATGGATTGTCCTCTGTAGGAAGATACTAAGAAAATGGGACATTATACCATCACAAACAGCTCTAATGGCCTTAAAAACACTCACTTGCTATTTGGGGTTTCTTTGCTATTCAATTGTATATTCTCTGTATATTTCAATACCTTTAGGATCTGTGTTTTTTATTGGTTCTCTCTCCTGTCTTTCTTTGTTTCTCTCTGTCTCTGTTTCTCTGCTTCAGTCTCTGTCTCTCTGCCTCTCTCTGTCTTTCTGTCTCACTTTCTCTCTGTCTCTGTCTGTCTGGGTTTCTCTCTTTCTGCCTATCTTGCCCAGGCTGGAAGTACAAAGGCTACTCATGATCTCAGTCCCACTACTGATCACCACAGAAGTTCTCACCTGCTCCATATCTAGCCTGGGTCCCTTCCTGAGGTACCCTTGTAGCCCCTGCTCCTGGGACCTCACCATATTGAGGTCAAACTTAGTGCAGACACCCATTCAGCATAACCAAATTCAGCTTAGAAGTTCTGAGCTTGAGATGTGCCAGTTTGGACTTCTCCAGGCCTGAGATTACAGGTTGTGCCAGTATACTTTACAGTGGCTACTCCTTTCTTCACCAACATAGATCACAACCTCCTACAACTTAGAAGCAGGTCTTTGAAAGCTGCAATGGGAGGAGGAGGAACAGTCATTTTCCTTAGATAATAGTCATACAGTTCATCACAGGATCTGGATTTGGGGCCTTTCCAGTTTATCGTCTCGCTAGAGAGAATGTGTGTTCCTGTCAGTATCCTGTGAGACCCCTCTGTGCTAGAGTCGTTTAGGAAGGAAGACTTAGATGCAGGACCAATGACTGGCATCGCCAGGGTGTTGGGTGAAAAGTAGCTTGCACCGGAAGGACCTGAAGAACCCTATGCACTCTCCCCCCAAGCCCTAGGAATCTGCTTCCCCAAAGTTTAGGGTGCATGTTGGACAATGCCAGTCAGGGATCCATCCAAGACCCCTCTGTCCACCTCTTTAGCCAACTTCTGTTAGTGAAAATCTGATCCAGAATAGAATTTCCCCTTGTAGATACCTCTAACTTTTGAAGGTGAAATTATCAAGCAAGTCAAGATGTTATCAACTAATCCGATTTTTTGAAGGGGTGGTAGTGAAGAGACAGAGACAGAGAGAGGATTCAGCATGCGTTTGGTCAGTCAAAGTTCCCCTTCACTATTGTACACTATTTCTCTGGGCCAGGCTTGTGATTGGTTGACTGAGCTATTGTTTCCTCTTCCTTTGCAGGTGGTTCATTGTATGCACTGATGACAACATAGCTTTTGTGGTTCTTCTTCCATTGGTCTTTAACCAAATGTTCTCTACCATTGTTCCCTCTTCTGGCTTCTAGATTTCCTTCCATGACTGTGTTTGACTTTGTTTTTGTGTTGTTTGTTCAGTCCTTCATTTGTGTCAAACTCTCATGACACTGTATGGGGTATTCTTGGCCAAAGATCCTGGAGTGGTTGCCATTTCCTTCTCCAGAGGATTAAGGCAAACCAGAAGCTAAGTGACTTTCCCAGGGTCACATAGCTATTAAGTGTGTAAGGCTGATATGAATGCAGGTCTTCCTGACTCCAGTGCCAAAGCTCTATCCACTGAGCCATCTGGCTGCCTCCTTTCTTTTTGTAGTAAGCACTTAATAAATGATTGTTATTGGAGAGGAATAGCATTATGTATGTGTTTATGTGCATATGTGTGCATGCATGCATAAATATATGTGGTATTATGTGTGTTCCATATGTTTTTATACATGTATATATGTATTTCTTTTCTTTTTGTTGTTAAGATGTTTTTCAGTCACATCCAACTCTCCATGACCTCATTTGGGTTTTCTTGCCAGAGATACTGCAGTGGTTTGCTTTTCTGTCTCCAACTCATTTTACTGATGAGGAACTGAGGCACACAGGGTTAAATGACTTGCCCAGGTTCCCACAGTAGTAAGTGTCTGAGGCTGGATTTGAACTCAGGAAAATGAGCCTTTATGACTCCAGGTCACTCCAGACACCTTGCACTTGAATACAGGATTATTGTTGATGAGGAATAGCATTGTGTACGTGTATATTTGTGTGTGGGTGTATTATATACATAGATGCATATGTTTATATGTGTATAGCTCTAGACAGATATACTTTCTTCAAATGAAACAAAGAAGAAAATGGGAGAGGATTAGCATTGTGTGTGTGTGATTGATATATATGTGTGTGTGTGTATATACACATAGATACATATATCTGTGCGGATCTATGTATTATATATTATAATATGTATATAATGTAATCTAGATGTGATGTTAATCTGCATGTATAGTATGTTGTATTATATATATTGGTTGTTGTCCTTCATTCTTGAAGAGGACCAAAATGACATCACTATGTTAAAGTTAAGGTACAGTGTGTTAACTAGATGTGTGACCTTGGGCAAGTCACTTAACCCCAATTGCCTTGACTTCCACCGCCCTCCAAAAAAAAGATACAGTGTGTCTGGTTGTGGCCGAGCAGACCAATACAAACTCAGAATGCTCTACCACAAGTTGGGCACAGATAATCCATGGGAACACTTGGGCTGGATTCTCTCAATTTGTGTATCCTTTTCTTTTTAAAGCCTTTTCTGTCAGTCAATAAAAAAAACATTTATTATGTGTTTATTATATGTCAGTACAGTACTATGAATTAGAGGTATGAAGAAAAAAACCCAGATAGTTCCTGCACTCAAAAGGTCTATTGGAGAGAATAGAACATGCACCCAGATAAGTAAACCTCCCAAACATACAGAGTTGTCAGGGGTGTGGTGGTGGGCTCATGTGGGGAGGTGGCTTTTACTCCTGGACCAGGCCTTTACTGGATGACTGTGGGCATATCCACCTCTTTGCTTCCTGTGTTTCAGATCTCACAGCACCAATTCCATAACCCCTCCCCAGCCACTCACCTTGGGGCAGTTCAGTATAATACACAAAGGTTTAAGAATAGGGAGACCTGGTTTTGAATTTCATCTGGATACTTATTAGCTATGTGACCAAGGGTAGAACATTGAATTTCCCAGAGCCTCAATTTCCTCCTCTGTAGAATGGGAATAATCATACTTGCACTACCTAAACTAAGGATTTTATGAGGAAAAATGCTTTCAAACCTTAAAGTGTCAAACAAAGAGAAATTTTTTTCCAGGTAATTGGTTTTGATTGTCATCTAAGTCTCAGTGGAAGGAGCAGATGCTAAATGAGACCCACTAATCCTTGACAGAAAAAGGTATTCACTGCTAGTGGTGGGCTGGCTCCATACCATAAAGCTTCAGATTGAAATGATATGATGCTAATCCAGCCCGTCACGATTTGAAGTGACCAACTTCAGTTTGTATTACGGTGCAGGCCTAATGGCCTTGACTGTGCAGGTGGATGTTGTGACTTTGATTCTTCATGCTCATTATTCTGCTTCAGAGAGTAACTAGCATGTAGGATCGCTGAGTGAATTTACTTATTGACCATTAATTTTGAATGATTATTCAGTGTAGAGTCAAGCAGTGACTGAGATTGAATGAACAGGAATGAAAGAGGAAGTTTCTTGCTAATAGAACCATTTAGCAAAACTTGGTAGTTAGTGTTCCTACAGTAAAGTGTCTGGGACCAAGCCAGTCAAAAGCTCCCTTTTAGGAGGGGGTGGGGGTGGGAGGGGGAAGGGCTGAGGTCACCTTGACTGGTGAAGGAGCTAGGACTGGGGTGCCATTACTGGATATGGAGACAGCTTCTGTTACAAGGTCAGGTCCTTAGGGATGATGCAGGCTCCTTGACTGGGGAAGGAGCTAGGACTGGGGCACCATTACTGGATATGGGGACAGCTTCTGTTACAAGGTCAGGTCTTTAGGGATGATTCAGGCTCAGAATTCTTATCTGCCAGCCCTGTAGCTCTTGTCTGCACAGATGTCCTGAGTTCTAAAACAAGCAAAGAAAAGCCAAACCACACAGTATGGCTCAGAGGACAGCCCTGTGACACTGGGCAGATCACCGATCTCATCTCTAAAATAAGCAGAGCAGACCATAACCTGTAAGGCCTCTTCTAGCTCCAACTCTGTGATTGTATTAGTTGAAAAATGATTGTTCTTGTCCCCTGGCCTGGTGATTCTCCACGGTAATAGAGAACAGCAGCAGCTATGCTGGACTAGTGCTAGGAAGATTCCCCACCAGGTCCTGCCTAGTGCCCTAAACTGGGGAGGAAGCTAGGGTTTATTTAGTTAAACACGGGAATCAATTAAAACCCAGAGCCTTTATTTCACTCACAAATTGCAGCATCCTTTAGCAACGTCTTTGTGGGGCTACTTAAGGACAGGAAGCCAAAGTGGCCAATGGTTTTCCTTCCCTGCTGCCAGTGGAGGTACTAATAAATAGCAACATCAGTTAATGCCAGCAGTGGCACTGGGATGGCCAAGGAGAAAGTCTGGTCATGCACAAAGCAAAGACTGAATCCTGAACTGAGCTTTGACTAGGGTTTAGTTAGTTTTGCTTTGGCTCAAGCTGATGGCGACCTCAGAGATCAGTCATGTATTCAAACTTCTTGTTCTACAGAGAAGTCAGGAAAGGCCCAGGGCAGCTCAGTGGCACCATTGTGCAAAGAGCTCTAGGCCCGGAGTGAGGAAGACTCCTCTTCCTGAGTTCAAATCTGGCCTCAGACACTTGGTAGCTGTGTGACCTTGGGCAAGTCCCTTAACTTTATCTCAGTTTTCCCCATCTGCAAAATGAGCTAGAAAAGAAAATGGCAAAGCAGTCTAGCATCTTTGCCAAGAAAACTCCAAATGGGGTCACAGAGAGTCGGACACAACCGAACAACAAAGGAAGGTCCAGCAGCTGTTTTACATGTCCAGAAATACAGAGCTGGCTAAGGAAACTGGATGGATGATCTCAAGCCGGCCTCTTGGTTCTAGGCCTCTGCTTTTTCTGTTGCACCACTATGTCCGTCTGATTCAGTCTGATGCTGGAAAAGCCATTTCTAACCAAGGCCTGGTAGCATTCTTGTCTGATTTCAGTGTAACGAGTTGTTTAGAAAAACAAACTTTGCATGGCATAAAAACTAAACTTGCTAATAAACAGCTTCCCCTCCTGTTATGATTCAGTGTCAGTCATATAAGCAAGGATGAAAGGACTTTCCTGGCTATCTCATGCAATTCCCCCCAAGCATCACATGCACTCTCTAAACCATAGCTCATGGGCAGGTACCAGGGAGTTTCACTTTTTCATTTACTTCTCATTTGCTAGGGCTTCGGTTCAAATTCAGGGGGGAACAATCACATACATTTTAAAATTGATTAGACAATTTAACTTGGAATTTAACTGTGGCTGTGGCTGGGAGAGATAAGCCTCTGAAAGGGAGCACGAGGCATTAATCTTGTGGCGCTCCAGCTGATGTCAGGGAAGCCGGCATTTTGTGTTTATTCTGTGACTTGGATGGGCTGCAAAGCTCAGTGTAAGATGTGAGCAAAACAGAGAAAAGGGGGTTGTTTGGGCGTTGCACAAAGCCTCAAAGCCCTTCCATCCACAGGCTTTATATGTGAACTAAACTCAGATTCATTCAAACATGGGCATCGTGGGTGTTGGATTTGGCATTTCCTTGTGCTCATTCCTCTTCGATTTTGACACAACAGCCTGTCTCTTCCTTCAGTATTTGAGCTCATTCATTCAGTGACTCTGAGTGTCTGCTGTTCTCTGATGGAAGACATTCAAGGATGAACTCGGTAGAGTCCTTAGCCCCAAGGACCTCAGCATCGAGGAGAGGCTAGAGGAACCCGAGGAAAACAGGCTCCCTTAACAGTGCGGGAGGGCCGAATTTAATGTCCTACATAGAGCGTTCTCAACTCTTAAGAGCAGGGACGGATTGTGGGAGAGATGTTTTCTTGGGGTGGGGTTACCAAGCAAGTCAGTGATCCCTAGGCAAGTGACAAGAGTATTGAGAGTTCTCATTTATATAGCATTACTCATTTACAGAAGATTGGCCACGGTCTGAGGGAGAAGGAAGTAGTGAAAGTACCATCCCATCTTAGAGGTGTGGAAATAGACGCTGTTTGAGGCTCAGGAGGTGGTGCAGTGGGTAGAGTGCTGGGCCTGGAGTCAGGAAGACTCATCTCCCAAACTGGCCTCAGACACTCACTAGCTGAGTGACCCTGAGCAAGCTGTTTTACCCTGTGTGCCTCAGTTTCCTCATCTGTATAAAATGAGCTGGAGAAGGAAATGGCAAACCCCTCCAGTATCTTTGCCAAGAAAACCCCAAATGAGGTCACAGAGAGTCAAACACAACTGAAGTAAATGGACAACAACAGGCTGCCCCAAATCCCATAGCTGGTAAGCATACAGTGAGTGTAGACCAGGGAGCAAAATGGCAGTGTGCTATATTGGTTAGAGAGTGGGAGTCAGGGCCACCAAGGCTCGAGTCTTCTTACCAACTGTGTGATCATGCGAAAGTCCTTTCACAATTTGGTGCCCTAGACAGCTCTCTAAGTCTTGGTATAGGCTAGTTGCCCTTCTTTACGTGTGGAAGAAATTTTCACACTGGGATATACCTAAACTGATGAAATCATAGGTTCTTCCCCAAAAGATTAGGGTGCTTTCCTCAAAAGAGGGGAAAAAAGATACAAGTGCTATCCCACAAACTTCAAATGAGTGAGCTGGGAATAATTCCAGACTGTAGCAGCTCTGGTGGTGGGCAGGTGCCCCCTGGGTTGGGGAAAAGACACATCATTTAACATCACTAATGATTCGGAGGAAGAAGCGACAGCGCGAGTACGAGAGGAAGGTCACATGGAGGGGGGTGAATGAACCTAAAGACAAGGTTCTGGAAAAGAAATGAGACAGGAGGCACTCCCTCAGGTGGGGGGATGTCACCCGTGAAAGACAAAGATCTACTGTGGGGAGGGGGTAGGCCTTGAAGTCAGGAATTAAGAGACCCAGGACCTGCCAGGTGTCCTCACTGAAGAGAGGAGAGGGGGAGGAGGATGTTGTAATTTGGGAGCTGTTTACGGAAAAGTGTCATGGCACATCAGGAATCTGGGCCTTTTTCAGTGTTTTTAAAAATAATCACCAGAACACTTTGAATAATTCTGGACACCTGTGTATTAAATGAATGTCATCAAATTGAAGGAATCTCAAAAGAAAAAAAATCCAAATATCTTTAAAGGATTGAGTAAAAAGGCCAAATAGATGTAGTTTGTTCAAATGGCAGACTAAATTGATGATACCGCTATTTAGATTGGTCCAGTGATTTTAATAGTCATATTAATTTCAGTTATTCCTTTAGAACCATACACCACCAGAATTTTAAATTTAATAATTATTGACATTTTGAAATAGAAATAATAACAATGGAAATGACGTATAATAGGGCAGAATTAGATTGAGCAAAATGAACATAAACAGTATACTTCAGGAGGTAGACATAAAGTGAAACCTACCTGTTTGGTCTTCTCTAGACCAGCTTTAGTATCTATTGAACTATGGATGAATCATTTTGCCCTTATCCCTTCCTAGGCCAGTCCTACTAGCTAGTCTGGGTATTAAGTCTCTTTCTGAATGATAGAGCCAACCAGCTCTATTCTAATAACCTAGCGTCACTGCTTAGCTTTGGGGGGCTCCCTTTATACTTCTTCATGTCCCAGCCCCATGCTTTTCCCCTGAATTTTTCAGTTTGGGAGAAGATCCTCACTGTAGTATCTTTCTTTTAGTATTTGATAGAACAAGGATTCTTAAGCACTTTTTGTGTCATGGATCCCCTTGGCAGTCCAATGATGCCTACGTGCCCTTCTCAGAATGCTGTTCAAATGCATAAGATTTCAACATAAAACATCTAAAGATATAACGTAAAACACATAAGATTTCATTAGAAGCCAATTATATGAAAATAGTTACCAAAATATTTTTGAATGAGTTCACGGACTCAGATTGAGAACATCTGACCTAGTGGGATAGCATGAAAGCAGGCACTCCTCTAATATATATTCCAGTCTTGATGGATGGCTGGTATGGCACTGTGAAGTTCATCTGGGAGAAGAAAGCCTGCCCAAAATGCAACATTAGGCTCTTTTCGTAAGGTCCAAACAACCTTTAAGTCCATTAAAAATTTAGTCTGTGAACTGATATTTTGACTAAATGTCATGTTTTTACTAAATTGACTGGGATGTTTTGGTGCCATATAAAAATAGGTTGTAGGTCACCGAACCACAATAGAGATTTGTTTAGTGACACAGGAGGCAAAAAACCCCCACCAAATTCATCATGGAACTATGTTGATATTTAGAAAAACAAAAATAATAAGGTAGTGTAATGACAATTTTACTGATTTGGGGGAAGAATAAACTTTACAGTAAAGAGTTCTAAAGATCCCTGGAAACTACAGTAAGTAAAAGCCTCAGTATCTTTTTTTGTTGTTTTTCGGTTAATACAATGGTTGTTCTGCTCAATGCATTGTGAGTGTTTTATGGGGAAGTAAGAGCAGCGTGCCCACAGCAAGTGTGTGAAACTGAAGGAGTAAAATGAACTTTAACTCAGCAGACTTTTCTATCTGGGGCAGGAGGGATAATCAGTTGGCAAGATGGTGGCCAGGTCCTTTAGAGAAGGCAGTTCTTATACCATCTTCTGAAGTGTCCAGCTCTATGCTGCATGTCATAGGTGCCCAGTAAGCCCAAGCTGGGCTTGTTTGAAGAGCCATTTTGAACAAATGATGTGAGTAAATGTCTGTGAGAGTAAACTGTAATGAAATTTCATCTTCAGAATCAATAGTTTTTGAGCATAGGGGAGGAAAGGCAGTATGGTTCTCATACACCTTCTCCCTGATCTCTCATCTTTATGCTTTTGTTGACTCTTTTCTTCCTTTCCAGGATGCCCACCAAGTCCTACCTTTGTCTTTCAAAACCATATTACCAGGGCGGCTAGGTGGCGCAGGGAATAGAACACCAGCCCTGGAGTCAGGACAACCTGAGTTCAAATCCTCCCTCAGACACTTAACACAAAAACTAGCCATGTCACCTTGGGCAAGTCACTTAGCCCCAATTGCCCTCCAAAAAGCGAAAAGAGAAAAAAAAACCCACATTACCTTTCCTTTCAGAGCCTAACATACCAAACATATCACGAAGATTGGTGCTTCTGTGAAATCTTACTCTCCTGGGATTTCTCATAATCCTCTAGACTACTCAGATAAGATAACATATTACTGTGCTGCAGATTTTAAGAGGCCATATAAATGCTAGCTATTATTAGTAGCAACAATAATAATAATCAAAGCCTTTACTTTAACTTTGTTCAGTTATCTCATGTTTCACCTCCTTAAGGGGACAAATACGTTGTCTTATTCATTTTTATGTTTCCCAAAGCACACTGTTTTGGTAGATGCTCAGTAAACATTTGCCGAATGACCTGATCCATCAGAGGGTACAGGATTGATCCAATGTAATATCAAAGACTTCAGAATAATAGCCCTCACAATTTTGCCAACAGGGCAGATACTTTATGTGATGTCACAATGGATTCATAGAATCCTGAGGGTAGAATCAAGCTTGAGAAGCAATCTGATCCTCTTCACTCTTGACTCAGGTAGAGATCTGCCTAAATATTCCCAGGTAAATGAAAAAATCTCTAGGGGAAAATATTTTAAATCCTTCATTGGAAACCTATTCTGTTTTTTAATAACTTTTTTCATTAAAAGAACAAAAATAGAACATCATTTCTTCCTGACACAGTTTAAGTAAGATGAATTGAGATTTAAAATATAAAACAGATTTGTCAACAAAAGACAAAATTAACCTAAGGTGAAATCAAGATGTACTTTTTTACTGACAAATTTTCTATCTAAACATTAGTGGTTTAAGAACACATAGGTCTGATTGTACTTTCCTAGGGCAATTTCAACTGAGAGGAGAAAAAAGAACTACATAAAGTACTATTAGTGAGCTTCAGTAATGCTTGCAGCCTTGTTTGCAATAATTGCTATGGTTAGAATGGGTGTATTTGAAATGTTTGTTCTCAAAAGCCATTTTTGCCTTGTAGATGGTTTCAAAAGCATTTGAAGCTACCATTTTTTTTTTTGCCTTTTGGAGGGCAATTGGGGTTAAGTAACTTGCCCAAGTTTACACAGCTAGTTTGTGTGTGTGTGTGTGTGTGTGTGTGTGTGTAGGTGGGTGTGGGTGGGTGTTACGTGTCTGAGGCGGAACCAAACTCGGGTCCTCCTGACCCCATGGCCAGTGCTTTACTCAATGCACTACCTAGCCACCCCCATAAAGCTACCATTTATGCTGACTTTTATGGACACCTCAGCTGCTAGTTTTATATTCAGCATTTTTGATGCTGGAAGTGTATCTACAGAATCAGAATCACATGTCAACAAATAAAACCATCGTGGCTACAATTATGCTTAAAAGAAAAATGTATTAATGGAAGAGAAAGGAGTAATAATTTGTTTTATAGGTAGTAAGATGCTAATATTAGAATTCCTGTTTCATAAATTTTATAGCTTGAAATACAGATTTTTTACTTCTATCACTTGTAGATGATCTCTAAATATCAAATATTGAACTTCATAAGTTGTAGGATAACAAAGATATTTGTATATTAGTCATAAGGCCCGTTTAATAACAAATTCCCTGTTTGTTTTTCTTAAGATAAGACCCATCATACAAATTAGAGTCAATATGGTATGGAATGTAAGCTACTTGAGGTCAGGCTTTGTCTCATTTTTTTATCCCCAACACCAAGCATTGTGTTTGACACAATTTTCATTGATTTGCTGAGAGATTGGACTTGGGTTCAGAAATACACAGGTTCAAATATTGCTTCTGAGATTCAACAGCTGGGTGACCACAGGCAAGTCTGTTAAGTCCATAATTATTTTTTACATATCTCCATGTGCCAGGCACTGTGCTCAGTGCTAGAGACACAAAGAAAGGCAAAAAAGAATCCCGGATTTCGAGGAGCTCACAATCCAATAGGGAAGACAGCGTGCAGCCAGCTACTTACAAACAAGATATAGACAGGATCAGTGGGAGGTCAGTTTAGAGGCAGGGCACTGATGTTAAAGGGGGTGGGGAAAGAAGGTGAGAGTTTAGCTGGGAAGTGAAAGCAGTCAGAGAAGTCTGGAGACAAAGATTAGGAGGGAGAGCTTTCCCCGCATGGGAGAGAGCACGGGGCATGGGCAGGGATTCTCGAGAAGGCCACTGGACTGCAGAGCATGTGGAGGGAAGACATGGGGAAAGGTAGGAAGGAACAGGCATGGAAGCCAGACAGGTATTTTGTGTTTGATCCTGGAGGTAACAGGGAGCACCTGAGTATGTGCATGTGTGTATGTGTGTATACATGTGCACACACATGGGTATTTGTATGTGTGTGTTTGTGAATGTATACATGTGTGCGTGTGATCATCAGATCTGTGCTTTAGTCAGCTCATCAGTCAATAATGTGGACATGCCAGGAACTTCTCTAAGCCTGGCTATTTGGTAGAGAAAAACCAAACCAATCTGATCTCTGCATCTAATACCTGAGTTGGTCAGTCAGTTCCGTGCTGATGCTGCCCCTCTGCTGACACCCACGCAGGCCAGCTCACCTCCTACCGCATGCAGTGCTTTGCCAAAGCCCCTCTGGTGCTTCATCTACCTCCAAAGGGTCCGAGCTCTACATCTATAATCCCTCTAAGAGCCGGGATCCACTGGCAGAAAGCATCTGAGTGAATTGAGGAAGGGGAAAAAATGGAGTTCTCAGAGAACGTCTCTAAGAGATACAAAGAAAGGCTAAAGAGAACCCCTGCCTTCAGGGAGCCCACAGTCTAAGGGAGGAGAGGACAAGCCAATCAATCTGTACAAACAAACTCTACACAGCAGAGGGGTCGGCGTGCAGCCCATGTGCACTAACCAGGGTGGCCTGAATCAGATCAAAACATGACTGAGTAAGATTTAACAAAGTAAATCAAAATGAATGAAGATACTGTTAATACTATGATTTTCGAACTCTGTTATTTGCCACAGGGATCCTTGTGTATGGTCTCTTTCCATTAGAGTTTGATACTACTGATATAGAGGGTAAAGAGGAAATAATGGGGAAAGGGACCAGAATGATAAGGGACAGGGAAAGCCTTCCTGTGGATGGTAGAATTCTAGCTGTGACTTAAAGGAAGAAAGAAGCTGGGAGGTAGAGATGAGGAGGGAGAGCATTCCAGGCCTGGGAGACAGCCAGAGGAAAGCCCAGAGCCTAGAGATGGAGGGTCTTATTCAAGGGATAACAAGAAGGCTGAGAGATAAAGTGTAAGAAAACTGGAAGGGGGGTGAGGAGCTAAGCTATGAAAAGGCTTTGAATGTCAAGCAGAGGAATTTGCATTTGATCCTAGACATGATAGGAGGCACTGGCATTTATTAAGTGTGTGGGGGAGGGGTCCCCACATGGTCAGAACTGCACTTTAGGAAAATCATTTTGGTAGAGGAAGGGGTGGGGGGTGGGGTGGACTGGAGTGGAGAGACTTATGGTAGGCAGACAAACCAGCAGCTTAGTGCACTCATCCAGACACAAAGTGATGAAGGCCTGCCCCAGAGTGAGGGAAATATCAGAGGAGAGAAATTTGAGAGAT
>NW_027186352.1:21889416-21929699 GCF_028583685.1 Petaurus breviceps papuanus
GATGAGATGGTGAGGAGTTGAGGAGGACTCCCACACTTTGGGTGCCAGCCTGGGGACCAACAGTAACAGGAAGGTTTGGAAGTTGGAGTGTTGAGGGAGAAAGATGAGTTTCATTTTGGACATGTTGAATTTAAGACATCTACTGACCAGCCAGTTTGAGATGTCTGAAAGGCAGTTGGACACATGAGGCAGGTCAGTAGAGAGGTCAGGGATGGGTGCATAGATCTGAGAATCATCAGCATAGAGTTGATAATTCAACTTACAGGAGCTGATAAGATCACCAAGTGAAATAGTATAGAGGGAGAATAGAAAAGGCCTGCCATGGCAGAACCCTGTGGGACACCTGTAGTCAAAGGGTATGTCTAGCAAAGGAGATGTCAGACAGGAGGAGAACCAGGAGAGAGCGGTGTCCTGAGGAGGCATGTCTCTAGAGAGGAAAGTGTGAAGAGGGTCAGGAAGAATGAGGACTGAGGGAAAAACCCACTGGGTTTGGCAGTTAGATCAGTGGTGACGTTAGAGACAGCAAACAGAGAGAAACTAAGAATCACTGAGAGTGGGGGTGGCCGGGTACAGTCTGTGAGGAGCCGGGATCCCCTGGCGTCCCTTGTGCATACAGAGGGCCACCTCTTCATGTGAGACAGGACTGAGGCAGGAGTTAGTGGCAGAAGGCATCTGAGTGAATTGAGGCAGGGGAAAAAATGGAGTTCTCAGAGAATGATTCTTCTTTTCACTGAATGTGAGGCAAGATTTTGAAATGAGAGGGTGGGTTGTTATGAGGATCCAATGGCCTAATTTGTGTAAAGTGCTATGTAACCTTAAAATGCTATAAAAATTTCAGTTTTACTAGTGTTAGAAATTAATCAGGGAGGCTAGGTGGCGCAGTGAGTAAAGTGCTGGCCCTGGAGTCAAGAGGACCTGAGTTCAGTTCCAGCCTCAGACACTTAACACCCACACAAAAAAAAAAACTAGCTGTGTAACCTTGGGCAAGTTACTTAACCCCAATTGCCCTCCAAAAGGCAAAAAAAAAATTAATCTATGGTTTTTAAGCCCTTGAGCCAGGATGAAGTAACTTGGTGAATAAATGTCATCAAAATAAGAAATCCTTTGTAGGGCTGAGCATTATCATTTTATCATTAAAAAGAACCAGGTTTCCCTACATTTGCTTTTTAATTGTCCCAAACAGATTTTAAAATTTGGTCAAGTAACAGGTTGTTTACACTGTGGTCAAATCCTAAATTTAACTTATCTCCTCTCAAGCCTTGAATTAATGGCAAAATTGCTATCATTTATTTTATTATTATTCGGTTTAACCATAAGACTGTAAATAACAGATACTTTAAAATAATTTATTTAGAATAGATTTAAATATATGTGCATGGATAGATAGATAGATAGATAGATAGATAGATAGATAGATAGATAGATAGATAGATAGACAGACAGACAGTTTATGGGATGTTATAAAATGTTATAAAAATAGAAGTGCCTGCAGCCATCAGCTTGGTGGTGGTCCTTACAACTAAATACTTGATTTCTGACAGTGATACTAAGAGAAAATGTTCTACTTGTCTTTCTTAGATATTGTTCTCCAAAATCAGAAATGCACCTCAAACAGCCCTAGGCCTTCCTAGGAAAACCTCATTCATTAATTAACCCAAAATATTAATCCATTATATAATCAGGTTTTTAAAACATTTGAATTCTTCATGCATTACAACTATAATTTGCTTTCAAAATTCCTTCTTTATGCAGTTAATATACTTGGTAGGACTTACCCTTCTTTAGAGTTTTTCCATTCATTCCCAAATCCCAATCTAGATTTTTAGCAAAGTTGATGCCATTTATTCTGAGGATTTATAGAGATATATCCTCATTGCATACTGACTTTTGGAAGTTTTGTTAGTGTTTGTTTTGCAGCTAGATGGTGCAGTGGCTAGAGTGTGGGACTTGGAGTCGAGAGAGCCTGAGTTTGAATCGACTGCAAAGCACTATATAAATACTTATTATTATAATTATTTTTAAATCAGCAATGACAGAAGGTTTTTCTCATTCATCAGCCTAGTCTATTTTAGCATTCTAAATTAATCTTTCAAGATGCCACAGCTAAAAGATTCTAGTTCTTGAAATAATCATCTCAAAATGAATGGATTTCCCATTATGCTTTGGGTAGGATAGCCACTAAATACTTTGTGTAGCCAAAATACAAAAGTGTCTCATTTAATGTTAATTGATTCAGTGAAAAGAGGGTATTCATTAAAACCCAGGGGAAGTTCCATAAAAGCAATGTTGTAAATGGACAATTGGCCAGAAATCATTACAGAGAAGTGAGGTGGGGTTTGTTTATAAAATAACTGGGATAAAATTCTGTGAGCTCTGCCTTTGTTCTACAAGTGAAGAAGGAATCATAAAATACATTGTTGTTTTTAGAGTTTTGTAGTTCAGAATTAGTTTACTTAGGGTATCTTTTTCTTTGTTTGACTGAACTTTTCTATGCCTATATTAAATTAAGTAACCCAAAGCCTAGGACATTAGCTTAAGCTGTATTAAGCGAACAGATGGGAATGGGGTACAAAAACAGGTTCCGGGCAAAACCCAAGCAGATGAACTCACCTTTTTAACAGACTGCTCCAATGGCTCTGAGGAGATCAGAAAAAAAGGGTTCACTGTGTATTTGGAGGTTGGGAAGAATTTGTCCTGATCAGAATATGGGGCAGCCACTGGCTGTTTTCTGTTATATGCTTTCACCTACGGAAAACTCACATTGGAAATGTAGTGCTAATGAGGACTCAGCTCAGCTCTGACTTTCATTGGATATGTGGCCATGGCCATGTTATGTTACTGTGGTTGCCTCCTCCCCTGCACTCATAGGTTTGAGGCCTGTTAGTGACCCTCAGCCTGGTTTAGCCTGTCTGCCGAGATGGTTTTTCCTAGGATGTGGTCCCTGCATGTGATACAACTTCTCGGATCACCCCAAGCATGTGAAGAATGGGTGGAAAAGAACGGTTTGCTCCAACTGCTCTGAAGGTGGATGAGACAGTCACTGTGGAGCTCTTCGAGCTTGGTCAGACACTGAAGATGCCAAGGGCACCCACTGCACAGGCCATCGCCGGTCGTCTTGACCTTTGTCCTGCCCCTAGACTCTGATGACGGCTCTGTGCAGATCTGCCTCATGTAAATCCAATTCAGGCAGGAGGCCAGACATCCCCTGTGACATCATTGGTCCTCTTCAAAACAAAAGCCAATCACCAACAAGCGTTAACTCTTCTGTCACGCCATGTCAAATAAAGCACCAGACATAGAAGTTAGTTACTTGCAATCAGACATCAGCTCAGGGCTCCTTTTTGAAAAATCCACAAGTTGCAGAAATGTGTTTAGACTGCAATTCAAGTCAAGTCAATTTGCTGTATTATGATGAAAGTAAATAATGGAGAAGATGGGCTGTCAGGCAGAGTAATCCAATACCAGGCAAGGGGGCATAGGTGGGCACGTGGGCTTCACATATAGGGACACTTAGTTATTTTTCATTACTCTCCTGTTGGCTGTTTTCGGCCTTGCTCAGTCAACAATTATCCTCAGATTTTGTAGGTGTGACTTTATATAAACTGTATTAGGACAACCTGAAACTGACCCACTGTATTAATTGGAGAATGAAAGCAAGAGTATATCCAGTCTCCTTTGAGCCAAGAAAAGGAAATACCCAAGAAAGAAAAAGTTCATCTCTTTCGCTCAGAAATTTTCTTTCCATTTTATTGCTAACTTTTTTCTCCCTCTCCTACTCTTTGCCATCCTTTTTCCTTCTTATTTTCTTTCAGTCTTCCCCTTAGGCTTTCTCTGCTCATTACAATTGGCACACTTATCCTGCTGGACTACCTCTTTTATGGTTCTCTGCTGTCTCCTTGGTGCCACCCTTAGGGAGCCCTGGAAATAACACCAGCTGGCATTCTGTTTGCCTAGAATTCTTTCCTTTTGGCATCGAAAAGTCCTGTTGTTCATTTATGTCGGGAAAATTATTCAAATTTAGTAACCATGCAGAAGTCAGAAGGCAGACTTTCCATTCCACAGACTGCAAGAATAATTTGAAAATAAACTGTTTAAAACAATTCATTTTTGGAAAGTAATGTGTATACATTAAAAGTTAAATATATGTTCACATTTATCTAGTATGCAGTTAAATAAGAATGTCACTCAACAATATGCAGGAAACAGGAAAACAATGAGTGTTGGAGGAGTTGTGTCGTCTCAAAGGTCAGCCTTCTGCTTTGGATTCTTGGGTTAGGTGTTGGTGACTAAGATGGCAGAGGAAATGGCATGGCTGTATCCCATTTTTATTTCCCACCAGCATTTTCTATTGAGAACGGTGAAACCCCCACATTTGGGTATTAACATCACAGCTCCAATTGTGCTTCCTCATGGTACCAAAGAATAAAGATGGACAAAGTAACGGGAATAGACCAGATGTATCCAGAGGATAGTACCCAACGTAGCACATTGATGGTGGCAATGAGAACTGAGTCTCAAGTTATCTGAAAGGCATGGGAAAACATCTCAGACCTCTTTAATTATTAACAATCATGACTGAAGAAAACATCTATAACTTCTGACCCAAATGTCTGTCTTCCATCTATATAAAACTTTTATGAGAATAATTTATAAATGTAGCAATGAGGGCATTAGAAGGGAATCAGCAAACATTGACAATGGATCACTTTTTACCACTGTGAAATTGACTGAGTGTGTGTGGTGTATTGTGTATGTGTATGTGTGTATGCATATGTGTATGTATGAGTATCTGTGTATGTGTATTGTGTGTATGTGTGTGTATGCATGTATATCATGCACAGCTGAGTTCAGCTCAGAACAGAACAGGACTAGAGCAGGCTAGATTGCCTTGAGAAATCACAGCACTCTTTGAATGGTGCTAAGCTTTTCCCTGAACAAAGAGCCACCTCTTCAGTACCATGTGGTTCTGATGGTATGTGGCCGCGAGCCATGGGACACTACAGTCACTAAAGGTCTGAGATGGAGGCTCACCCAAGGGGAGATGGGCAGGCACATGGAGGGCGCCAGCAGGTGGCAGCCCTTTGTAAATAAGGAATTGTTCTAAAGAGCTGTAAGGGATGTCATAAAAGCTCATCAGTAAAGGTGAGCCAGTCAGCTAAGCAGTAGGAATGCAGAGTAACCAGTGGACAGCACCATGATGTCAGGAGAGCCCACTGAGAAAGCCTTTTTGACAGACTTTTGGGAAGACTCTAGCAAGAGGTGGACAGGCAGGGCAGGCTTGGATGAGTTGTGATCTGCATTGTTGGAGGGGGCAATCAAGATCTGTTGGAGAACTGGAGTCCAACCTGGGCCTGGCCATGGCTTCTCCTTTAGTAAGCAGCCATCAGGGAGACCGTGCTTATGCATTTAATTCCCATGTGGGCCAGCCAGTTTTGCAGAGAAAGAAACAGTTCTGAGTTCATTGCAATATTTCTAGCTCCATCTATCCCTTTTTTTCATTTTTAAACATGAACATTTCCACATAGAATGAAGGACAGAAAATGGGGATTTGCATGAAATTGTAAATCAACTACAGACAGTTTGTGTTGGATCATTCTGTAAATGTTTGGCAATAGTTACGAGAGAAACACGCTAAGAGAAGGGACATGACTAAGTGAAACAAGAGCAAAGGCTGGATGGCCCCTCACTGGGGACATCACATACACCGCCAGGTAAAAGCTGGCCCCTTATAGCTCTGAGCTTCTGGATTTGGAGAATCATTCCTGTTCTTCTGGAAAGTAGTAACTGTAGCTCCAAGGCCTACAGATGGTTGAGGCTGAACCTGCTTTGAGGGGCACCATGGCACAGTGAATAGAATGAGGGATTGGAACTAGGGGGGCAAGAGTTTAAATCTTGTTTTTTTTTTAATTTATTAGCTATATTGCCATGGAATGTCACCTAATCTCAATGAAATTCAACTTTCTTATCTGTGAAATGGGAATAATAATGGCAGTGGTACCTACTTCACAGGGTGGTTGTAAGACCCAAATGCTAAAACATATGTAACATATTCTCTCTCTCTCTCTCTCTCTCTCTCTCTCTCTCTCTCTCTCTCTCTGTCTCCGTCTCTCTCTCTGCCTTTCTCTCTCTCTCTCTCTGTCTCTCTCCCTCTCTACTCTCTCTCTTTCTCTCTCTGTATGTGTGTATGTGTATACACACACACATATATGAATGTCAGTTACTATTATTTTCCAAAATTCTACCTTTGACAAGTGATGCATACTTAGTGACATTTATGCTTATTGTCCTATAGGAAACAAATCCCAAGATAGTGGCATAGCAGAAATGGAGGAACTTCCAGTCCCACACAACATCAAGATTAGTAATATCACATGTGATTCCTTCAAGATTTCATGGGAAATGGATTCCAAATCCAAGGACCGGATTACACACTATTTCATTGACCTGAACAAGAAAGAGAACAAAAATTCTAACAAATTTAAACACAAGGTAACTCGATCCCCATCTCAGCCATGTAAAAGCATTTGCTGTTTTTAAAAATGTTAATAGTAAATGAATGTTAAATTATCAAAGGCTTTTGAAAGAGTGCTTTCTAAAATGAGCGTGGCCCTTAATATCTGGATGGATCTGACATATCATTGAGAGGGGGAGAAATAAGCAGAATGCATTAAAAACAATACAAGCAAAGGACATATTTTTAGGATAAAGGAAAACCTGTTGATTTGACTTCCCCTTTTATTATGAAGGTGATATGTGAACTAAAAGTAGAAGGGAGAAAGAGGGTCAAATACCCAGTTCTCTAATACTCATGGTCACATAGGAAATATGAAATTAACAGGTTCAGCCCCTCACTACCCAGATATATGTTGGGAAAATAGAAACTTTCTGTTGAACAAAGGTGAGAAAATTCATTTTACCATACTTCCTAGGTTAAAAATGTTTCCCATATTAAAAAATACTATTTTTAAGCTGGAAGCATGGCTCTTCCTCTGCATATAAAATATGTATTGATGAAGTTTTAAAACCTGTTCATGTTCACTGTTTTTACATATAATTGGGGAAAATAAAGTACTAAAGAAATAATTTTTAAAAGTAAAAAAAAGAGAGAAACTAAAAATAAAAAAGAAGAGATGTGCAAAGACACTTCCTGCTCCTTGGCAAAGGTGAGGATTTCGGATATGAGACATCAGAAGTTTTAGGTATTCATTTGTTTTACTGATTTTTTAAAAACCTTAGTTTTAAAAAAGAATAATAAGTGATAGCTCTCTTGAAAGAGATGGAAAAAACACAGGGGTATGTGTCTACAGTGTCAAAACAAATGATTTCAATAGCAGTTTAATTTTAAAAATAAATTTTCAAAACCTGCAAAACATGCTCATTGATAAACTATCACGATATCGTGGGATAGTACAAACTAAGCAAAGCTTTGAGCAGAGAGATGATTTTATTTCAGTAATTTAAAGATAATTTGCAAAGCTATAAAAATCTTAAACTCAGTAACCAAATATCTTCATTATTTTTATGGTCAGTATAGGAAACAGAAGCTGGGAAGAGAAATCTAAAACTAGCTTTTCGTTCTCACTCTGCCAATGACTTGGACGAGGCCTTGGCCTTCTCGAAGGGTCAGGAGAAGGTTCTTTCCAGTGCTAAGCATCTATCATAAGCTGGTGTTTAAGTATTTCCTCCTACCAGCATGCTTCCTCTTCGTGACTAGCCTTGTGACTTTGGCTAAGTTATAACCTCATTGGGCCTCAATTTCATTATTTTCTGAATGAAAGCATTCTAGGTGATTTCTTAAATTCTCTTGCAGCTCTAAACTTCTATAAATAACTCTTGGGATTTAGGAGATGTTGTCTTTCTTGTCTTAGGATGTTCCCACCAAATTGGTGGCCAAAGCTGTCCCCTTACCCATGACTGTGCGTGGACACTGGTTCCTGAGCCCAAGGACTGAATACACAGTTGCGGTACAGACAGCCTCGAAGCAGGTCGATGGAGATTATGTTGTGTCTGAGTGGAGTGAAATCATCGAATTTTGCACAGCAGGTAAGATCACTGTATGTGTATGCGGGTGGAGAGGAAAGGAGAAAGGGGTGCTAGGCCAGAGAGGCCTCAGGAGTTACTAGAAAACTCATTACAGAAGGAAAAAGAGTCCCTTATTTCCAGCAAGCACTGGTAAATACTGATTTTTTTTTACCTTAACAGCATTTTATGGCAAGGTGATGCATGTTTTCTTGAGTCTCAGCAGTAAGAACTTGTATAAAAGGGCTTGCCACTTTTTCTCTGTTTTTCCTTTGGCTTTAGGTGCAAAATGTTCAAATATTTTGAAGAAAAATAGAACATTGGAAATGAAACTATTTTCTGGGTTTCATATTGTAGGGAAAATGAGTTTCTTCATTCTTTAGTTTCCTCTTTGAGGTCTTTCCCTCAGTATCTGTGAGGCAGCTCAGGGGTGTTGCAGTGCACATGGTGCTGGATCTGGAGTCAGGAAGATCTGAGTTCAAATTCAGCCTGAGACACTAACTTAGCACTCACACCTTCGGCAAGGCATTTAACCTGTTTCCTCATCTGTAAAATGGGAGTGACAATAATGGTGCCTCCTCCCCAGATTGTTGTGAGGATGAAAGTGCTCGGCACATAGTAGGGGTTTCATAACGCTTGTATCCTTCCTATAACCTCTGCTTCTTGTAGAGCAAGGAAACTAACAGCAACCTCACTGAAAAAGAAAATTGGGACAGTCTGCCCAAGTGTCTGTGGCTTTTAAAATAGAACTAGAAAAGTAGAAGGCCGGCTACCACCAAGCCAGTGACAGGAGAGTAATCTGTGCAGTCAACCAGTCAACAAGTGCTTATGAGACACCTACTATGTGTCAGGCTTTGTGCTAGCCACTGGGGACATGAGTACAAAGAATCCAACAACGTCTTCTGGAGAGGACTTTGCATTCTAGCAGGGAAGACAAGTCCAGTAGTTACATCTCTTGTAGTCTGGAGGGGAGGACAAGAGAAGGAAAGGCTTCATGCAGAAGATGGGGCCTGAGCTGCATCTGCAAGGAAGAGAAGAACCCTGGGAGATGGCGGTGAAGAGAGAGGGCATTCCAGGCATGGGGCACAGCCAGAGCAAAGGTTTGGAAGTGGGAGATGGAGCATCATGGGTGAAGAACAGAGAGGCCAGGTTGACTGGGTAACAACAAACAGGAAAAACAAAACATTTGTGCAGTGAGTCTGGAAAGCTAGACTGGGGCTGGGGCTTTAAAAGCTCAAGAGAGGAGTATGTATTTGGTCCCTGAAGCAATAAAAATCTGGGGTCAGAGCTGTGCGTAAGGAAAAGGATTGCTGCTGCTGGGGGTAGGAAGGACTGGGGCTGGGGAAGGCTGGAGGCAGAAGGCCATTGAGGAGGCTGTTGGGACAGTCTAGGTGACAGGTGACAAGGGTCTGAAGTGAGAGAATGGCCGCAAGTGGGATCAGATACAGGAGACATTGCAAAGGTAGAAACAGGGAAGTTTGAGGGAGGGGAAAGTTAAAGATCCCAGTTTGGAGCATATGGAGCTAACATTCTCCCCAGAATATTTGAAACATTCAGTAGGCAATTGTTGATGTGGGTCTGCAGATGAGGGCAAGACCAGGCCTGGATATAGACATCTGGGCGTCCTCTACACTGAGAAGATGGTTAAACCAGAGGGAAGTGATGAGATTACCAAGAGAGGGAGAGAAGGCGGTTCAGGACAGGTGCCTGGAGAAGGCCTGAAGTCCAGGGCTGCAGTGGAGATGAGGAAGCCAGCAAAGGAAACGGAGACCTGGTCACCCCGCAGCCAAGAGAAGCCTTTCTCTACCGGAGACAGTCCTGCCCCTTGAGGATAAAAGATGCAACCATTCCCTGCATTTATTGGGTTAACAGATAAATGTAAAGCATTATGCTTGCTGTCATGGGGGATAGGAGAGGCCACTCCCTGCAAAGTGCCTTTTGTCTGCTTGTCATCATTTCTTTGTCCTGTCTATTGTTTGCAATAAGGAGCCATCAGGAGAGGTTGTGCCCGTATTTAAACATCCAGGAGCTTGTAGCAATGCCTAGGAAGCATGCCTTTTGCCCATTTCAGTTGCCTAGCAACCTTCTCCAGCTGAGCCCTGGTGCGAAGAGAAAAACTGGCTTTCTCTCCCACTGGGCTGGCCTCCTATTTACTTGCATAATTCTGGGCCCAGTGCATGCCTATTTCCCTTTATTCCAGGATCGTCTGCTCCATCTAAGCCCCAAACTCAATCGTTCCCTCTTCAATTCATCTAACGTTTACTAAGCGGCCCCTACCTGTTGGGATAAGACCCCATGTCTCATCACATTTAATCTCTGGGTCGAATTTTTACAGATGGACTTTTTTTCTCTTATTATGCTGACCTGAAGAAAACTGGAACTGAGAGCTGGAAGAAACCATAAGAAATGGTTTCAGGGGAGATTTAATACATGTCAGACTAAATACAGTAAGGGGAAAATATATTTTGTTTTCTTTCTTTCAAATGAATGTCAGCTACTTAGTACTCAGTTTTATTCCAAACAAAAACTTGCCTCTTTGTCCCCGGTTTCTGGCTTGCTAGCTTGAACCATTGAACCTGTGGGATTTAAGTGATTCTATTGACTAACTCAGTGTGCTGAGTGTACGAATGACTCAGGTTGGACAGGGCAGCAAGCTCAAAGCAGTTACTTGATTGAATGAACCAATATTTTTAAATAGAAAGGGGCTCCAATTAAATCAACATAATCAAAGGGAATGTTTGTGGGTATGCAGCCTTACAACGCTGCTTGAGGATGCAGTGGATTGGGGTGCTATCTTGTTCCCCAGCCTATTTTATTGGGCAAATTTCCTGCATGCTTAAAATACATTATTAAGTCGGGGTGTGTATTTCAGGAGGTAGAATTCAAATGCTTTGAACTTGGGTTTATTTTATTAATTCTATAAGGAGATTATTAATCCTGGAAATGAGAGCTTCAAATAGAAAAAAAATTATTTTATGTATTGTCATTATTTATGTGTAAATATATATATATATATATACAAAAAATGACTTAGCATTCTTCTATCTCTGGTGAAAGAAAAAAGAAAAATAGCTTTTAAAACTTATGTGAAGGATTTTTGTTCAATGAACATTTATCAGTGAGCTAATGACATGTGCTAAATGTGGGTTTATAACCTTGAGAATTGTTGATCATCAAAAAGCATATCAGAGAAAGTAATGACAAGCCATTTCCTAAGAGGTCAGGAAAAGAGAATGTGTCTTTGTCTGCAGGTGCGCACAGACATGCTGCTTAAAAACATCAGGAGAGATGTGTCTTAATGCCCTTTTCAGTTCAGGTTTAAAATGTCATTTGAATTCATATCCTGGAACTTTCCTACAGATTAGGCTTAAACCCTGAAAGTTTGGGGATAGAAGTCTTCCTGGAATTGTGTGCCTCATATGAAGTATGGCCAGTGCTAATGAGAACATAAATAAAAGTCATCCAGATAGCACAGTTCTCTCAGATTGGACTCTGTCCTTCCTGAATTCCTAGGAAGAGGCCAGTTTCTCCCAGGGTTCCCTAGAAGTGGCTTTCTGTCAATTGTACTGATCAGTTTCCAGATGATCATTGGTCGGGATACCTGTAAGCACCATTTTGGTGACATCACAATCCCTGTTTTAGCTAGTTATCACTGATTATATTTTGGAATCATTAGAAATTATTTAAGTGAAACCACTTTATGTTCATCATGTTCCATTATTCAGCTAGTTGATCAGGTATAACCAGTACCTGAATTTCAGTGAAAGCACTTTGTCCCTCTTGGTCTTTTTTCCATGTATCCCACAACTATCTTGGGGAACTTGGTTTTGGAACAAAGTCTAAAACCTCAAAGGACCAAATTGTTCCTCATTGTTCATCAGTACGAGACTTTGATTACTGCAGAAAGGTTCTAGAATACTGAGGTAGTGAACAGAACCAGACTGCTTACCGAGGACTTGAGCTCTTCAGCAATCTTGGGTACAAAGAGAGTCAGAACTTGGTTCTGTTTCTTACTCAGGTACCTCTAGCTGGGTGCCCAGGAGCAAGTCACTCTATAAGATGCAGAATGTGATCTGCCCCGGTGATCTACCTCATATGGTTGTTAAAATGATCCTTTAATTATGAGGTTCTTTAAAAACTGTAAAGTAAGAAATGATGATGATTCAGCTCATCTCATATCATGTTTTTTAGCTTTTCATTTAAATTAGAAACTCAGTATAGGGCTATATGCAGTCGATGGCCCTGACTTCAATTGCATGAGGTCTGTCAGAGCTCCGAATCCATGATCCTATGAGCTACCTTCCTAAAGTCTCCTCCAGATTTTCATTTGGCCATATTTATATCTCCATGAGTAAAAATAAAAAGACAGTCTAAACAACTCATGAGAACAGCACATAATCCTGGAATTGGAAAGAATTGGAGGATTTCCCTAATTCTGCTCTACCAAAGGGGCAAGTGACTTGTTCAAGGTTGTTTATTCAGACATGAACCCAAGAGTCCTTGCCATAGCTGCATTTTTAACAAAGCCACTATAGATAGATATGCAGATACACCTATGTACATATAATATATATATGTATATATACATGTGTATAGACTTTTATCTATGTATATGTGCATGTATACACACACATATATATTTATTGTTGAGTAGTTTTCAGTCATGTCCAACTTTTTGTAACTCCCTTTGAGGTTTTCTTGGCAAAGAACCTGGAATGGTTTATCATTTCTTTCTCCAGCTTATTTTACAGATGGGGAAACTGAGGCAAACAAGGTTAAGTGACTTGCCCAGGGTCACACAAGCTAGTAAGTGTTTGAGGTCATATTTGAACTCAGAAAGATGAGCCTTCCTGCCTCTAGGCCTGGTGCCTTATCCACTGCACCAACAAAGAAACAGTGGTTTTTCATTTCCTACAGAGTATGTAACAATAGTTCAATTCTTACTCCACAGTTTTAATAACAGACTGTCTTCTTTTCTGCAGATTATTCCAAACTTCACTTAACACAACTCTTAGAAAAGGCTGAAGTGATTGCAGGACGTATGCTTAAATTCACCGTTTTTTATCGTAATCAGCACAAAGAATACTTTGACTACATCCGGTAAGAACCCAAAGTATCATTCTGAGAGAGTAACTTAAATGTCACCTGATTTAGCACTTCTAGAATTCATGCACAAGAAAAGGGCCTGCCTGGCCCAAAGTCTGCACAGAAAATTATATTCTGTATATTTTGAATTCTGAAAAGAAAAAGACTAAAACATCCATTTCCCTAGAAGCATGGAAAACAAAAGTACAAGTGAGCTTAAACAAGAATTGAATGAATAGAATTATGCTTGAATTTTGAACCTGAGATGACCTGTTGCTGGTGTGATTACATGGCCTTTTACATTTTGTATTTTCAAACACCTAATTGTCTTTGGACTTTTCTGTCTGTGAAGGCCTCAGCAATGTGCCAGTCTTTGGGTCCCTGGCCTGGTCACTGTTCCCCAAGTTCTGCTGTGTGTGTTCTTGATCGGGAGCCTCTATGCCTCTGTATTAATACATTAGCCATTTCACTCGCCCCTTTCCAGCTTTTCCCCCACCAAAATTTAACCTTTAAACCCTTTCTTCGTCCATTATAGACACTGAAAACAAGAAAAGTAGGTGGTCAGTTCTGTGTTGCGGTCATGAGGAAAATCACTTGAAAACTAGGCACCTTCAAATCCCCTCCCTTACCTTTGGTACCTGTGTTTTCTGCAGGACATGCTCCTTTGGCTGCGTCTGAACCCTAAAACATTCATTTGATTCACGTTCCTAAAGGTTGACCATGGTTAGTTCCTGTGGAAGCCAAATAAATCCTTAGAAAAGGAGCCAAAAGATTCAATCCTTTGGGCATTTTTTAATGTTTTTAGAGATTCGTTTGTTGTAGGAGCAAATTAGTCCCCAGTGTTTGAATGTGAATTTTCAAGTGAAACTAAATTTGGAGAGTGGCAAAGGAGCTTAGCCCGTGATCCCAGGCTGCAGCTGCCAGAGCCACGTAGCCCCACATGACCGTGGCTTTGTTCCACGTCCTTAGCTAAAGGTCTGTTTGCCTTTTGATCATTTCACAGGTGGTAGTTAGGTTCTCCCAAGATCTTTGAGTGTGACAGACCCATGGAGATGATCTGCTTAAGTCAGAATCCCCAAATGGCATTTAACAGAGCCTTGTAATCATGGGGCATGTGAGGGAAATTAGAAAAGCAGAAGGACTTAGGCTTCAGCTTTAGGTCTTAGCAAATTTTTATCAAATCTTTTGTCAGTTGGGCTATCACTGCAAGATTGGCACCACATTTTCACCTGCTAAAGGTTCTCCTCTTGAGTGTGATAAATGGGAAATGCCAAAGAGTTTGGCCAGTGATACGTCTTGTTGATTCAATCTGGAGCCTGTAGGTCAACAGATGGGCCAGGAATGACTCTTAAGTCAGGAACCCTCTTATTCTGTATGCAGTCTACCTCTGAAAGGAATTACTATGTATGTCCAATGTATAAAGTTAATCTGGGCATTGCTGTTGCCTTTAACAAGGAATTCATTTAGCCGGCTAGGCAGGATAAAGCATCTTTGGCATGGAATGGAATTTTGACTCCTTGGAAAGTAATGCCAACATAGCATTGTTTTTGCAGCCACTGGAGGGCAGCATTACTCTGTGACATATACCTACACCTCAGGTCTGGGTGTGGTTTGTCTCCAAACCTGTTTCAACCCAAGCAAAGCTCTTTAACTGTGGCACACTGCTTACCACTATGAGAAAGAGAGCTGTAGGAACGTTTACCGTTTGTTACAAGCTGTCAGTCAAAAGGATCATTCCACTAATGGGCTTTCCCATGGTAGTGGTAAAACTTATGTAAATCACATCTTGTTGTAATATACTGAACATGCTATAACATTTCTTAAGGGAGCTTTAAAAAGGAAGAGGAAAGCTAAGATGTGAATTGGGGGTGGGAGGGTATTTATTGAGAGCCTGAATAGAAGTCACTTCAGGTCATCCATGCCCTTGTTGAAGAGGGTAGTTCTAGAAAAATCCATCATAACCCCCACAGAGGCCTTCACTTACCCCTTTGGCTAAACCTGTACACTGGGAGAACAGCTGAGAAGTCCTCAGAGGGCCCTTGGCGGCTGAGCCATACTGAAGCAGGGAGCCCGGCGGCAGGCTGACCCTTCTGGAAGCTCTGGGCACTGGGACAGCCGCTAAAATGTTTACACCTTAAGAACTGGCAAGAATTCCATCATTTCTCATGGATACCATTTCTCCCATTATAAAACCCCAAATCAGCATCATTTTCATTAAACTTAAATATGCTTGAGGTAATCTAGGTAGGACACATGTCACCTGGATTTTCACCTTCTGTTACTATCATTTAAAACAGTAGCTTTTTATAGGTGAAAAAACTAAAGTGTTTGGGGCTAAGGAATGAACTCACTTAGACCAGATCCACTTTCTCTAGCTTTATTTACTGGGCAAATGACGTGTTTACATCTTTGAGACTTAGGTTATCCTCGACAATTAGGGTGGAGGAGGTCTTCTGTTCCTTGGGATAAGTCCTCAATCCGCCACCTGACAGTGCCCTCTCTGCACATACCCAGGACTGGCCTGAGCCCGATTACCAAGTGAACTTCAAAGGCTGTTCAAAGCCAACTAAGAGTTGGGGCTGGAAGAGGCCTCAGAGACCATCTGGTTCCCCTCCCTCAGGTCAGCGTGAGGAGGAAAGGAGATGAAGCCTAAAAGGCCTGCACAGATGTGAAAATGAATGTGAACAACAGTGGCTAAGAGTTACATGGTGCTTATTCCATGCTAGGCACGTGCCAGTAACATTACAATTGTCTCATTTGATCCTCACAAGAACCCTGGAGGAAGGTGCTATTATGCCCCCCATTTTACAGAAGGGGAAACTGAGGCAAACAGGCAAAATGACTCTCAGAAAAACACAGCTAGTGTTAAGTATCTGAAGCAGGATTTTGAACTCAGGTCTTTCTGGCTCCAGGCCCAGCTCTCTGGGCACTGTGGTGCCCCCTCAGTGCCTGACTGATAGATAGGTAGCTGAGGGTCCAGTGGATGAGTATAAGGCCTCAAATTCTGTCTCCAACTGGGTAAATCCCAGCCTCACTTTCCTTATTTGTGATATGAGGCCTGCAAAAAGGTTCTTTCCAGCCCTAACCCTATGATCCAGGGATCTATTCATTATTATTATTTAACACCTTCATTTTCCATGTAACAACATTGAGGCCCAAAGAGGTTAAATCCACAGCCAAGGCCCCAGGAGGCAATGGCCATAAGGATTTGAACCCAGGATCTGACCCCAAATCCTGTGCTCATTCCCCTTTACTACAGATTAAACTGTTTCCCAATTCAGCTTCTTGCCTATGACTTCTCTGTGTGCCACGGCTGGCAAGGCCCACAGATCAATGGAATTTCCCAGGGAACTTAGCCTTTGAAGTATTTTTCAGAAGGGCAGGCAGGCAGAGCTCTCTAAAAGCACCAGGGCATCAGACACCCCCTGGAAAGTTGGCTGGGGCCTCCCACCTTGTGATTTAGCTCAGACTGCCCTCTTTGGGGCACCCGCCCCCAA
The DNA here is from genome assembly GCF_028583685.1 of Petaurus breviceps papuanus. Classification (NCBI taxonomy): domain Eukaryota; kingdom Metazoa; phylum Chordata; class Mammalia; order Diprotodontia; family Petauridae; genus Petaurus; species Petaurus breviceps. Next base: position 21,906,018 of record NW_027186352.1, read on the forward strand.
TTCAACACAGGGAGGCTTGGCTCTGGTTGGAGAAGGAAAGTGGAAGCATTTTTCCCTCTATAGGATGTTAAACAAAGTTGTTTTCCTTATTTTTTAGCCAGATGCCAGTTGTAATAGAAAATCCACCATGTACTTTTTACACGTTTGTCCCATGGGATCAAGCTGATATTTTTAAAAAGAGTGAAATTCCAGGCAAGGCTATAAGCAAGAAAGGCCAGTTCTGATTGGCTAGCTGCTAGAAAACCATTCCACATCCTCTTTCAAGTCTGTACTTAGGGCAGCACCTGGCACATAGTAGGCACGTGATAAAGGTTAATGAATGAATGAGTCTGCCCATACTCTTCTAGTCTGGAATCATCTAGAGATTAGAGAGACTATAATGATCTAGTCTGTGAGGTAAGATGTGGCACAATTAAAGAATATAGCTGTGAATAACTGTGATTACGAAAACTGGAATGTCCGAAAATCCTGGACACTTAAAACAAGCAGCCTTAAATACTTAATTGTGTCTTACTTTTTATTCAAAGTATATATTTTTAAAATGTAGATGGAAAACTTGAGAACTTCTCAAGCCTCCATCCTCTTTTAACTGACTGGGATAACCTAATTTGAGTCAAAGGAGACCCCTTTCTTATTCTGATTGTTTGGAAAATGGAGAATTCCAGTGAATTTGCAGTTACAACATAAATAATTCACAAATCTCCAATTTTCAGAGAATTAGAATCTAATCAAATATCCATAAAGGAGCCACTACCAAACATAATTTCACTCCATGGTGACTCAGATGACACTTTGCAGTCTTGTAGTGTGCCCCAGGGTCAGTATAACCAAGGTAAGCCTACACAGTAGTCTAAAATTCAGCAGTCATCACCTACTGTATGCCAAACATAGAACAAAACAGTGAACATGAGAAATGACTCCTCTTGTATGAAGCTTCTACCTCGAGGCGGGGGGGGGGGGGCAGGACAAAGGGAGCATGGAGTTTAAGGGATCTTTGAGCCTTCATAACCAAGTTTGGAGCATTCATCTTATCTCTGAGGAAGCCAAGACACCGAGAGCCAAAGTGACTTAGTTTGTCTTGTCCGAGCCTTTGGAGCACCTCGGTTCTGGCTGGGTGCCCTCGAACGTCCCACTTGTATGAGGTGTCCCATAAGTCTGAGTGCCATGTGAAGCTGTTAAAGCCATGGCAGGCTGCTCAGTGTGGCAGTGGCTAGAGCACTGGGCCCTGGGTCAGGAAAAATGTGCCTCAGTCACTTACTAGCTGTGTGACCCTGGGCAAGTCACATAGCCACTCTTTACTTGTTTCTTCATCTGGAAGATGGTGATCAGAACAGCCCCTCCCTCCCAGGGATATAATGAGGATCAAAGGAGTGATCATTGTAAAGCCCGAAGCATGGTGCCTGACCTCTAGGAAGCGTTAGGTAAACATGAGCTGTTATTGCTGGCGTCATCATTAAATCCTCCAATGGCACCAACGCTGTTGATACACGCTGTGTCTAAAGGGGTGACGGCTTCACGCGGCTCACCTTCAGACTCCACTGCCCCAGGCGTTTCTGATATTTCTCTTAGAACTGCTTCCAGTGCCACTGGGCGCAATGCCATTCCTCTTGTAGACAGTGTTGTCATTCTACTGTCATGTCTTGTTTTAGCTCGCTAACTGCAAAGCTGGTCACCCAACTACATGAGCTTTAGGCTCCAGCTTTTCAGAAAAACAGCATAAACCACACTCAGAAGGGAAAGGCTGGCCACCATGAGGGACCCCTAAGGTGTGGTTTATCATTTATATATAAACGTATCTCTCCTAGACCATGGGAACACTTCCAAAAAGCTTTTTTTTTTTTAAACGCATCCTACTGTGTTGTAGTATTTCATATCTTACATGATTTAGAGGAGATCTGGTTGAGTCCAGACAAGATGAATGCTCCAGTCTTGATGACAAAGGGCCAGGCTCAAAGATGCCATTCTTTGGTTGAGAAGTTGGGTTTTGATCAGAAGCAAAGATACCCAATGGACTTGACCTCCGTCTCTCTGCCATTTTTCATTGTCTACTGCAGTTTGGTGGTGGTGTAGATTCCAGGTAAATCAAAGGTCTTAACATTTTGCCATAGGGGATCTCTAACTTGGACAGTAAAGTTGAATTCTATTAACTATATCATAGTGAAAAATGTTTTGTTCTTGATCATTGGTCAGCATGAAAATTAGATATAAAGAGAGCTCTTTGAACTCAAAACAATCTACCAGCTCCGATTACTGTTACTGTGACCATTCCAGCTACACACTAGGTGAACAGCTCAACTTGGCTTCTATTACACTCATAACTATAAGCTTCCAGTAGCATTGTGGGAAAAATTATCGCCAAATGGTGCTGGCAGTAGCCGACACTCAATCATCCCCTCCTCTTTGCCTTGCAGAGAACAGCACGGAAATGCCATGCAGCCCTCCGTCAAGGATAACAGTGGGAGCCACGGTTCTCCCATCAGTGGGAAGCTGGAAGGCATCTTCTTCAGCTGCAGCACCGAGTTCAACACTGGCAAGCCCCCCCAAGATTCCCCCTATGGCAGATACAGGTTCGAGATCGCAGCAGAGAAACTCTTTAACCCCAACACCAACTTGTACTTTGGGGACTTCTACTGTATGTACACCGCGTATCATTACGTGATTCTTGTCATCGCTCCTGTTGGGTCACCGGGAGATGAATTCTGTAAGCAGCGCCTCCCTCAGCTCAATTCTAAGGATAATAAGTTTCTGACCTGCACCGAAGAAGACGGCGCGCTGGTTTACCACCATGCCCAGGATGTCATTTTAGAGGTTATTTACACTGACCCTGTGGATCTGTCCCTTGGCACCGTGGCAGAAATCACCGGTCACCAGCTCATGAGTTTGTCCACTGCAAATGCCAAGAAAGATCCCAGCTGCAAAACCTGCAACATTAGTGTTGGACGCTAAGGCGCCCGCCCTCGCGGCTCCTCCCCCGCCCTCCTGACCCTCTCTTGTCCATTCTCATCGCTGGGTGTTCTCCTCTGAAGCATGTCCATGCCGCTGTCACCAAAAGCAGTCAGCTACGTTTCAGTTTCTTGAATAGCACTTTTAGTGTTTCCTCTGCCCTCCCCTCCCATTGCTTAGATGACAAAAGGTCCTGAGTTTTCCTTCCGGCCTACTTGTCTATTACCTAGATGCTGCAAAGTCTTTTCTTTATCCTTTTCTGCCGAACGTAACACAGTGAATCCATATAGGCAGCTTTAGCAGAATACAAATTAATGGCTTACAATTGTTGTTTAAATATGCATTCATTTTAATCTACTGAACAAAGATTGGGATAACTCCAAACAGCATGAGAGGTTGTAATTGCAGCATGAGTTAAAAATCTCGAAGCCTAGAATTGTCAGCACTTCCAACTTGTTGTTTGACAGTGTTATTTATGTTATTTATATTAGCTAACAGGAAACTACTACTGTGTTTCAACATAATAAATATAATAGAAAAATATTTTATTTGTGCTGTTATATAAAATATTTACAATCATATAGAATATATAGATTACATTTTAATCGCTATTGTACACATGTCATGAAACCATTTCCCCTTATCAAAGACATAGCTTGTAAATCTCAAGTAAGTAGCTGTGTATCTGTTCCTGTTATTATTAGAGACGGATTTCAATTAAACATGTTTACGAAGGAGATTATTCTGATTCATAAAAGTTATAAAATACCAAGTCAATACACAGAAAACAACAAGCCAGGGAAATGAAAAAGTCCACTTGTGGAGTGGTCAATACTTTTCTCATCCAGACTATGAAAATGTGAATTTCTTCAGAACCATGCTTAAACATTACATACACTAGAAATGCATATGTGGTTGGGACCAAAGGAAGCACTGCCATTTTACATATTCTTGACCAAAACAAAAATGGATGGTGGTGTGTCGTCTCATACAGAGTGGTGCGGACAACATACATACGCTCAATGTGATGTGACAGAAGGCTCGACTGCCCTCAAGCATTTCCTATATTTTGTCAGACAATGACAAAGCTTTGAATGAACTTTTGCCTAGAAACATGAATCACAGCTTGGGAGGAAATGCTTAGATCTCACCAGATTAGAGCACGTACATTTAAAACATTAAGAAAAATGCCTATTTCCGATGGAAAAATAGTCGTATAATCTGAGGTCCAGGGAGCAAAAAGCTTAGCAATCATAGCCAGCACAGTTCAGTTATATGCTACAGACACTTAGCTATCCAAAATACCTATTTTCAAATCTGAACGCAATATTTTTATTTTAATATAAAGATCTGGCAAGTATAGATGAAGAATGCTTGATAATTCACAAAGTGCATGCCGTCAGAATGAGCTTTGGTAATTGGAGACACAAAATTTCAAATTGTAGGCAAAAATAAGGTGCTAATTTTAATAGAGAAATTAAAAATCAGCAATCATCTATTCTAAGGTCAGTTATTTTAAGGTACTGGAGACATAAAAGGGCAATTGAAAGTCTGGGTTTTTTGCTTATCTTAAAAAAACCTTTCTAGTAGAAGCGTAATTAACTACTTTACTACCAACATTATTCCTTTCTATTTGAAAAAGCAGAATTTCTTCTCTGTTGCTTTTCTATCCCCCAAAGGAGTTTTAACTTTGTTTAACGCCCTCTTCCTCCTTATGCCATCAGCACCAGCTTGTCTTTAGAAACTGAGTTGGATCTGTGACCTCGCGCAACAATTGGTGTAAGTTCTCTATCAACTGGAGCCAACATAAACCTTGAAAAAAACTGGATGGGCTGGGAATGGTCTAGATCCTACTCGGGGCTTCCTCTCCCCCTGGCTGCTTTTCCTTGATCGCAGGGGCCGTTCTCAATTTCTCCCACCCGTAGAGTATCACGTTTGCCGTCCTCTCTCATCCACAGCTAATTCTGATGCTTAAAGTGCTTCTGAATACAGTGTTCAAATGACCCAGTGGGAAGGAGAGGCCAAGAGAAGCTGCCTCTGGCAGCAGAACTCCCTGAGCACTTCTCCATGACCTCAGATAGTTTTCGACACATCCTGCTTACTGATGAGGACTTCTAGCAATCGCAGCTTGGCCTTGATGTGCTTGTACTCATAGTACTCATCTGCCATGGGAATCCGGTCTTCCTTTTGTGGGCTCCTGGAGGGAGAGAAAGGGTGACACAGACGTCAGTTCAGAAAGAACCACTCACATCAAGTGGCTGCTGCGGGACAGATAGGATGGGAAGCTCTGGGGACAGCTCCTAGGTATGACGTGGCCACCCCGCCTTCCCTCCATGCAGTCCTCCTGGGGCCTGATTTTTCTTGGTTTACTCATGCAATCCTCACAGGCCCCAGCATTTTAGGTCGTGTGGAAGGATACAGGGGCAGGGAAATGGGGAAACAGAAAGCCCTGCCCTCAGAGTCTGAAGAAAATAGCCCTTGCCCATTGTATTCTACGCTACGCATTCTAGTAAATTTCTATACAAAGTATTTTGTGCTGTAGTAGTAATCAGGCATTAAAATCATAAACTAAAAACAATGACGCATTGATCTACAGAATCAAAAATACCAGGGCGGCTAGGTGGCACAGTGAATAGAGCACTGACCCTGGAGTCAGGAGGACCTGAGTTCAAATTCGATCTCAGACACTTAACACTTACAACTGTGTGACCTTGGGCAAGTCACTTAACCTCAATTGCCCTGCCTTCCCCCCTCCAAAAAGACAAAAAAAGAGCTTAAAAAAAAGAATCAAAAATACCTAATTTGACCATTTGAAAAATCAGATACAATTAGCTAAGTTGGAGCTGTCTGGTTTCAGCAGCCAAGATTTTTTTACTGCTTGATACCTTACTGGTCTCCCTGCACATTGTTCTGGGTGAGGTCATTTCCAAGGGTCTAAATGGTCATTTTTCTTTCTACACAGCAGTTCTGATAAAGATAGGTGTGTGAATGTGCATGAACCTTTCTGGGCCATATTCCAAGGGTTATATGCTTCCATTCACAGTAAAGTAGACGGGTACTAACAGCTGTCGGCAGAATTATTTGCCTTCTCTTCAAAGTGTTTTGTGTTGTCAGGAAATGTTTTCAAGATTCGAACAATCGCTGCGCGGTCCCAGAAGGCTGGAGTTCTAACAGTTGCTAAGATGGTAAACTGTTTACAAAACATTTTGTATTTGGGACCTGGAAATGGGGACCAGAGATGATGCAGAACCGCTCACTACAACCAATGAGGAAAGTATATGAGAGGAGCTTTCAAGGTCAGTGTGCTTAGGAAACGCCCCTCTGCCATGCCCGGCCCCTTCTGTGTTTCCTATTGACAGTGACCGGCATCACAGATCCCCAGCTTTGTTCCTGCATAGCCATAAAATAGTGTCCCAAAGAGACTGAGACTTTTAAGTCTCTGACCCTCTACTAGGGATCAGCAGCACCCACTTCACTGAAATCTGATGGAGCACAAGCAGCCCAGGGCAGCACCGAGCAGAGCAGTCAGGCGGGAAGGCTCCTCATTCCTGACTCCTCTTCTCTGGCCCCTCCACTTAACTTCAGGCCCCCCGAGGGGCATCAGTGGGAGCCGGGGGGAGGGGGGGGCTGGCATTCACCCGCTGCCAGCCGACCCCTCGGAATGGCTGTTTCCAGCCTCAGTGAAGACCTCCCCATTCACCCCCATCCCCTCCCGTGGGATCATATGGCAGAGTGCTCAGCACACAGTATGCACGTAATAAATGCTTCTTCCCTCCCCAGGAGCAAGAGTATTGTGACCATGAAAGGACACAGACCTAGAATTCCTGCAACTTGCACAGAACTCCGGCCACTGTGCAGAAAGGCGTCCTCTACCGCCAGTCAGGCTAGCATTTATTAAGCGCCTTCTGTGTGCCAGCCACTGCTAGGCAATGGTGACAGAAATGAGACACTCCCTGCACTCAAGGAGCTTATTATGCTCCACGAAGGGAGACATCGACCGTGTGTGTGTGTGTGTGTGTGTGTGTGTGTGTGTGTGTGTACACGTATGTGAGTGTGTGTTTTGGCAGGATACATCTTCACATGAAATCATGCAGTGTTTTAAACTTTAAAATAATGCCTTGTGACGGTTAACTGCCATGAAATAAACCCTTCCCTTCCCCAGAAAGTATCAGTGAAAGCAAACCTCAGTACCATCCCCTGTTTTTCCAGTCACCTACAAAGGCACTGTGGCATGGTAGGGAGAGCCCTGAGGAGGCAGGGGAGAGAGCCAAGCCCTGGCTTAGGCTGGGTCCCAGGCCCCCTGCAGGCTGCAGGACCTTGGAAATGTGTGCGGCTGCCCAGCCTCAGGTGACACAGCACAAGATGAGGGCCCCAGGTGGGATGGCGTCCCAGGTCTCCTCCATCAGGAGTCTTAGAAAGGGGGTCAAGATCAATGATGAAGTTTAAACCCATTACCATCAGGGGGAAAACAGCCCCAAAGATATCAGCTCAAATGACCAGTCAGAACTCAAGGACACAGGAGTGCCACGTTTACAATATGACTTAAATGTGTGTGCCCCAACACTAGCGTGTGCACTCGCACACTCCCTGTAGCCATTTCAGCAAGGATATCTCTGCCTCCCTCTCCTCCCTCTCTCTGTCTCTCTTCTCTGTCTCTTCTCCTTCTCTCTGTCTCTGTCTCTCTCTCTGTCTCTGTCTCTCTCTCTGTGTCTCTGTCTCTGTCTCTCTCTTCTCTGTCTCTTCTCCTTCTCTCTGTCTCTGGCTCTCTTTCTGTCTCTGTCTCTCTGTCTCTGTCTCTGTCTCTGTCTCTCTCTCTCCCCCTCTCTCTGTGTCTCCCTCTCTCATTAGAATGGGTTCTGCCTTTGGATTTCCGCTCTGGGCCCTGGGGCCTTGGATATGCCACTGAACCAGCTGTCTTGGTCTCCACTTCCTCTCCAGTCCAGTAAGAGTGCTGGACCCGATGCCCTCGTGGGTCCCTGGGACTCTACACCAACCCCAGCGTGTTGAAGGAGCAGGAAGAAGGAATCCCAGCCCCACAGCCTTGTTCTCGTGTGACCGTGGGCAGAGCGTTCTAACTTCCCTGGACCTCAGATTCCAAGATCTGCGATCCCAGACATGAAGTTTATTAAGTTCCTAATCAACTTCTAAGAAAGGATGACTAAAATTATTACTCTTTAAACAATGTGCTTTCTGAAGCCTGAGGACTCGGCCTTCCCACCTTTGGAACAATTACAAGGGCTGAGACTTCTAGGCAAATACACTAAATAGGGGGTCTTCCTGTGTCGATAAGTGACATAACCACCCTTTAAAGTTTGCAAAGCATTTCTCATACATTATCTAATTTCATCTTCACACAACAGCCCTCTAAGGGAGATACCATATATTTTACTGACCCCAATTAACAGATGAGGAAACTGAGGCCTAGGGTACTTTGAACCTGCACATAATTACATAACGTGAGTGTGTCAGGAACAGGATCTGAACGCTGGTCTTTCTCGCTCAGTGCTATTCTCCCTGCCATGCCCTCTCTCCCTGTGTGGGGCTGTCCCTGATCCCATTCAGTGGGAAGAGTAGCTGGGGGCTTCCACTCCCTTCCCCCATCCCCTCCCAGACTTTACTGGGCACGGCTGAGGAAGGCTAAGGTGGCAGCTCCTGCTTCTTGGATGAGCTGAGGGCCACACCACGCTCCTTCCAATGAGGCGTACTCTCCACCCTGCCCCTGACTCCTCCGGTCCTCGGGGCCTCCCTGTCTGTCCAGACATCGTTCTGTCTGGGTCCTAGGGCCCTGCCATCCAGCCCCAGGCTGCTAATGCATCCTGAGGAGCCCTGGGTCACCGTCCAGTCCAATTTCTGGGCCCTTCACATTTCTGGGCACTTTACCTATGCTGTCTCCTCCCATTACAGTGTGAGCTCCATGAGGGCACGGGTAGCGTCCTTTCTATATACACATCACTGAGCACAGCGCTTGGCGTGCAGAAGGTGCTCAATAAATGCTCATTCACTCAGAGCTAGCTGACAAAGGAGGCATGTGAAGTGCTTCCCACCCCTGTTTGTGGAAGGAGCCGCTTTTGCTCTGTTCAGCTGCAGAGGGGCTGGGGGCAGGGGCAGCACATGGGCCAGCCCAAGTGTTTAATCAGTCCTTGATCCCTGGGCCTCATCCTCTGGGGCTAGGAGAAATAGCTCAGCTCTATCATGGCCACGGCTCCAGAGGAGCAATGTTAATGGTCCCCCACCATCTCAGGGCCTGCAGCAGAGTGCAGGAAGGCCTGATGTCAAATCCAGCCTCAGACGCTTGCTAGCTGTGCGACCTTGTACAAGTCCCTTAACCACTGCCTCGGTTTCCTGATCTGTAAAACGGGGCTCAGAACAGCACCCACCTCTCCCCAGGGGGCTATAAGGATGAAAGGACATACCGTGTGAATAGTGCCTTGCCACGCTTAAAGCCCTGTAAAAGGGCCAGTTACTACCACCACTACTACTTCCAGGGAGTCTGTGGTCATGCTCTGGTTCCCTACACCATTATGAGCCCACACCCCCTGCATGCTCTGAACAGCCGGTCACTAGCGAAGGATGCCTGAATGCACCAGCCACGTCTTACCGTCCCGTCTGCTTAAAAAACTGCTCTTCAAATTCCCTTAGCGCCTTCCGAAGCCTCTTCTTGTCAGCCCTGGTTTCTCGAAGATGGTCAAGTAAAACTGGCCTGGAAAAGGTAGATGTACAGAGGCTGACCCCAGGAACTGGACTGAGCAGGAGAGCAGCAAACCTATTCAGCCAGGCCGGGCTGGGGAACCTACGGCCCCAAGGCCATCCAATCGAGTCCATAAAAGGCCATGGAGAGTTCAGATCCCTGCCCACATATCACCCTGAAAATGTGGTGTGACCAGAGCAAGGACACTAGCCTCGCTCGAAGGGAGCCATGACAACCTTTCAAGGAGGGGAGGCATTTTTGTAAGCTGGAGCTGGGCTGACGCCAGGTGATGAGGGGTAAGGCAGCAGGGACAGAGAGAAGAAAGAAGCAACATCTGCTGGTCATTTCCTGGCCAAAGTGGCACGGAACGGAGGCCACAGAAGGGGAAGGCTTCTAGCCTGGGAGATAACATGGCGGTAAGGCTACATTTACTCGCTAGACGTTTCAAGTCCAGGAAAGTGGACTGGCCCCAAACCGAGCAAGGGCTCACCTCTTACCATAAAATGCAGCCAACACGCCTCACAAGCATTTCCATTTGTTGGTGACTAAAGAGGTTGAGGTTGGCTCCCAAACCACACCCGATAATTTCCTTCTTTCATAGCTGTCATGGATGGCCCCCGCCAAAGAATTCCCTGGCCACACTCCTCTGTCTGTCTGTAGCTAGGCTGGCCCTCAGCAGACACCCCCCACCGGTGGTCATAGCAAGCCAAACAGGCAGCTGGACACAGAAGCCACAATGGTGAATCCCTCAAGCTCTCTTGGCTCCAAGAACGATAGATTCCTACAAGCTCATTCCACTAGATAATGAATGGTAAGGAAAATTCATGGGAAAGCCCATCAGTATTCTGGTCATAACAGGTAAACTGAGGAAGGCTAGCCCCAAGAAAAAAGGAGAATTCCTGGATGGGAAATTGTTGTGATTTCCCAGGGCAGAGATACCCCAAAATGGAGCAAGGGAAGCACTCACATGGTGGCCTCATGCAGGTTGGACATGGAAAGCGCAGGATGTCTGACTTCCTTCTTTGCATCGAGAGACAAGGCTGCAGCAGGCTCGGCCTCGTTGGGGAAGGGAAGGGGCTCACCCATGGGTAAGTGGGAGGCTGGATCTGACAGGGATGGCTGGTGGCTGCCCTGGGGACAGTCTTCATCCGAGTCTTCTTCTTCCTGCTTATTACACGGAAGAGAAAGAAGGGAAGGAAGAAAAGTAGGAGGAGGGCAGAAAGGGAGGAAGGAGAGAAAAAGGAGGAAAAGGAAGGATGAGGGAAGGGAGGGAAGAAGGAAGGAAGGAAAAGTTACCAAACACTAAGAATCCTGGAGAGAGGCATTTGAAAATGAGGACAGGAAAGCCTGCTGGCTTTGGAGACAGAGGACCTGTGCTGCATCCAGACTCTGGGGCTCATCACCTTGAGGGCAGTGACTGTCATCTCATTTTGTATGTGTATCCATCACATATAGTGTGAGCCTGGCACCCCACAGGTGTTACATGAATGGTTGTTTGACTGACTGACCGCTCTGGACATCAGTTTCCTTGTCTGTGAAGTAAGGAGGTTCTGCCAGATCATTTCTAAGGTTTCTTCCCAGCTCTCTATCTAATAAAGTCCTTGAAAGAAGACAGTATTTGGGCCATCCTTGAAGGGCTATCACTTAAGAAAATGGAAATCTCTCTTGAGAATAGCTAAGTTATTTAAAGGATGATGAGGGACCTAACATGGAAGAAAGTCAAAAGAAGTAACCCAAGGAGAGGGGAGAGTGGCTGGTTATTCTTCCGCACTGCTAAAACCAAGTGCCCCTCCTCACAAGGCCTGCCAAGTCAGCCTCCACTTTTTGGGGTTCACCTCCTTGTATGCAAGGGTTCTGAGGCCCCAAGGTTATGGTCGAGGATGCAGATTAGGGTCAGAATGAGCTTGAGGCATTCATATCCAGCGATGTCCCCAAATTTACATCTAGGTTCTAGATCACAGAGGTCCTATGTGAAAAGCCACAACTTGAGTCTAGGCCATCCTTTTGCTTCCAAATATCACTATGACCTCTAGTGGATATCCCCTAGGGCATAGCCTAAGGGTCATTCGTTCAACTCCCACAGGCACAAAGCTAGTAAGTCAGAGGGAGGTAGGACATGAGCCTAGGTGATAGGGTAAGAGATTTACTGAAAGGGGTATCAGAGGCCATCTGATCTAACTCTCTTATTTTACAGATGAGGAAACTGAGGCCCACAGAGGTTATGTGACTTGATCCAAGTCACACAGATGATAAATGACAGAGGCAGGATTTGAACTCAGTTCTTTGAACTCCAAAGCCTGGGCTCTCTCCCCTCCAACTCAGGTCTTCCTGACTCCAAGTGCAGCACTGAGCCATCTCCTCCCAGCCCTCTCTCAAAGTGCTTTACACTAAAGAAAATACAAAGAGGACATAAACATCTGTTCAAATATTTAAAATTTATTGTTAGGTGTTAATATTTCTTTGTTATTTTGAATTGTGCTGCACTGAGCATTTGTTTCTTTGTGGTTGATCAAAGACGATGTTCTGTGTTGCAGTCAATTACTCTTTAAACAAAAGGGCCAGTCAGTAATTTCTAATTTCCTACTTCACCCTCAGATAATGGCTAAACATGACCAATGTATGTTTAAAAAAACCCCAACATACTTCCACCTTTCTTTCTAAAGGAGATGAATTCACCCAAATGCACAGAATAGGAAGGACCTACTTCCCCTGGCTGGAGGGTGAAGCATTTGCAGTCAATGCCAACTAGAAATCTAAGGTTTCCTTCTCTCCCCACAAAATATCAACAGCGAAAGTAAAAAATGATTCTTAAAACAGAAGTCCTCTGTCCTTGGTGCAGAGAACCCCAAAGACTGAGCCCTGCCAAGGGAGCATGGGGGGAGCTGGTGTGTTTACTCTCTCAGCCCCTGGGCCTACTCTTCCCGCCATGGCCTGGATCACCCTCACCACCTTCCCGAATCTTATGTAAGCAGAAATCCCAGAGAGCCCTGAGACTTACAATGGTGGGGATCAGGGAAGGCGTGGACAAAAGCTGTTTGATGATTCTGTATCGGTCATAAAGGGGCTTGATCAGGCTCTTGTCTTGTTTTGTTACCTGAAAAGCAAGACACTAATTACTGCCCCCCTCGTACACAAGCATCGTTTGGACTAAGCCGAAACAATCCTGGGACTCTGACGCCAATGATCAGAACCCTGGCAGGCTGCTTGTAATTAGTACAGTGAAGCATGCAGTTTTTAAAAGTACCAAACAAAACCCCCACCAACGTCCTTGTGAGCCAACCTGCTGAAAAGGGATCCTGTCTGTTTTAGAGAGATGCAAGATCTTAACTTTTAAAGTCCTGCACGTGTGCAGAAGGAGGAAGCACATAGAGGGAATAAAGCCCCACATCTCCACCTCATTTCCCTGTCTTTGCATCAACTCTTCCTCCACTTCATCTCCAGGATCCAGCCAGATACCAAATTCCACCTATCTTTCCCCTGAGGTATCTTCTTCCCTTGTGTCTACATCTTCCCTTCCACTCCCACAGCCACCGTTCTCATCCAGGTTTTCATCATCCCACATCTGGGTTACGGCCACCACCTTCTAGCTGGCCCCATTCGGTGCAGGGCTTCCTGAAACATAGCTTTCACACAGCCAACACCCCTCTGGTGGGGTGGGGGAAAACCCTCCCTGTAACCCTCTCGCCTAAAGTCCAAGCCTCTTTACTTGGCTCTGCCAGTCCTCCATACCCTGTCTTCTCTGCAGAGCTGATGTGGATGCACAGGGAGCTCACCAGCCCATTCGGGTTTTTAAAGGAAACAGACACAAGATGGAAACAAGGACAGGGAACTCAGTGAGCCCAAGAGCATGTCTCAGACTGTGCATTGGCAGGGCTAAAGATCAAAGCAAGCTGAGAAAGCCCAGAACAGCAAAGGAGGGTGTTCCAGCTCTGGGGGGAAGGAGAGTCAAGGAAAGGAGAGGATTTCTGTGAAGGACAGATGCAAAGCTGACCCTTGGCCAGAGCCAGCAGAGCTCTCAGTGCCTCTGGCCCAGAGATGAGAAGACAACAAAGGCTAGTAGAGAGTGAGGGCCCAGGAGAAGAGAAGCAAGGCTGCCCAGGGAAATGAACCACAGCCTTGGGTCGAGCTGGCAGGTGACAAGGACCAGCCACAACCGCTTGGCACAGGGGAAACGTGCTAGACTGGGAGTCTGAAGCCCTGAGTCCTTCTGGCTCTGAGACTTACTCCGTGATTCTAGACAAGCCACCGAACTCCCCAAGGTCTCAGAGCCTCCTCTGGAGAAGGAGGGACCTGGACGAGATGACCTTGAACATTCATCCAACGCCAGACCTCTAGTCATGAGGACATTTGAAAGGTCACAGAGAATAAGAAAAGCCCCTAATGATTAGAACAAATGTTCTCCTCGTTTGTTTTTTAAAAAGTGGAGAGTCTGTAAACTGGAGACCAAGGACTTTGACCCTGATTCATAGCAAGAGTCCAGGCTCTATAGCTAAATACAGGATTCATGTCTCTAGAAAAAGAAGCTGGAATCCCGAAGAACCAGCAAAACTCTGCCAAGAACAGGTCATGATGGATGAAGGCACTTAATAAAGACTGATTGGCTGATGAGGGGTGTTTCTTTTCTGGACAGGGCCACTAAAATGGCAGGTGAGGAGAATGCTGTACAGATACAAGATGCCCAGATGGCAACTGGTCAGCAGTACAAGCAGGTTCACAGAATGGCCAATAATGCATGTCAACTTAAAAGGAGGTCTCCAACGGTTATGCCCCAGTGGCCTGTGTTTAGGCCAGTGCTGTTTTATATTTCCGTCAATGACTGGAAGAAAGGCATGATTTCCCAATCTGTAGAGGGATAACAAGACAGAAGGAGGGTCTAAAAAGACATGGACAGGTCAACATGATCCTATAAAGACTGGGCAGACCCTAGTAAGATGAAATGTAACAGGAATACAGATAAAGTCTGATCCTTGAGCTCAAGAAATCCACTTCACACGCACAAGACAGAGGACCCAGGACTGGAGAGGAGTTTGTCTTCAGGCCACTGGTGCAGAGCAGCCAGAGAGGAGCTGACCGTGGCACATGGTGCCAAAAGCTAGGGCTGAGGAGGTGAATTGCACTGCCCTCTCCTATGGTCAGACCACATCTGGATTATGGCTTTCTGTTCTGGCCAGAGATTGGCAGAATGTCCTGAGGACAGACACCAGAATAATGAGTGTCAGGACTGTACGGTGCTACCTGGAGTGCTTTCCTTAAGACAGTGGCTCCTGGAGAGGGCCTTGACAGCAGTGGGCATCATGACGGCACTGGGCTCTGGGAAGGGAATGGGCAAGCAACGTGAGGGAACAATGCCAAAAGGGGAAGGGAGCACTGAAGACCAAGTAGCTCCGTTTCCTGAGTTTGGGCTAGGCTCCCTACTGAGGGAAAGTAAACATCAGTAGTGCCAAACTCCCATGCCCAGCCAAACTCTTGACTACCAAGCAAACCAGGTCAAGATATAATTGGAAATGTTTAACCAAATAAATAAAAATACAGCCTAACACAGAAATGTTAATTTGTGGTTTTCTTAAGTCAGCATGCTGCCCATAGGAATCTGTCTATTTGAATCTGATACCGCTGTTAGAAGGCATAGGCCAGAGGGTTGGGGGTGAGCAGTGAGGGATCTGGAAGCACCATTTTTCCTTCCAAGAAATAAAACTGGGTTCCCACCTGTGCCCCTTTGGTTCACGTCCCCAAGTTATCCTGGGATGGAATCAGATGGCCCCACCTCACAGCACTGCAGAGTGACAGCCCTCTAGAAATGTCCCCAGTGCCACCAGCGACCCCAGTCCAATTGGTGAACTGGTGCTTGCAACCAAGCCTTCGGGTCCTCAGTGTCTGAGGGATGGGATGCCCAAGCAGCCCATTAACTGGAATGCAGACCCCCATGGTACCAGCCTCCATATGTTCCCCAGCCTCCAATGATCGATAAATCTTGGAGTGCAGTGAGAGGTGGAGCTGGCATCATTCAGGACACTTCCGGAGATACCTTGGCATCTTCCTGGGCAGTCAGCGGTTCTCTCTGATCCTTGGGCTGCTTGACCAGCATGTCTGACATCTCTTCCCCAGAGGAATTCGGCTCGGTGCCAGCAGCTTCTGGCTTCTCCATCTCTTTGGGAATGGCAGCTGGCTCCTGATGCAGGGTCTGGTGTGGCACGGCTTTGGGCACACTCCCCTGCTGTTCTGAGAGCTTTAGCTTTAGTTCTGTGGGAAACACCATTAATGACCACAAATGACCACCATCATCCAGGATCTTTACATGGTCACAGGACCAGGGTTTCAAGTTAGACCCACCCCCCAACAATGGACAGGCCTGAACATGGAAGGAGATCCAACCTTCCTGAAGTAGGGTGGGCAGCCCCCTAAGGAGTGGGGCCTGAAAAGGACTAGGTAGGCTTCCTGGCCCCCAAATATCTCCCTCATCACCTGCAAAGGTGCTTGGCAATCCTTCCTTCAGCCTCTAAAGACTTTGAGGGGTTTCATAAACATGTAACTCCCCTAGGAAGGGTAACACTTATTAGTGAACATTGGAGGGGTTGGGAGAGGCAGACTTCTGGACAGAATCCAGAAGACAACAGAGAGGGGCTGGGCCAAGGCCAGGAATGCCCAAAACTAGCTTCGCTGGCGTCAGAACTGTGCCAGGAAGTCATGTCCCTACCATGTGACTCTGAATACCATTCCTGGTAAACAGGCTGTCTGGAGCCAGAGCCTCGGCACCCCAGAATGCCCTGACAGACTCTGTTTATTGACCTCCAAGCAATTAATTTTTCCCCCATCATGCTTCTTAATTACAATCTGAAGAGTAAGAAAAGTGGTTAAGTATTTAAATGGATGCCATTTAAGGGAGGGTCATAATTACACTGTATTTTTGTTTCAATCACATGCATTTTCTTTTAAAATTAAAAAAAACTTCATGCTTCTGTGGGGCTTATGATGAAAGGTCCTGTCCATCTCCAGAGAAAGAACTGGTAGAGCCTGAATGCAGATTAAAGATACTTTTTCTTCCCTTTATTTTTCTCGGGGTTTTTTGGTTTGTGTTTTCTTTCACAGAATGACTTCCATGGAAATGTGTTTTGCATGACTACACATGCATCACCTATGTCAAGCTGCTTACCTTCTCAATGAAGGGGAAAGGGAAGGAGAGAATTTAGAACTCAAAATTTGAAAACAGAATGATAAAATTGTTTTTACATGTAATTGGGGAAAAATATTAAATGAAATTTAAAAATAAAATAAAAACGTTATTATTGCATATTGTTTTTACTCCAAAGTCATTGCCAGCCCATTGAACCCTTCCCTATTACGAAGAATCACAGTTGGAGACAACGCCAAGCCTACCCTCCTATGGCTCACCAGAGTCCAGAGTCCGCCTGCCCTTCCGTGGCAGTGAGAAGAGGAAGGCACAGTTTCCTTCTCACTGTTCCAGGACCGAGACAGCCTGCTCCATTAATTGGAAGCATTCAGCTGTGCTGCTATGGCAGTTTAATAAATCAAAGCTCCTCAAAATGCCTCCCTCACCCCTTGTTAGGATGCCTGAGATTCCTCCATCATTAACGCCAGCCTGCATCTCAGCCTGCTGTATAGATAATCCCAGCTCAACACAATGTGATTAATAGTCCTTTAAACAGAGACTTTCCAAAAAATGAGGAAAAATGTCATGTTGTAGAGGAAAAGTAAGAAAAGGAAGGTCTATAGAGTCAGTCAGTCAACATTTATTGGCACTTACTCTGCTAATTGGTGGGGACACCAAAAAAAAGGGCAAAAACACGGATCCAAGGAAAGATCAATATTTATCAGCCCAGTGCAATGCCCTTTAAAGCGGCTTTTCCAATAGAAATATGTCAGCCCCTGGCTCCGAGCTGGTCAACGCCAGCTCTCTGAGGGGCCCTTCCCAAGTCGGTGTGCCAGCTATGGTGAAACAGGGCCCCTCACAGAGGTGAGGCTCAGACCCCAGGGTCTGCCAACCAGGGCAGGTGCAAGGTGAGCCCCCACAGGTGCCCCCACATGCCCTCACATCCTCCCAAAGGCAAAGACAGAAGGCAAGGTGAAGGTGCTATGGCACCAAGGCCCCTCAGGAGCCTCCAGATGGGCCCCTCGGGAGCCTCCAGATGGGCCCAGGGTCCTTCCTGCTCCCCGCCCGCATCCCCACCTGCTGGTTACCTCGGAGCTGCTTCCGGCCTTTGGCCAAGTCATTCATCCACTTCAGGACTTCAGGATTAGAAGTCTTGTCTCCATATGAAGGCTGTAACAGAGAGAGGGAGTCAGGGGCAAATCTGGGCTGGGGGAAACCATCTAATGAGCAGTCACTTCTGTAGGAGAAAAGCAGGAGAAGCCCTGGAAGCTGCAGCAGAGGCCCCAGCCCAGAGTTTACACACCTGGGCTGGGATCCTGGCTCTGCCCCTTATAAGCTGTGCAGCCCCAGAAAAGGCACCTCCCCTCACTGGGTCTCAGCTTCCTTCCCTGCAAAATGAGGAAGGGGGATCTCCTCCAGAGCCATGATGCTCCCAAACATGGAAGGCCTCCCCCCATTAGGGCTCCCTGAAGGGAGGGGCCCCTGAGCCCCCCAAGAAGGGTATAGGCTCCCTGAATGGAGGGCCCCTCAAACCTCCTATTAGTACACAGGCTCCCTGAAGGAAGGGACCCCCAAACCCCCCAGTAGGGTATGGGCTCCCTGAAGGGAGGGACCCTGAGCCCCCCAGTAGTACATGGGCTCCCTGAAGGGAGGGACCCCCAAGCCCCCCAGTGGGGTGTGGGCTCCCTGAAGGGAGGGACCCTCTACCTTTTGTTTGTATTCGCCAGAAATCTGCACATGGTCAGCATTTCAATGCCTTGTGCTTTCATGTCTAAACCTGATAGCCCCTTTCCCCCTGACCCCTCCTCCCCTCATACGTTCCCTATTACTGTAGAGGGGATCACCATCCTCCCAGACCCCAGGCTCACAACTCAGGAACTGTCCTCTCTCTCACTCCCTCATATCCAATATGGCGCCAAGACCGGTCATTTCACCTCTGCACCCTCTCTCCTGTGCCACAGCCCCCACCCTGGTGTAGGCCCCATCCCCTCGCTGCTGGGGGTCTGCCTGCCTCAGTGCTGTCCCCACTCCAGACCATTCTCCATTCAGATACTAAAGAGACTTTCCTAAAGCTCGGGTCTGATCACACCACACTCTAGTGATTCCTATCACCTCCAGGACCAATAGAAAATGCTGTTTGGCCTTCTAAGCCCCCTCCCTTTACAGTCTTCTTATGCCTGACTCCCTAACATATCCCCTTCAATCCAGTGATACCGGCCTTCTGGCCACTCCGCCTCCCAGTCATGGAACCCCCTCCTTCCTCTGCTGTCACTACTGACTTCTCTGGCTTCCTTGGTATCCCAACTGAAATCCCATCTTTTCCCAGAGCCCTCCCCAAATCCTCTGAATCCTGGCACCTTCCCCTCCCCCTTAGCCTTCCTGATTTACCCTGCAGATAGCCTGTTTGTCCATAGCTTGTAAGCTCCTTGAAAGTGAGGACCACCTTTTGCGTTTTTAAAATCTTCATTTTCTCGTATCCCCAGCACTTAGCACAGGCCTGGCACACAGTCAGCATTTAATAAATGTTTACTGACTGATTTCCTCACTTGTAAAAGAGGGATAACCAGGCACTATCCACTTTCCACAGGGACAAGGAAGAAAGTGCTTTGTATACCTTCGAGCTAGGTGGCCCAGAGGATCTCCCCGAGTTGAAGTCTGGGTTCTGACACTTAACAGTGGTGTGACCCTGGGCAGGTCACTTCACCCTGTTTGCCTGTTTCCTCATCTGAGAAGAAAATGACAAACACTCCAGTATTTTGGCTGAGAAAACCGCGAATGGGGCCAGGAAGAGCCAGACACGGCTGACATGCCTGAACACCTGATACCTTAGAGTGCTGTGGTTACGTGATTGATCAGTACAGAAAGCGGTACTCCTGATCTGAGCCTACCAGTTTCCTTCAACTGTCTAAAAGCACAATTCTGAGACGGGGTCCCCAGGCATCCCCGGCCTGCCAGCAGAGGCCCTGACACCACCAAGGTGCAGGTGTGGAAGTGACAGTGCATTCAGGTCTGAACCACTAGCAGAACTCCCCAGTGGCGGGAGCAGTCCCCAAACAAAATGGACGCCTCCCTGAGGGGCTCTGGGTCGAGTGGCCGCTCACTTCCAGGCGGGTTCTGTTCAGGTGAGGCTCAGCCAGAATGGCCCCCAAAGACCCCCCAGCCCCAAAAGACACCCTGAGAGTCATCAGATGACCTTATCCGCCAGCACCAAGGACCAAGGGCCACAGGCAGTGCCATTCAAGCGGGAATCTCGTGTTTCCTTCTGAGGAAGGAGGGTGCTGCACAAGGGTGGTGTGTCCTTCTTCCAGGAGGGTCCTCCCCGGGGTCCAGCTCGTGAACAGGTGGAGGGTCAGCTGCCAGCCACCAGCCTTCAGTGCATCGGGCCAGCTCGGTCCCAAGCAGAGGGACTGATCACACCCACCCTCCAACTGCAGGGCCAGAGGTCCAAGCTGAGACTGCCGCCTCCTAGGGCCTCCTAGAGACCCTCTGGAAAATACAAGTGTTGGGGAGGGTAAGGGGAGGGGGAGGCACTCAGCAGCGGCCGGCCACTGCAGAGCATACAAAGGTGTGAAACACCATGCGTGCAGATGCTCTCCCTGGGTCCTCACAACAGCCTCGTGAGGCAGACGGGACTGGCATTATCATCCCCTGCTGACAGTAACACCCAAGTAGCAACTGCTCTGGGTGAGATTAGAATCCAAGCCCTTCCTGGGTAGAGGCTGGCACCCTCTGGCCTTGGCCACACCTTCCCTTCCTAAGTGAGCAGAGAAGGGAGGGAGGGGCAGGGAAAAGTGCCACCCACTCCATGTATCCTTACCCGGTATTTCTTTTCTTGCTCAAACTTCTCCTCAAATTTCCTGATCTTCCGCTTAAGGCTCTGGATGTGCTTGGTCAGCTGGGTCACCGTCTGGGGCCCTTTCCCGTCCTCACACCTTGAAGAACTCCTGGGCCTGCACAGGGGACAGGGACAGAACCTGATAAAGAGGCTTTCCAAAAGCAGACTCTGCAAGCAAGGTCGACCAGAAGACCAAGGCTCCTGAGCGAGTGGGGCCAACATGGCGACACTTTCAGGGCCATTTAGTGGGTCCATTATGGACTGTTCCCAAGGAGCAGGGCAGCCCTAACCAGTGTGCATTCCGACATCATCTTGCTCTGTGACAGTCTCCAGCCCCATACAGCACGTCCACACTTTCTACATTCCCAATGACGCATCTGTCATTTCATGAGGCATTTTCTGGATGAAATATTCTGCAGTGCATACCTGCCCCCACCTCATCCAAGGCGGGGGCATCTCCTGAGCCATCCTTCCACAAGTTAGTTCCCCACAGGTAGGAAGGGCGGGAAAGGGAGGAAGCCGAGTGAAGGGAGCGGTGCCCGTGACAACCCAGGGCAATGGACAGAGGCACACACCTCCATCCAAACACACGGGTCAAGGTCAGCGCCACACTGCCCACAGAGACGGCCATCCTGCCCTTTCTGCCCGAGCCCCTACAGGGAGCTGTCTGGGAGTTTGTGGGGAAGGGTCTACCGTATCAAAACAAAGCAGAGCATTGCTTTTGTAAAAGATCAATGGACTCCCCTGGAAGCGTTTCCAAAACACCTCCTGCTGCTCAAGCCAAGCACTTAAAAGTGACGCGCCCCCTCCCATCCCTCCCAATCACAGCAAACCCATGATATGTCACAGCGGGCAGGAAACACGCTCAGAAAAACAAGCACCAGACGATGAAGAGGGCACGTGAAGAAAAGAGAACAAATCGGGGCTGGACAGCTTCTCCTTACATCATGAACTGCTGAGCGCTGGGGGGAGAAGGGGCAGATTCAGGGTCCAAATTAAATCTCTGGCTTTGGCTGAAGAGGGAGCATCGTGGTGACAGGAGGGGGCGGTCTCCGTCCGTGATGTGATGCAGCAGGCGGCTGGTCCCAATGGACGGCGGGTCCTCGGAGCCATTGTCTGCTTCATTGCGCCAGTCTTTGTAGGCGGGCACCGGGTCTGGAGGGACGAGAAGGCTTGTTACTGACAGGTCCCCAAAGAAGGAGCACTACTGTTCACAACACGATCTTGCATTTCTGGGGTGCCCCTGTCCTTGGGGAAGTGCAAAATAGCAGGTGGCAGTTCCCCCAAAACCTGGGTGAGGGACAGAAAATGTCTGCACCCCCAACTCACTGACAGGAAAACTGAGGCCCAGAAAGCCTCAGAGTGAACCATGAACCACCACTCTTTCAGTCTCTGTCTCTGGATTCTCTCTGTCTGTCTGTCTCTGCTGTGTTAAGGTTCAGGGAGCTCATTCCTCACAACAGCCCAGAAGGGGAGCAGGATAAAGGCTATAATCTGGGGCTCAGGGGAGTGCCAAGATTGGCCAGACCCAGGGGACCAAGCTAATAAGGGTGTGGCCAAGCCAAGATTCAAACCCAGGCCTTCTGGCTCCAAATCACAGATCACAGAACTTGCAGATAGAAGAGGCCTTAAGGACCATCTAAATGGACGCCTCTCATTGTTTTAAAGAGGAGACTGACACTCAGGGAGAAGAAGGAACGTGTCCAGGGTCACACAGCTGGCAGAGCCAGGATCAAGCCCATGCCCCTAGACTAGGCCTTGTCTGCACTCCGCCCTGGGCCCTGCCCCAAACCCCCTCCCCCAGTGGTGCCTCCACGCGGCACCCCTCACTGCTTCTGGAGGGAGGAGGGAGGAAGGCACTGAAAGGAGCAGACGGCCCCATCCCCATCCCAGCTTGTCCCGCAGGGCCCCTCGGGCCAGCGTCCAAAATGCCGATGTAAGTTAGGGCACAGTGAGCCTCAAACCAGTTATCAGGGGTGTGTGTGGGGAGCAGCACCGGGGCTGGATCCTGCTCCCACAGCAAAGGCAGAGGCTCAGGGCCAGGTCTGCTGGCCTCCTCCAATCAGCCAGCACTGTGGCACCTGCGGTGAGCCCAGCCCTGAAGACACAAGCAGGAAGAATGAGCCGGCCCCCTCTGCAGCCCTCCCCGGAGAGGCCCAGGGGCAAACCCTGGTAGGGCGGCTCCAGAGACACCCCTAGGGCTGGGCTGGGCTGGACTGGGCTTCCAAAGGATCCTGGCAGGAAGAACCCAAGGAGGCCGCCTGGCAGAGGGGGCCGCGCTCTCGGCCCCAGCCCCTGAATCCCAGCTCCAGCCAGCACGTGTGAGCGCCAGGATGCTATCTCACCTTTCAGAGCCTGAGTCTTGTCATCTGCAGAATGAGCATAATGCCAGGAATGCTAACTCTCATGCAGTTGTTCACAGAATCTGATAAAATACAGCATATTAGTGACTTGTACAGGCAGCAGGTGATGTCATGGGGGTTAAGAGTGCCTGCTGGAACTCATCTTCCTGAGGTCAAATCTGACCTCAGATGCTTGCTGTGTGATCCTGGGCAAGTCACTTAACTTCCTTCTGCCTCAGTTTCCTCATCTGTAAAATGGGGATAACAGTAGCACCAACCTCCCAAGGTTATGGTGAAGATCAAAGAGGATAGTATTTAACAGTGCCTGGCATACAGCAGGCACCAAATGAATGTCTGCTACTAGTAAGGAACCAAATGAATACTGAGAATAAGGGACACAGCTTATGCAAAGGTGTGGAGGCAAGAGCTGAGATGCTAACTAGGTTCAGAGCAAAGCCAACAGGGCAGTGTGGCTAGAATGTGGACTAGAATGCAAGCCCAGAGAGGTGGGGAGTGGGGGGTGGGAGCTGGACTGGGAAGGGCTTTAAGAGACAAGTTTGTGCTTTATATTAGAGGCAAGAGGGGCCACTGGAGGTTCTGAGCTGGGCAGATCTGTGAGGGAGAGATGTGAGGCAGGGAGATCCCCCAGGAAATACCTGAAAAAGTCCAAGGCAGAGGGCAGGGGCAGTGTGAGTGAAGAAGGAAATGGATGGATGGATGGATGGATGGATGGATGGATGGATGGATGGATGGATGGATGGATGGA
>NW_027186352.1:21929709-21935636 GCF_028583685.1 Petaurus breviceps papuanus
GGATGGATGGATGGATGGATGGATGGATGGATGGATGGATGGATGGACAGATAGGTGGATGGATGGACAGACGGATGGATGGATGGATAGATGGGTGATGAGCAGATGGCATGGAGGAAGAACTGATGAAAAGTGGTAAAGGACTGGCAAGAAATGGGGGTAAGGGAGATGCACTGAAAGAGTGAGTGAGTATAATCAGCTGGGGGAACATGGCCCCACATGAATCTTTATGCTTCTTACACAATGTTTGCTGCCCGCTAAGCGCTGTCTTTAGTTGTTGTACCCAGATCAACACCCATTGCTAACAGCCATTAAACAGCACCTACTGGGCGCCAGGCACTGTGCTACACTAAGCGCTTTACAGGCATTACCTCACTGGAGAGGTGCTATTATTATCCCCATCTTATAGACGAGAAACTAAGGGTAACGGCCCTTAAGTGACTTGCCTCCAGCTAGTAAGTGTCTGAGGTGGGATTTGAACTCAGGTCTCTGTGACTCCAGAGCTAACACTTTGGAGACTATGGCACCCCCTAGTGCCCTGCCTGCCGCTCCCCTCACATCACTCCTCTGTGAATCTTTGCTGGGCTCCCTGCATCACATTCACTCTTTTCCCTGACACCAAGGCTCAGCATTTGCCTACCAACACCTCCCCACTCCACCATGCTCCTCTCTCCTGACTCCAGTTATAGGAATGGGATGGAAATTTCAGATCTTCCCTGCCCCTGGGCCCTCTGATAGGCTTAAGTGCACCTGGAGTCTGTGCTGGGAGGCTTGTTTTTCAGGAGATACTTTGTGATTGGGCAATGGGTCAAGAGGGTTGTGACATTCTCTGAGCCAGGAGAAGGCTATATAAGCCCTGATGGGAGGCTTTGTTTTGGGGCTCACTTTGAGAAGTGCTGTGTGATTTGGGCAGACGAGACTCTGGGCAGCCATTGAGCTTCCCAGCTTTGAAAAATCCAGATGTTGATGCTTCCCTCTCTGGTGACTGACTAGGTATGAATGTAATGGTCAGGCAGTTGGAGGCCTGTCTGCATGAAATGTTTGTTTCTCTGTCTTGTAACTTCTGCTTGTAACCCCTATATACTGTGAAGTTCGGGGTGCTGACTTTTCCCCCTGAACTAGGTAAATGATATGTTTGATTGATTAAAGCAAGCTTGTTAACCCATTTTGAGCTGCTTTCCTTTAGAAAATCAGATCTAAGAACCTGTATTGGCAGCCACCCTGGGGACGCTGGGGTGCTTGCCACTACAACTCCCCAGCCTGTGCTCATAATTTTAGTCAAGGGACCCTTTTCTCCTCTTAGGAGGAACACAGGCTTTAAAGTCAAGATGCCATCTCCCACCTCCACACATTTGTACAAGCATGAACTTGTCTCTGCCCCAGCCCTGCCTAGAAGCAGCTGCTTTCTCATTTCTACTCTGCAGAAACTTTATCCTCTCCTCAAAGCCCCCAGCTCAAGCATCACCTCCTCATGAAGCCTGCCTGCTGACCACCGGTTGACATCATTTCTCCCCCTGATTTACCCATGTGCATGCAGTCTCATGCTCTACCCCAACTTCTGTCATTACAACATATGCTCAGAGAAGAAAATCTGGCCCTTACTCAGACCTCTGAGGTCATCAGGTCCAACTCTTTGCAGAAGGAGAAGCAGACCTGCCCCAGATCACCCAGCTCATCAGTGGCAAAGCTGAACCTAAAGGCCAGGCCACTTGTCATTTCTGTGGAAAAAAATAATACATCTGATGGAGACGAACACCTTGTTTTTACCGAACTGGCTGATCCCTTCGGTCCAAACCAAGAAACAAAAGCCTGGTGTGGACAGAGCCGACACTTTCTGGACTTCACCTCCCCTCCCAGGCCCCCAACTGCACTCCTCCTCCCCAGGGCTTTCCAGCTCCCCTTCTCCCATTAGAGGGTAAGTTCCTGGACAGTATCTCCAGGGCTTTGTACAAGGCCTGGCACATAGTGCTCACTTGAAAATTACTAAATACTAATTAACTGTTAAAAGAAGAAATTACATAATAAACTGTCTGTCCATCTATCCATCCATCTATCCATCTAACTCATCAATGTTAAAAGAGAGAAACTAACTCCCATGATCCTCGGGAAAAACCCTGGGCCTTTTGGATGAAGGCTGGACCAGAAGGTAGGAGGACTGAGCTGAACCTCTGAATTAATATGAAACACTTTAGTTGACCGCTTTCTATCAGTGTGACAGGTCCCTTTACTTTTCTTACCCCAAGTTTCCTTGATTCTCAAATGTCTTTATCCGAATCATTCATAAAGATGCTAAAGAGAGCAAGGCTGAGAAGAGACCCCTGGGGACCTCCACTGGAGACATTCCTTTGTACTGGCAGCCATCCATTAACCAAAGATCTGTGCTTCAGGTCAGTAGCTGAAACTCCATACACACCTCAGAGTCCTGCCATCCAGGCCACATCGCGCCATCGTGGCATCAAAGATGCTATGTGGGACTTTCGTCAAAGGCCTCTCCACTCAGCATTTCCTCAATATACTAGGCTGGAAGCCCTTTCAAGAAAGGAAACTGGCAGGATTTATTATTAACAAAACCTGTATCTGCAATCACTTTCTTTTCTAAGGGCTTAAGAACTGCCTGACCTTTAACAACCCAATCTAAAATGTTATCAGGAGTCAAGGTCAAGTCCAACAGCTACAGGCTGGGGCATCGTTCTCCTGACTCTGAAAATGGGGAGACGTTTGTCCTCAGCTCTCACGGCCCATTGTTCATGAATCCCCTGAGGTCACTGACTGGGGTTTACCAGGCACAGCCAAGAGCTTCCAGATAACCCGCTTCATGTAGACAAAACAATCAACTGTTTGCTTTGGTTATTTCTTAACTGGTTGCTTTGGGGTCATATGGACACGGTCTGATAAGAGCTCCACCCCCCCCCCCAGGAAAAACTAAACAAAACCCAAGTCTCTCATTGCTTTGCTTTTCTGTCTGATATATTTAATTTCTAGTTTGATCTTTTCAAGTTCTTTATAACAAAATGAACATGAAATCCTGCTTATCGTAGGCTGTTTTCCTTGTGCCCACTCACAGCAAAGAGGCCCTTCTTTCACTGACCATCCATCGCCAGTGGGTCCAGAGCTAGACTCACCCTCCCAGACCACCTGGTACAAACTTGCATTTATTCACTGGGTATCCCCAAAAATCACTTATTAAACATGTGGCATGTCCCGGGCGCTGTGCTAGTAAGAGCTGGGCACAGAGAAAGTGCCCAGCACACAGTGGGCATTTTGGTGCAGAAGATAGAGCCCCGGGCCCGAAGTCAGGGAGATTCATCCTCCTCAGTTCAAATTCAGCCTCAGACACTTATAGCTGTGGTTCCCTCATTTGCCTCAGTTTCCCCATCTATAAAATGAGCTGGAGAAAGAAATGACAAGCCCCAGGTTCTTTTCAGTCATTTTTGGTCATTTCTGATTCTTCACGGCCCCTTTGGGGCTTTCTTGGCACAGATACTAAAAACAGTAAAATATTAGAGAAAAATAATTCAAGTGATCCTAGGAAAATCTCAAACTCCCTGGTAGCGATAATGCTTAGGAAAGGGATCTAGTCACGACTGATCATTCCTTTGTAGTGTCTCTGTGGCCCAAAAAGAAGGAAGAAAAAATCCTGGGCGCCATTCACGAGTGTTTGGGAAATAATCTAGAAAAAGTAATACCTGTAGCTCACCCCTACACGGAATGCACGGTGTCCTTCTTGTGACAGCCCCTCGAAAGGGGCCCGACGATGGGAGAAGGATCAAAAGTGGTTATTCAAGTGACCAAAGGCCAGTCCCTTCAGCTTCAAAAGACAAAGGTTGGGGGAGGATGTGATCAGAGTTTGTAAAGTGAGGTTAGACACAGAGAGGAAGGACATTGTCAACCCCCAAATTCTAAAATGCCGGAGCTATGGCAAACTCAGAAAGCCCACCCTCTCCCAAATAAAAGTGCAAAGGCCATTTAAGTGAGTGGGGAGGGAACTCTTATCTCAAAGAGTGGAAGGGGCTGAAGAAGGGAAGAAGATGAAGCCCTGGGCTTATCCCCAGAGGACAAGGACCCCATCCCTGAACCCATTTCCTGAGGCTGCTGTTGGAGACTGAGCCCAGCTGGTCAGCGTAAGGCACAGACTCCAACTGGGCATGTGCAATATCCGATGATGCCTTCTGCCCTTCCAAAAGTGCAGCTTTAAATAGCCCTTTCTGCTCTGTTTCCCATTCCACAAAAGCATAATGCATCCTTACCAGTGTGCCCCAAAGCCACTCATTCCAACTGTCAATGATGGTCCAGCCACTTAGAGAAAATCTTGTCCCAATTACTCTGTTTATACATTTCTCCAGACTGTTTACAGACAGCAAGCCTGGGACAGCTTGATACCAATTCTTTGTATATGCTACCAGTCACTCCCCTGAATTTGCTCCTCTTGGTTTTAGCTGTGGAAATAAGTTCGATCTTTCCCACCCCTGGCCAATGAGCTGCCTCCTGAACCCTCCACCCCAACAGCCACACTACAACTACTGATACATTGGAAAAGGTGCTGGGCATGGAACCTGCAGAGATCTGGGTTCAAATTCCACTCCACACACAGAATTAGTGTGAGGCTAGAGGCAAATCCCTTTCTTTGAGTGCCAGTCTCCCACTGTCCAAAGGACACCCACCTTTCAGGTATGTTGTGAGGCTCAAATTAGAAACCTTAGAGTGCTATAAGGAAAGAGAGTCATTCTTGAGAAGGCCCAACTTGAGCCCCCAGCCTAGGTGGTGGTCTAAGACCTAGGAAATGCTGTTCCTTGTTGGTGCTTTCACTCCAGATGCTCATCTGCCTGAAGCCGAGGGGGTGGTTAGCTCTGCAGATGCTACATGTCACAGGGAGCTCTGGTTCTGTCATCAGACAGTAAGACGAAGATAGAAGACTGTAAGCCTTCCTGAAGTACTCACTGGGCCCTCCAGATCCAGAGCTGTCCCAGATGGTGACAAGATGGCAGAAGTCCTAAACTGAGCATGGTAAACATGGGCATCTTACCACCAAGGCAGCAAACAGCTAAATGCCCCTTTGTGGGCAAGGTCCAGCAATAGAGAGAGAGTGGCTGTTAATTTTAATAGTGACTCTAAATCAAGAAATTAGGTCTTTCCTTTATAAAACAAAACAACAAATGTTTGTGTAGGGTCAGTAAAAGAGCTACTTGGAGACCTGCATAGGGTCCTCGTGGCCTATAATCTTGGGTGATGCTCCCAGATACCACCCAATTAGAAGCATTTGTGGACTGTCTACTGTGTGCAAAGCACTGACCGTCACTAGGACACATTCAAAGTTTAGATAATAATTGTATTTGCTGACATTTCTATAGTACTTCAAAGCTTAATTCATTTCTTCCTAACAACCCTGAGCTTGGCACTGCAGGTATTACCATGCCCATTTTACAAACAAGGAAACTGAGGCTGAGAAGTTAAGGGTCCTGCCCAGTATCACCCAGTTTGAAAGCGGCAAAGGTAGGATTTAAAGCCTGGTCCTCCTGGGCCTGCGTCCACTGCGCTCTCCACCAGCCCGTACCCCTCCCTAGCCTCATGGTGCTTACAGTCTAAATAGCAGACAGTACAAACAGGGATAACCAGGATATGAAATAATAGACAAGAAAGGTGCAAAGTGCTTTGGGACAAAATGCCAAAGAAAAATCATGATTAACCAAGTGAATCAGGGAAAGCTTCAAGAAGGAGGCAACTTCTGAGCTGGGTTTTTAAAGACCAAGCAACACTGGAAGGGGTAAAGGGAAGAGTGAGTACTTCCAGGGACTGTGAATACCATGAAAATGCTTCCTTTTATACAATCACGTCCATCCATCTGTCCGTCCTCCCATCCATCCCCCACCCATCCATTTACCCATCCATCCATCCATCTATCCATTCCCCCATCCATCCACTCACCCACC
>NW_027186352.1:21940636-21962644 GCF_028583685.1 Petaurus breviceps papuanus
GAGAGGAAGAAAGCTGCTGGACCCTGATGATTTTTCTACCACCAGGAGATCAGGCCCCATTATCAATAGCCGGGGTTTTAAGGAAGAGAAGTTGGTCCCCCTCTGAGAGTCAAGCTTCCCGTCCCTCCGTGGCCCTATCAGGCTCATGGATTGCATGGATTGTGACCTACTTCTGGGCAGTAGCAAGAAGTGGTCTCCCGTGGGTGCACAGGCCTGCCACCCAGCCTGTGGATCAGAGGCTGGGGATCTGACAGACCCGGGCCCCGCTCCCCAGGCTGTTTTCATACAGCTGTTAATGGGATGGGTGAGAGATGCCCATGAGGATAGAGGAGAATTAAGACCAAGGGCAGCCCTCTTCATTCTTCTCTGCCAGCCAAGGAGCCCAATTTCATGCTGTCACAGAGAAGGCAAGAGGAGGTAAGATCCCTGCCCCATCCTTCTCCCCAATGCCCCAGGAAGGATGGGAGCTTTTCAGGTACCAAGGGTCTACAGGCCTGAAGGACTGAGGACAACCTCCCCCTCCCCCAGACCACGAGGGGAGGCTGGCCGAATGAAGGATGGGGCTGATACCTCGTGCCAAACAGCAACATCTACAATCTCCAGGGAAGGGTCTTGGGACCTGTGAGGGGAGTCTCGCCTTCCCCGGGCTTCCCCAGGACCCAGGTCCTGCTCCCCAGAGGGCTTCTGAGCGGCTGCCAGGGGCACACATCTGCAGCCCCCAGCCCGGCTCCTTACCTCCAGCGTGGGCTTCATCGGCCGGCGTGCTCTGGGGGGATGACAAAGCCGGGTCCTTGACCCCCTGCAATGGGGCGGCTTCCTCCTGGTTGGTGAAAAGGACAGAGCAGAGATCAGACTGAAGGGCCTGCAGCTTCAGCAGTGAGCTCTGCCAACAGTAGCAGAACATGGGGCTGCAGCCCAGGGAAGCCCCCTGCAGCCCCTGGGCTCTGCAGGAGAGGGGCATGGGCTGCGTGCGGAGGGCCCGGAGCTCCGTCCCTGCACATGGAGCCCCAGGGTCTACAGGCGCTTAAATCCCGGCGCACACCACACGTGGGGCGGTGGAGCTCCGGGGACGGTCTGCCCGGATTCATTCATTGTGCTGACGTCAGGCGCTGATGCTCTCAGGCCCCGCCCATGTACCATTCACAAAATCCTTCTCCCGGGTACCAGGCAGCCACAGCGCAGAGGGCGGCCCGACCCAGGCACGGCGCTGCGGGGGGCTGCCTCCGGCCAGTCTGTGCAGACTCCCGACAGCCGTTCATCTCCCGATGGCCAGAGGCACCGGCTGGATGACGCCAACGCCTGTCATCAGAGGCCCCGCAAAGGCAGCTCTGCCACTGCAGCAGGCCGGGCACCGGAGGGAAGGGGCTCAGCTCAAACGGCCCCCGCCCCCAGCTGCTCCCCCTGCCAGCCCCAAATCCCATCTTCTCCCCCGTGGTGCCACCCTCGATGTAATCACGCAGCCGGGCACAGGCGATTTGTCGGCCGGAAAAGCCCCAGGAGGCTTCATCAGCCCCAGATGTGGCTGGAAGGAGGCACATGAGTCCTGGATGGTCAATCACCCGGGTTCAAGGGGAAACCCAGCCTGCAGGGAGAGGCTGTGGAGGAAAATGCAGGCTCGTGCAGCCAGGCACACACACAGACAGAGAGAGAGAGAGACAAACAGACAGAGAGGGAGACAGAGAGACAGAGAGACTGAGAGGGAGAGACAGAGACAGAGAGGGAGAGACAGAGACAGAGAGACAGACAGACAGAGAGGGAGAGGAGATGGATGGGGGGAGAAGAGAGAGTGGGTCATAGCGCCATAGACTTGAAACTTGAAGGGCCCTTAGAGACAATCTGTTCCAGCCCTTATTTAACAGATGAGGAAACTGAGGCCCTGTGGGCTGCCCAGCCTGAGTCAAAGAAAGCAGCAGCAGGGACAGAAGAGCCTCTCTCTTCTGTGGGATCTGGGTCTAGTCCAAGCCCAACCTGAACTAGAATCCTTGATAAGAATGATGACAAGAATAATGGGGCACACACACACACATACATAAATACACACACACAGACACACACACTCACATTCACACAAACACACACTCATACACACACAGACACAAATACACACACACAGACACACACACTCACATTCACACACACACAGACACATTCACAGACACTCATACACTCACACACACAAACACAGACACACATTCACACACACATACACACACACTCACACACACTCACTCACACACACAGACACTCACAGTCACACAGACACACAAACACAAGCCACACCAGCTGCACGCAGAGCACCTCATCTGAGCTTCACAGCAGCCTTGAGGCACAGAAAGTACAGCATTATGTATGATGCCCATTTTACAGATGAGAAAACTGAGTCTCAGACCGGCCATGCCTTGCCACCACTGGCAAGCGTCTAAGGCAGGATTCAAACCCAAGACCATCTTCAAGTCCATCACTCTCCCCCCGGCCTCCAGAGCATTTATTTCTACACTTAGCTCCTCCAACTGCTGGTAATGAAGACTGACATTTCTACAGTGCTCTAGGGCTGGCGAAATGCTCACTCTAGCCTTGGGAGACAGGGCTGCACACATGATCCCCCCATTCTGCAGATGGGAAAAACAAGACAGAGACAAGTGAAATGACTCACCAAGGGTCACACTGCTAAGGACGGGTCTGACCTGGGGTCTTCCTGCTCTCTCCCCCAAATGCAGCTCACCCCCCAGACCCAGCAGCTCCCCTGAGATTATCTGCTATTCATGATATATGGACCTTATACATCCATGTGTTTGCGTGTCGTCCCCCGTAAGAACGTGAGCCCCCTGAGGGCAGGGCCTGGTCCCCACCCTGATCACATCCCTGCCCTGGACTCTCTCCTGCTCCCGTTCCACAGAGGGCAGTTAAGGGGTGAGAGGAAGCTGATGATAAACAGTCCCAGTCAAGGCTGTGTGCTGGGCTCCCTGAAGGAGCCCTCACTGTGCAAATGGGGAAACTGAGGAACAGAGGACAGTCACGAATAAGCCCTATGCACCCCTCTCATCCCTGCTGCTTCTAGCAGTCAGCCCAGACAGAGCCGTGTGTTGCATGCTGGGGAGTCCAACGTCACCAGGCCACATCTGAGGCAGCAGCTGCTTGGACATGCTCCAGGGGACTCCCCTGCAGCCCTCCCAGAGGTGGGGGGGCTCAGCCCAGCACCGGGGCTGCCTCCCCAGCCATGACTCAGACAGCCAGGTCCTCCCACACTCCCCGGCTGCCTGTGTCTCTGTCCTGGCTAATTGCGTAAGCCAGGCCTCCCTCTGTCACCAAGGACGGACCATGCAGGCAGGTCTGGGGAATGGGCTGGTTTGCACGTCAGGGAAGGAATCTGAAGGCTCTCGGGGAGAACCCTGGATGTCAGTGCACAGAGACCCTGATCCAGGGCTGGGACAGCTCCCACCGGGAAGCCAGCAAAAGGCAGCCCCAGACTTAAAGTCAAGGTCACATCCGGTGTTTTTCTTCTTGTTGGACTCAGCCCCAATCCCAGGCTCCAATATTCCAGGTTGGAAAATTCCTCCCAATGTGAGCCAAACCCCAGTCATTCATGTGCAAACCTTCAGAGCAGCTGGGGGACCCCACTGAGCAGCAAAGGAGCAGCTATGTGCCCTCAGCTGCCGGGGAGATGAAGACCAAACAGGCCCCGAGGCTCTGGGGCACATTTATCAGGCCTGAAGCCCTCCAGGGATGCAGAAGCACTCCCACCCCCCTGCACACCTCCCCTTTCTAGGCTGCTCAGCCAGGACAAAGCCCCTAGCTTCTACATCTGCTAGCACGTCAGACCTGCAGCTGGCAAAGAACCTGGCCACCATCACTGGCCACTGAAGGCTGAAGAGGACCCCTAGCAGCAGTGTGAGTGGCTCTGGACAAGGCAGTCAGCCTCTCTGGGACTCCGTTTTCTTACTGTACTCCTGATGGATTCATAATAGCAGGTGCTGTTATGATGTGGATTTTACAGATGAGGAAAAAGAGGTAGACAGAGGTTCAGTGACTTGACCAAGGTCACACAGCTAGTAAGCAGCTGAACTGTTTGACTGTAGGTCTTCCAGACTCCAGACCTGGCACTCTATCCAATGCACCACCTAGCTGTCCTGAGCAGTTATTAAGCACTTACCGTTTGCCAGGCACTGTGGTAAGTTCTGGATATGATACAAGAGCAGCAAAAATGACAATCCTGTCCTCAAGGAGCCTGCTTTCCAACATGTTAGGAGGAGCTGCCGGGGCGGGGGGGGGGGGGGGGGGGGGGGAGGCTGGGAATGGTAGCCACAGTTGGGGAGGAGCTGAGAGGTGTGAGCGGCCCAGGCACCCTCCAGAGCTGGTGGTCCAGGCTGGGACTCAGCAGTCAGAGCAGAGGACCTCAGAGTACAGGCAGAGTACTTGGGTCGGATTCAAGTATAACCAGATTCTTGTGAAATCTTCAGCACTTTACTTCCTACATTCAGACACACAAATAAAGTTAACTCTTATCCTGGAAAGTTACCTGGGAAAATGAGAAGACAAGTAACTTACTATATCAGAGGCAGGACCTGAACCCAGGACTAGGCTGAATCCAAGGCTTTCCTGGTACCCAGAGTGGCAGACTGAGAGCTGGGCCTGCAGTCAGGAAGTTCTAGGTTGATTAGTGCCCCAGATCCTTCCTGTTACTAGTGTGCCCTTGGGGAAGTGACTACACCCTTTCCAGCCTTGGTTTCTTCATCTGTGAAATGGGGATCACTGCACCATCTGCCTGGAAGGGTTGTGAGGCTCAGATGAGATTCCTGTACACACAGCACTTGGCAAGTCTTAAAGCTGTCTGCAGAAATGTGAGACAGGCCTGTTAGCAGTGAATCCTTCTCATTTCAGGTAGATAATAATAAGAGGGCATTGAAGCTCTCTTGAGATAACAGGCGGTATTTAGACAATAACCCTATAAACAAAGCCTTATCAGGGCAACGCACTTCACCCTTCACGCCTCAGTTTCCTCACCTGTAGAACAAGCTGGAGAAGGAGATGGGAATGAGAACTGCTCTAGGATGTTTGCCAAGAAGACCCCAAATGGCCTACAAAGGGTCAGATGTGACTGAAATGACTGAAAAACAACAAAGGTTTCCTCTCTCAGTCAATCCATCTAAACAAAGCCAGCTCACAACACCAGATTAGGTGAATAGATGCATTAAAGGAGGCACTTTCCATTCCAGAAGGTACTCTACACCAATGAAATTACAAACCCCGCCCAAAAAAGCCAACCAAACCACAAAACCCCAACACCCCAAAGCAGTAGAACCCTAGGACACGCTCTCTGACAAGGCTCCTAAAAATCTGCTCAAAGCCCTGAACTCAAAAACTTTTTTTTCTGCTTAGAAATTAATTTCTTAAACAAGAAGGCAGACATCTCATTAAAAGTCCAAGGATATATAACATTTACACTATTTTTCAAAGGTAGCACATTGTTTTAAAATACTTAGAATTTTCCCAAATTCCAATTTTTATTTAACACGTTTGAACACTTCCCGTATGTTTACCTTAAAATCACCATTTTTCAGACCTGAGAAAGTGAATGACAATTACCTGGGGGATTACTCCAGTCTCTCATGACGTGCCCTCATAGCCCTCACTCTGGGGGCATGAGGATCTGGATTCAAATCCCTGCCACACCAATCACCAACAGCTTAACCTCAGGAAAGTCACTTGGTCAAGTTTCCCTGAGTCACTGTTTCCTGCCCCTTCAAATGAGAAAGCTGGACAAAGTTCTGTCTCAGGTCCTTCCCACTCTAAGCCTAAAGGCTTCGAAGGTCACAGAAGATAATCTGATTCAGATAGAGGCTGGAGTAGACACCCTGAGGTCTCTCCTCCACCTCTGTGCTCAGACAAGGCTCTCTGGGCCTCAGCTTCCTTGGCTTGTCTAAGTGACTGTTAAAAGCTGCTCTAAAACCCTAGGATTTTATGATTTCGTGTTTGCTACAGGAAAAATCTGCCTATTCTATCCAGAATGATCTGAGTTAAGCCGATATTCACTGGGGAAAAAAGATGGCCTCTGCTTGCTGGAATGGCCCGTTCACCAGTGGGAGGATTGCTCAGTAACCGAAAAAATCCATCTACCACAAACACGAGCCGGGTGCCACACACCAGATACTAGACATAAAATTCAATCAATAAAAAGGTTCAGCTCCATCGGCCTGTAGAAACAGCAGCATCACACCCAACCGGGCTGGGTTTCCATCAAGAGACCAAGAGGCCACTTGTTGATTCTAGAAATGTTATATAATAAGACAATATTCTTTTACATAAAAAACATTTCTTTAAGTTCTCTACCATGTCTTATCTTGAAGGCTAACATGATAAGAACCAGGATGCCAAAGTGTCTGTCTCTGAGCCTACAAATGGAAAAAAAAATAAGAAAAGGATGAGTCCAGTTCTCTTGGAATCAAAACAGATTTCCATTTCCCCCAGAAGGGACACTGTGAAATGATCTGTTCCATTAAAATTAGGTTATCCGCTACCATCTCGGCAATATCTGAGTTTATTAATTCCATTGTTCCCCATCTTCAGCTTCAAAGACGAAGCTAGCTGTCACATTGAGTCAGTACAGAGAGAGCTATCTCCATTAGTCATCCAATGCATAATCGGCAGTATAAGGAATAAAAAAAATTCCCCCCATAAAGTTCTGGGGGAAAATGAGTCTTCACTCAAATCTAAAGCCGTCTCCCACAGCCTCACCTTGCCATCTTGGGGTCTTGGAGGCCAAGCCCACCAGGCACAAGCTCTGTCTCGTTCCACCCAGCTGGAAAGGTCTTGAGCCACTGATGGACAATGTCCCTCCTCCCATGACCAGCCTCACTAAATGTGGCCAAGAGCCTCACCAGGCCAGCTTCTGGATGATGCATTTTTCAAGCCCACTGAACAGCCTTTACGTGAATGAGGAAGCAAGCCTCCTCCCTTCCTACAGAGCTGTACCCGTATCAATGCATGTCTCATCTTCCAAGGCCTGTGTCCTCTCCACCCCCATGGCTGCCTCCTCTCCGGGGTCCCTGCCTCCGATTCTTCTCCACTCCAATCCGTTCCACACAGGGCTGCCAAAACAAGGTCTGCCCACAGCACTCTCCTCCTCCATAAACTCCAGGGCTCCCCATTACCTCCAAGCTCCAGAAGATATTCCCTTTGGGTTGCAGAGCCTTCACCGCATGGCCACACACCACCTCCTCCCTGCCCCTGCGGCCCTATGGTTCAGTCAAACCATCCTTCTTACTGCTCCACTCCCAGGACGCCCCCCTTTCCTGCCTCCCCAACTTCAAACTGTCTACAGCCTCACGTTCCCCTCTTAGCACTGCTCATTTCCTTCAGGACTCAGTTAAAGTACCACCTTCTGAAGGAAGCCATTCCCAATCTTTCCTCTAGCTTCTCATGTCTTTTCCGTCAAAATCTCCCCAAAAGTCAGGGCAGGAACGCTTTCATTTCTGCCTTTACATCTGTCCCCAGAACTTACTATGGTTCTTGGCACACAGTAGGGACTTAAGTAAATGATTCTTGTTAGCTGGTCACTTAATAAGCCCCTACTATGTACAGATTCTGAATTAAGTAATGGGATTACAAAGAGAGGGGGGAAAAAACCCACCAGGGTCCCTGCCCTCAAGAAGCCCATATCCCAATGAGGGAACTATATACATACAAGACATACATGTTATAAATGAGGGGGCAGTCTCAGAGAGAAGCTGGAGGGGGGAACCAGGAAAGGCCTCCTTGATAGATAAGCTACCAAGAGACTGACTGACAGCCGTGTCAGGGGACCTGGGCTGGTGGGCCCAGACTCTTCCAGAGCCCAAGATTATATGGGTTCCAGAACCAGGGATGTGAGCCAGGTGCTGTGAGCCTAAGGCATTGAGGGGATAAAAGGGACCCCTCACTCCCATCTGAGCAGCTGAAAGATGTCAGCCGGCTGGAGAGGAGGGGAATCGGGATGGAGTGCCAAGAATGTTGGTAGAAAGGCAAGCTTTGACAATGCCAGTGGGAGACAGGGAGGTTTTACCCAGTGAGGAGGACGATCAGGCTGACCCTGAATCAGCAGCACTGGTCTGCTCAGAGCCCAGGCTGGAGCCCCTGGAGCTCCCATGGCACTCCTCAGACCCTGAGGGTTTTAGGTCACAGCGAGCCCATCCACAGGCACCCACATCAGCAGGCGCTCCCAGACACTCCAAACAAAGATGCTTTGGGAAGTCCATCAATAACCACAGGCATTTCCTGAAAACAGCCCCTCCCCTCAGAATCAGGGAAAGCTGGAGTTCCATGGAAACCGAAACAACCAAGCAGCTGGTCCAAAGCCTCCCTTTAGAGCCTGAGGCAGGTCTGAATGCAGGGCCCAGGGGCCTTAGCAGCGACCTTGCACAATTCCTCCATTTTACAGATAGAGAAACTGAGGCCCGGAGAGATGAGTGTCCCAATATCTGAGATTCTGAAGTCGAAGGCAGCTCAGCAGTCAGAGCCAGGCACCAATTCTAACACATAAGCAAGCTAAAAGCCAGAGACTGGGAGTGATCTGACCGAGGTCATACGGGGAGTGACAACTTGAGCAAGATTGGAACTCAGGTCCTCTGAATTGAGATAAGTGTTCTTTGGTCATAAGAACTGGAAAAAAGAGTTGGATTCACTTACTTTGTCTTACGATAGCTCACATTTGTTTATGCTTTGCTTTCCCCAATAATCCCATGAAGGAACATCCCTTTTATAGATGAGGAAACTGAGTCTCAGAAAGACAGACATTAAGTTAGGTGACCTTGAGCAAATGGCTTAACTCTCCAGGCCCTGGCTTCCTCATCTGGGGAGGGGGGAGGTGGAGGGAAAGGGCCCTCATAGGTTATCTGATCAATCAATCAATCCAGTGCATTAAAGTAGGGGTGAAAGTCCTAAATGAGGAATGGTGAAGACACAACATCAAGGATTCCAGTGGAAGCCCCCCTGCCCCCCAGGGAAGCAGCTCTAGCCCTCGGGGGGGGGGGGGATCCAGCCGGAGGAGAAGGGCTGCCTGCTCTCCCTCCACACCCCTCACTGGGGGAGGAGCTTTGGGCCCTTGTAGTGTCCCCAGATCAGCAGGGATGATGGTAGCACCTTCCTGGGAACTGAGGACAAACCAGACCCAGCAAAGAAAGGCACCTTCTGGACCCTCCAAGCAACAGAGGAGGAAGCGACAGCTTCCCTGAGGGGAACACCATGAGGGGAGAAGGCCTTTACCCAACCGAGGCCTTCTAAGCCTGAGCCTGGACTCTCTAGGTACCTGGGAGAGCACACACCCCTGACTTCCAAAGAATACTGTGCCAACTGTTTGTATAATACCGTCTTCATCAATGCCCGTTCCTAAAAGCTGATTAGGGATTATTAATTAATATCAACTGATCAGTAATGGGGGAAGCACCCCAGTGAGGGGCTTGTGAACCATGTAAAAGCACTAGAAAATGACCCCCCAGCCCCTCAGGGATACCCCAGGGGAGAATCAGCCAGCCGACCCCATGTGAGAAGAGCAGGAGAAAGAAAGAGTGAGAGAGATAAAGGAGGAAAAGGAAGGGAGAGACAGATCCAGAGACAGACAGACAGAGAGGAAAAAAGAGAAAGACAGAAGAGAGGGAGGGCGGGAGAGAGACAGATGGACAAAGGGACAGGCAGACACGTGCTCAGCGTTCACGCCTCTGAGGCCTTTCTAAGCCTACGCCTGAGATCTTATGGCACCAGCCAGCCCTCCAGTCCACAACCATTTTCTCAGAACAGCTAAAAACACCCTCTCTTTTAGGATGCACCTCTGATGTTTAAATGAAGACTGGGTTTTTTCTGGACACCTTCTGTCTCTCGAGGCCCTGACATTTTCTGAAGGCGCACTGCCTTTGTTGGCAGCATAATGAGGCCAAATGAGGTTGGTCTGCCCAGAACGATGTCCAGGGTGAGAAGCAGAGAGCCCGAGGACGAGCCCGTGGCATTTGTGCCCCTTCTGATCACTGATTTATTTTAGGATCCACACTGACCCATCCAATTAGTGACTGATGGTCAGCGGGGGTGGGTGAGCGCTGGCCACAGGCACATCCTTCCTCTGTTATCTCGGCTGCACCAGTGGGCCCCAGGTATCTGAAAGGACCCGGCTTCATTCCAAAGCCAGGAACCTGGGCCTCTTCTGCCTCCATCCTCCCGAGAGGCAGAGCCCAGCCAAGTGTCCCCGTGTGCCCTCTCCACATCCCAGCCCAGGCCTCCTCAGCGTCTCCTGCTGCAACATTGCCCGCTCTGCCCCCAGGCCCTTCTCCCCAGGACCCTTGGAATGCTGGGCTCCCACCAAGGCCCAGCCCGGGTTCCACCTTCTACCTGAAGCCTTTCCTGACGCTGCGCACAGGCTGGGCCCTGCCCACCTGCCCGATCTGTTGCCACTTTGTATGTATTTTATGGACAAATACGTATTTCAGAATATTTACAGTTATCTCTGAATATGTCACCCCATCCCCAGATATGAGCTCCCTGAGGGAAGGTACACTCCACTTCTGTCCCAGGGTCACACACCTAGTGTCTGAGGCTGTATTTGAACTCAGAGCCCTCCCTCCACTGAGCCCTACGTCTCTGTCATGTCTCTAAGTCTCTGTTTCCTTGTGCTGAACAGGGATGCCGGGCTGGATGAACTTCTGAGGTCTCTTCCAACTCTAAGCCCGTAATCCTATGATCCTATGGATTAACTGGAGACAGGGACCGGACAGACAGGGAGGTCAGACAGTACAATCAAGAGCTCGTGAACTCAGCAGAGTCACTGAGCCCTTGCCAACCTTGGCTTTCTCATCTGTAAAAGGAAGATAACAACGTTTTCACTGTGGCATCCTCCGGCACAGGGCACTGAATCTGGAGCGGGGACCTGGGTTCAAATTCTGGCTCTGACACTTATTCCCTGTGTGGCCTTGGGCAAGTGATCCCACCTCTCTGCACCTCAGTTCCTCACCTGTCTAATGATGAAACTGGATTAGGTCTCCCCTACAGGCCCTTGTAGCTTCAAATCTACGAGCCTTTGAACCTCCCAGGGCTGATGGGAGTCCTCAAGTGCCCCCACAGACAGGGGAGAGATCACAGCTCTTACTTCTCTTCCTGGATGCTGAGAAAAAGTCTAGGAAAGGGTCTTGGACAAGCTGTGTGGGGGGAAGGGGCATCTCTTTGTGATTTCCTGGAGGATCCTACTGTCTAGTTCTATTACACTATATAATATATAGTATCCTATAGTGTACACTCTCACACACATATATGTATTTGCATACGTGTACATACACATTCTTGTGGATATATGCAAACACACATATATGTAAGTATGCATATACTCAAATATGTATGTTTTGTTCTTTAAATCTGGGGGGAAGGAGGAAGGCCTAGGTCTCCCTATCTTGCCCAGGCTGAAGGGCAGTGACCACTCACCGCTCACGCCCGACCCCACCACTCATTGGCAACAGAGCTGGATGGGCTCCATTTCCGATGGGGGCTGGTTCGGCCCTCCTCAGGTCACTCTTCCAGGGTGCCACTGTATTAAGAGTCGGAATAGGTGCAGGTGCCCAATGGCCTTTAGCCTGCTGGAGCTCAGAGCCCCAGAGCTCAACCAAACCCAGTCCTGGCCTCCTTAGGAGCAGGGATTCTAGACTTGCCCCACCAGGCCCAGCACCCTGCCTTCTCAAAGAAAGCATTTTATAAACCTCAAAGCACTCAAGAGATGGGAATTTTAAGTCACACTCAGAAGGAAAAGCAAAATCAGCTTAATTTGGTCAAGCAGCTTTGTTTAAAGCCCACTGTCTATGCAAAAAGGCAGAGTAGCTGCAATCTCAGCTTTTGGCCAGCCAGCTTTGGCGCTCGGGCCTCGATGCAAGGCTGCTTTGGTCCTCTCTCTCTAGCATCCCAGCCCATGCCTTGCACCTGATAAATGATCCTCGGACTGGAATGCTCACAGAGTCCAAGTCAGCGGGTTTCATTTGCTACAGTCCCTAAGGACTTTCCTATTCCCCTGCCTATAATAGAAAGGTTTATGAAATCACAGCCCAGACACTAGACTGGATCTACAAGTCCCTAATTAAACAGTGAGAGCAAACAGAATCAGGCAAGGCATTCTGGGTCAAATGTCCTCACTAATGGACACCAGAGTCATGGCACCCCAAGGCCTAATTCGAGTATATTGATTTATGTCAAGCTAATTAAATAATATATTCAAGAGTAAAATCTGGGACGAGATAATTAAAATTGTGATGTGCACCGAGGAGTGAAGAGAAATGGGTCTGGGCATGACCATACTATATTTTAAAAATCAAGTGGATTTGGGCTCAAAAAGGCTTGGGTTCAAATCCCACGTCTATAACTTCACTGGCTGTAGGACCATGGCCAAATCCCTTCTCTCTCCAGGCATCTTTTCTCCTCCTATAAAATAAGGGGCTGGACCAAATGACCTCTAAGAGCCCTTCCTGCTAAGGACAGTGGATCTGTAAGCCCCAATGGCTGCGAGCTCAGCAGACAGAGGGCAATTGTCTCAATCCTGGTCAAACTGACCTGGAGAATGCCAGCCCCATTTTCATAAAGTGCAAAGCCACAGTGGCTTTAAATGTCACAGACATGTTTATCATAATGACACAGAAGTGGTGAGCTCAGCCAGGGTCCAAGAAAGCACCACCTTCGTCTGCTCCATCGTTTAATGTATTAAAAATGTCTTACTGATGCTCCCCGCCCTGACTCTCTGTCTCTGTCTCTCAGTCTCTCTCTGTCTGTCTCTCTCCTCTCTGTCTCTTTCTCTGTCTCTGTCTCTCTGTCTCTCTCTCCTCTCTGTCTCTCTCTCTGTCTCTCTGTCTCTCTTTCTCTCAGTCTCTATCTCTTTCTCTGTCTCTCTCAGTCTCTCTCTCTCTGTCTCTCTGTCTCTCTCTCTGTCGACTCTCATTCTCTCTTTCTCATTTTTTGTCTCTCCCTCTCTGTCTCTCGTTCTCTCTGTCTCTGTCAACTCTCATTCTCTCTCTCTCTGTTGACTCTCATTTTCTCTTTCTCATTTTCTGTCTCTCCTCTCTCTAAGTCTCTCTCTTTGTCTCTCTCTCTCTCTCTGTCTCTGTCTCTCTCTCTGTCTCTCTCTGTCGACTCTCATTCTCTTTCTCATTTTCTGTCTCTCTCTGTCAACTCTCATTCTCTCTTTC
The DNA here is from genome assembly GCF_028583685.1 of Petaurus breviceps papuanus. NCBI lineage: Eukaryota > Metazoa > Chordata > Mammalia > Diprotodontia > Petauridae > Petaurus > Petaurus breviceps. Next base: position 21,953,812 of record NW_027186352.1, read on the forward strand.
TCATTTTCTGGGTCTCTCTCTCTCTGTCTCTCTCTCTCTCTGTCGACTCTCATTCTCTCTCATTTTCTGTCTCTCTCTGTCTCTGTCTCTCTGTCTCTCTCTGTCGACTCTCGTTCTCTCTCATTTTCTGTCTCTCTCTGTCGACTCTCATTCTTTCTTTCTCATTTTCTGTCTCTCTCTGTCTCTCTGTGTGTGTCTCTCCTCCTTTGTCTTCTTTTTTTGACATTTCTGTTGGTTCTCAATGACTCCCCCACCTCTCTCAGAAGCCCCCACTGTGATCAATGCGCTGGCCATGTCTCTGGTGCAGGTTTCATACCACGTTCACAGCCTACCACCTCTTTCCTAAGCCACAGAATGGACTGTGCCATGTTTTCACTTTCCAGTTTGGACCCAGAATTTCACTGACATAGAGAACTCCCAGAGAAGAAACAGCCCCCACCAGTGAAATTCCAGTACTGGTCTACAACTTAATAGGAGCTCATTTCTTGAGCTGGCAGGGTCCTCAAAAGCCCCCTAGTCCAACATCCTCATATACAGATAAACTGAGGCACACAGAAGAAAATGACTTACCCATGGTCACACAAACAGTACTTCTCTGAGGCCAGCTCTCCAGGCACTGAGCCCTACCATTGCTCTCTGAGCTGTCCTCTTGAGAGGAACCAGTGAAGTTAAAGCTTATCTCATGCTAATCCCTCATTCTATACAAGGTATTTGAAGCTCAAGGATGTCATCTGAAACAGGACTTGAACCCAAGTCCTCTGACTCCAAATCTGGGGCTCTTTCCAGGATACCATGCTAGAAAAGGGAAGAGCATTTCCCATACAAGAAGGGGCTAGATGGGGCTTTCGTTTCATAGCGTTGCTAGCACCTACCTCATTTAAGTCCCGAAGAGGTTCTGATGCTTCCTTTGGCCAAACAGCCACCCTCTGATCTGGCCTGAAAAATAGAAGGAAACGCGTCTCACTTCATGCCTCTTTGGCTACAGCACACACACCAAGAGAACCAGTCTTCCACGTCGGACTGGGCAGGGGAGTTTACAAGACAGATGGGCACTGGGGAGGTGTTTGGCTGGACAGCCTTTCAGAATCTCTCCAGTGAGTGGTAAGCACTGATTTCATATGCCAGAACCTTCTGCCATCTCCATAGCTTTCCCTAACTCTCAATGGTCAACTGATGATGAATCAGACCTCTGAACAGCCCATCTTGGTTCTGTTGGTCACAATCAAAATTACTAGACCTGCCGTCATCAGCCCCAGAGAATCTGTAGGACCGCCGGACAGGATAAACACACGACATTTGACAGTCAAACCAATACACTGTCAAAAAAAATACCCAGCTTTTGGTACCCACATCCCACCTACCATCTTCAGATGCACCCATTTCCATGACAATAGAGGTCAATTTTACTAAACACTCTCTCCAAAATAACCCAGTGAGGTATTACAGCTGGAAAAGACCTCAGAAGCCATCTTGTCCAACTCTTTCCTGCTCCAACACACCCCCATGTGGTTACCTGGCCTTTATCGGAAGCCCAGCAGAAAAGCGTCCCACTACATCCAAAGGTAGACAATCCCCTTTTTACACAGAAGCTTCTACTCTATCCAATTTCAATTTGTTCTATGCAACTTTGTGCCACTGTTCTTAACTCTGACCTCAGGAGATAAAGTCCCCCTCCTCACCCACATGAAAGCCTTTCAACTATGGGAACACACTGACCGTGTCCCTCATGACCATGTCTTCTCCAAATCAACTGATTAACCATCAACCACTTCCTTCAACTGATGCTGCTGACGTTGATGTCATAGTATGAACAGAAGTTCCCCGGGCTGGCTGCCTCTTCTGCATGACCCCCAGCTTCCCGAGGCCATTCCTAAAATCTAGTGCCCAGCACTGACCTCAGACCTGCCCCTGTGGTCTGACCCAAGTACTGCAGAATTCTCCTTTCCCCAGTTATTCCTGGAGGCTGTTGGGCCTTTCTCCAGAAAACAGATGCCTACAGTCGTTTCTTGGGCTGATTCATACCGAGTTTGCAATTCACTAAAACTCACAGACCTTTTTATGCTTTTAAGCCTCACCCTGGCAGGGCCTGCCGCCAGCGCAGCCTGCTCACTCTGGGATGTTCCACGGCCAGGACCCCCCCCCCTTCCCACTCCTCCTGGAGCCGCCACTGGAAAGGCCCCAGGCCGGCCTGTTGACCTCGTTCCTGACTTTCTGGCCTTCAAAACCATGAGCCCACACAAGGTCCCTTCCTGCATCCCCCTGTCCCTCTATATTCAGCTTTTGTGTCTTTCACCCCATTTCTTGAGGGCAGGGGCAGTCTTGGTGCTTTTGGCTCCCCAGGATTTAGCACAGTGCCCGGAACCCAACAAATGCTTCAATAATCACTTCCTTCCTTATTTTACACATTATATTACATATAAATCTGTATTATGTTATACAAATGTTTTCTATTATTCCTACCACATTTCACCCTCCAGAGTCAGCCCAGAATTCTGTCTAGTGATCTAAGTTCCTGTTACCCCATTATATAAATGAGGAAACTGCTGCCTGGAGGCATCAGAGAGACTTGCCCAGGGTCACCCAGCTAGGAAGAATCAGAGCAAAGGCACCCTCCCCACCCCCACAAAAAAAATTTAACTTGTAAAATCAATTATTTTTCATGTGCTATATAAAAAATTAAAGTCGAAGGGCAAAAGGCATTTTTAAAAAACACTTGCTGTCCCAGATGTGATCACCTAAATAAAGTCAATCGTTTGCTTTGGTTCAGACCCAATGACAAACGCTCACAGATTCAGCGGGTGGCCTTCAAAGCCTGATCTAGATTTCAGGCCGTACCCCACCAACTTCTCTAATCCATTCCTGGGCTGAATGAACACCATCCACAAGAGAGTCGGTAACCATGGAAACCGGAAACCGTTTACTTCCCAAGAGACAAATGATCTGCTCAGTATTAGCCTGGGGCCCGGCACAGGTCTATCAGGACCCACTGTTGGGACAGAGACGTCCAGCCCGGCTGACATTGTCAGCTATTCCCCGCGGCCCAGACTCAGATTTTATTGTCAGGACCGGCCCATTCTCCTCCTTCCCACCTCCAACCACCATTGCCAATCAGGCCCCCAACCCAGGGTCCAAAGTCCTTAGGGCATAAATGTTCCATCCAACATAATGAAATAAAAGAGAAAAATGTCAAGTCTCACACATGGGTGAAAAAAATTAACCTCATATTCTCTCACGTGATCTTCATAAGAGACTTGTGAGGTCAGACCCCAAAATATACTGGATCAGTGATCTCGTGTATGTGGAAGCTTCCTCCAGAACCAGACATGGCAGCCCATCCATTAGGCGACTCTCATTCCTCCACATCCTCCCACAAGCTGGCCAGAGGGAGTCCACCCAGTGTGCTGGAGGCCATCCTCCCCTCCCCTCTCAGCAGAGGAGGCCCGGGGCTGGCCAGCATCCATTCTCCCTGCCCCCATCACAAGCCTATCTCCTTTTGTGGATCACACATTACTTGGACAGCACCGTTTACTCTGGTCCTAGATCTATTACCACTTCTACTTTCTTTGAATATATTGGTATACATTTGTGTGCAACGTATGGATTTTGCATATATTTACGCATTTTATTTGTACATTAGCTATATACGTCATAATTATCATTCCATTATTATTCTATGACAATGCCTTAAAAAACACTTGTTGATTAACTGATTGGCTAATCCCCATATTACAGATGAGGAGACTGAGGTTCAGGGACATTCACTGACTTGGCTCCTAAGCCTCACCTTCCCATGCAAATGACCCTAGAGCATAGGCTCTTAACCCTTTCTGTGCCATGGACCTCTCTGGCAATCAGGTGAGGCCTATGGCCCCCTTCTCAGACTGTTTTTTTTTTTTTAGAAGGGAGAAGTTAGGGCAATTGGGGTTAAGTGACTTGCCCAAGGTCACATGACTAGTAAGTGTTAAGTATGTGAGGTCACATTTGAACTCAGGTCCTCCTGATTCCAGGGCCAGTGCTCTATTCACTGCATGACCTAGCCACCCCAAGACTATTTTTAAAGAAACAAATAAAGTATACAGAATGACAAAGGAAAGCAAAAGTTAGTGAAAATAAAGATGCCATTTTTTTCAACCCACGTTTATGGACCTCTGCTATCTGTCTACAGACCCTTTTGGAGAGCTGGGGACCCCAGTTTAAGACCCCCAACTTAAGTCTGGGAACAGTTGGTAACTAGTGACTGACACAATCCCCAAGTGCTCTCGGCCCTCCCAGAGCTCGACTCAGAACGGGCTGGTGCTTCTATTTCCCCTGGAGCAGAGAAGAGAAAGAGAGAAAGGCATCTTGTCCTGGCTCCCGTATTACCCCTGGGTTCCAAACACACATGGGAGCGCCAGCCCAACCTCTGAGCAGCTGCCAACCGCTGGTGAATCACCTTCAGCTTATACTATTCAATAAATCAGCAGGGCTTTAGCAAGCCCCCACAGTCACTGCAGAGACCCCAAGAGCCAGGGCTCCAATGCTGGTTGGGCTCACACCTCCAGCCCTCGGTATCCTCAATGCTCCTCACATAAGGTGAGCACCCTAAGGTCAAGGACTGTCCCATTTTTGTCTCTGAAATCCCAGGCCTGTCACACCACCTGGTATACAGTAAACACTTACTAAATGCTTGATGACAGAGAGTGATCTGTAAAGTAAAAGGCTTGGATTAAATGAACTGTAATGTTTCCCATGGCTTCTAAGACACAGTCTGTCCTCTGGAGAGCAGAGCACAGAGAAGTTTAAAGTCTGGTCCTGACTCTTAGGAAGTTTTGAGTTCAGCTGGGGAGCTTGGAACAGCCCACGGGAACTGCTAGAAGACAGGACAGAAGTGTCAGGGAACCTGAGGAGAAAGGGAGAACCCTGTAAGCAGGGAGGGCTCCTGAGAAGGACGCAGAGCCTGCTCCTGGAGCTGAATGACGGATGGGACTGGGACAGATTGGGGCACCTTGCAGTCTGGTGAAGGACAGAGTGCAGCACGTGAGGGAAGAAAGGACCTGGGCTCCAATCCAGCCTCTGGCACCATGTGATCTGGGGCAGGTCACTTAGCCTCTCTGGTCCCCAGGGACCTCATCTTTAAGATGAGGGGACTGGACTTCAAGGTCTTGAAGATCCCTCTCTAGTACTAAATCTACTTATGATTCTATGAATGCGGAAATAATGAGTCACATTAAAAAAAAAGATAGAGGGCTTTTAAGTGGCTTGTAAGTTCACTGAGTTAACACTATATCTCTAAAACAGAAAAACCAAAACGAATGTGATCTTAGGTCGTGACAAAGAGGAGCAGGGTGCCAGAGACGCGCAGAGGGAAATCCCTTGGTCCTCCCCCACGGTCATGGTGTCTACACAGGGAGTGCTATGTAGACAGATATACTGTGGGTCACCTTGGCGACCCATCTTAGGAAGGACCTGAGCTTGTGGACACGAAAGCCATCACCCACCCAGGACCTGAGGGTGATCTTTGGAAGGAGACTCCCACTCGCTTGGCCCAAGAGGACAGAGCTGGAAGCCATGGGTCACAGTTGTGTACAGGGAGATGGAGGGTCCAAGTGAAAGCCCAGAGGAGGGAAATGAGCTAGGCTGGAAGGTGCCGTCTCCCCTGGCCCCTCACTGGGGGTCTCCAAGCCAAAGCAGGATGACTGAGGGCTGCTGTGTTAAGGAGGGGCTCAGTCCCCTTTGCTGGAGCCTCATCCACACCCCACCCCTCAGTTGTGGGTGTCCCCCAAGCTTCTGGCACAGGCAGGCCCTTTATATACTTCTCCCTCCCTCTCTCTCCCTCCCTCTCTCTCCTCCTCCCTCCCTCTTTCTCTCCCTCCCTCTCTCTCTCCCTCTCTCTCTCTCTCTCTCTCTCTCTCTCTCTCTCTCCCCCCCTCCTTCTCTCCCTCCCTCCCTCCCTCCCCTGGGTTTCATTATCATCTCTATGCCCATGACTCATCCACACCCATCCAGAGCCCCAGTTCTGCATCAACCACTGCCTATTAGACATCTCAAACATCACAGGCTCGAGGCAGATCACATTGATGATGTTCTGAACTGAGCTCATTATCTTCCCCCCCAAACCCTCTCCATCCTCCCCTTTTTCTGGAAGGCATCATCAGCTTTCAGATCCCCCTGGGTTTATGACTTAGGCCTGATCCTCCCCTCCCCCCTTACAGGGCAGGCCCTCCCCCAGGAATCACCACACCAGCCTCTGCCTTGTCCACACCCTCCAGGGCCACACTGATTACACACTGCTGCCCTCCAGGCTCCCCTACTCAACAATACCAATGTTGCCTCTAGGGTAAAATATTCAGCCTGCTGAGCCTTGAAAGGGCTTTCCCAGCCTGGCCCTCACTCCCTCTCCTGTCCGCTGCAGCCCCTGTGAGCTGTCCCTGGCCCTCTCTCTGCTTTTCCCATGATCCCCCAGCCTCATCCCCAGGTCTTGTCTGGAAGGGCCTCCCTCCACCCTGTGCCTCCCAGAGCCCCCCACTCCCTCCACCCCCTCCCACCCCCCCTCCCTCCCTCCTTTCCCAACTCCAGGATCCCCCGTCCCCCCCCATCTCCCCATTCGGTGTCTTCTCCTCTCACACTCTCTTGTAATTCACTTTTTTGTAGCTCATCTTTGTATTTGTGGCACACGCAGGCACATGTCATCTTCCCCTTTGGAGCCGCTGTCTGTGTTCACATCTCAAGCAGTTGGCAGGGTGCCCGGAATGTAGTGGGCACAAATCTAATTGATTGTTCATTGGCCGATTGACCGATTAGGGCATTAAAGGGCCCGTTAAAATGTAAATGTGTGATGTAAAAGAATGATACCGTCCAGTGAGTGGCCGGCTTGTCATCAGCTTATATTATTAACCTGGGTCTCTCACAGGGCCATGGGGACTCAGCAGACAGTGCTGACGGGAGGCTGATGGGGAGGAAAAAGCTGAAGCGTAAGAAGATGCTGGGGAGACAAGCAGAGGGGCTGGGGGATTCTGGGATATATGACCGGAAAGAAAATAACAAGAAACAGAAAGGAGAGGCCAATGAGGGGGCTGCGTGCAGGGGCTCTGAGAGGCACCGTCCATTCTTTCCAGCCTGGACTTTGGGCCTAGGAACCCCTCCCTAGGACACAGAGAACCCCAGCATCCTGGGGCTCAAAAGGACCAGAAAAGTCATTTATTGAATCCAGTCCAGCTAAAGGCACAACACACAGAGGTGGCCTAGAGTCAGAAAGACCTGAGTTCAAATTGAGTCTCTGATACTTATTAGCATGTGACCTTGGGTAAGTCACTTAACCTCTGCTTGCCTCAGTTTCCTCAGCTGTAAAGTGGAGATAAAAATAGTGCAGACCTTGCAGGATTGTTGTACAGATCAAAGGCGATAACATTTGTAAAAGGTACTTAGCACACTGCCTGGTACACAGTAGGTACTATATAAATGCTCATTCTTACCTCCCTCCTCTCCCAATATATACCTGACCACAAATCTGCTCTATAATACTCCCAAAACATTGTCCATCAGCCTCTGCTGGAAGACCCCCGATGACGGGGTCACCACCTCCCAAAAGGAAGGGGAAGGGGGAAGGGATAAGTATTTACATTGTACCTACCATGTACCAGGCACTAATTCCAAAGTGCTTTACAAATATAATCTCGTTTGACCCCTCACAGCAATCCTGGGAGGCCAGAGCTGTTATTATCCCCATTTTACAGGAGGCAGACAGCAGTTAAGTGACTTGCCCAAGGTCACACAGCTAGTAAATGGCTGAAGTCACATTTGAACTCAGGTCTTCCTGATTCCATGCCCCATGCTCCCTCCATCGCACACATTATCCTTCTGGCCAGTTCCCATTGACGGGAAGAGCTTGTCCTCCCTTTTCTTTTACTGTTCACAACAGGACACAGCCCTGTTCCCCCCAAGAAGATGGCCTCATTCTGCCAGCCGGGACCTGGGACTGTTCTCCGCACTCATTCTGAGTCAGCAGCTGTTGACTTGCCAAGGTGCTGACTCACCAAATCTGTGCCAAGATTCCCCCACGTGGGAGGCAGTGTGGGCTCATGGAAAGAACCCTTGCTTTGGAGACAGAACATCACAGTTTGGTGGATTTGGAACTGAAAGAGACCCTAAGAGGTCACTTAGAACATCCTCCTCCCTTTAGAGATGAAGAACTGAGCTTCAGAAAGGAGAACATCCCTGCCTTCATACAGCGAGTCCTGATACACGATATTGCAATGTCCCACCTCCACACCTTTGCACAGGCTGCCCCCCCCCACCATGCAATGCTCTCCTTCTTCACCCATGAGAATCTCTAATTTCTTTCAAAGCTCACTGTGAGCACCACCTCCTGACGGGATTCCCCTACTTCCTAGTGCCCGCTCCCTCATAATTACTCTGTACAGATATTTTTATTTTTTTATATGTACACATTTCAATCCACTCATTATACCAGAAGCTCTTTGAAGGCATGAGGGCAGCACCCATTTCACTGCTGACTTAGTAATCCCAGGGTCTATTTATTAAGTAACATTTATCAAGCACCCTCCTTGTGTGGAAAATGTGAGAAGAGGCAGAAGACAATCCTTGCCCTCAAGGCCCTTACAATCTAACCAGGCAGACAACATGCAAACAACTGTATACAAATGCAGGATTATTAGAAATAACTAACAAAGGGCAGTGTAATGGGAATGCAAATTTGGAAGATCTTCCCTGACCCTAGGCTAAAGTGCACCTGAAGCCTGGGGTGGGAAGCTTGTTTTTCAGTAGATACTTTTTGATTGGCCAGTGGGTCCAGAAGGTTGTTACATTCTCTGAGCCAGGAGAAGGCTATATAAGC
>NW_027186352.1:21962654-21968983 GCF_028583685.1 Petaurus breviceps papuanus
GCTTTGTTTTGGGGGCTCACTTTGAGAAGTGTTCTGTGATTTGATCTGTATTCTGGAAAGCCGTTGTCCAGAGGGGCCCCCCTGGCTTTGAAAAACCCAGATGTGGAAACCCAGATGTTGACTGGGTATGGATGTAATGGTTGGACAGTTTGGAAATCTGTCTACTTGATCTGTTTCTGTCTTGATAATGCTGCCTGTATACTTTGAAGTTCGGGATGCTGACCTTTTCCCCTGAACAAGGTAAACGATATATGTCTGACTGATTAAAGTAAGCTTGTTAACCCATTTTGAGTTGCTTTCCTTTATCACAGCAGATCCAAAAACCTGTGTGAGCAGGCACCCTGGGGACACTGGGGTGCTTGCCACTACAGGCAGACACTGGAATCAGCAGAGGCTGGGGAGGCTTCCTGCAGAAGGTGGGATTTTAGCTGAGACTCAGAGGAAGCCAGAAGGGTGAGTGTTCCAGGTGTGGGGATGGCCCATCCGGCGACCTTCTTGTTCAAGGGCCAGCCAGGAGCCAGGGGCACTGGACAGAAGAGGGACGGAGGAAGGGGTCAGAAGCCTGGGAAGGGAGGAGCGGGGTGGGTGATGAAGGGCTCTGAAGGCCAGAGCATCTGTCATTGGTTCCGGAGGCCATGGGGAATCGTTGCAGTTTACTGAGTAGATGGTCAGACCTGCGCTTTAGGAAAATCACTGGCAGCTGAATGGAGGATGGACTGGAGTGGCAGAGACCCAAGGCAGACAGACCCACCAGCAGCTAATGCAGACGTTCAGGCATAAGGGGATGAAGGTCTGCACTGGTGTTGGGGCTGCATTGGAGGAGAGACGGGGGCACAGGCAAGAGACACTACAAAAACGAAATCATCAGGCCGTGGCACCACGTTGGATAGGGGTTGGGGAGGGGCAAAAGACAGTGAGAAATCCAGGCTGACCCCTGGGCTGGGATCCTGGAGAGCTGGAAGGACAGTGTTGTCCTGGACAGTGATAAGGAAGGTGGGAGGTGGGGAGAGAGGGGGGAAAGAGAATGAGCTCAGTTTGGGTCTGACTGAGTTTAAGAGATCTCAAAGAACCGGTTTAACTGGACACCCAGCTTGGTAAGTCTAGTGGGCATTAGAAATGCAGGGCTGGAGGTCAGCAGAGACACCAAGGCAAGCTGTGAGTTATGAGCACAGAGAGGTGCTGATGAGATCACCCAGAGAAGAGAAGAGGGCCAAGGACAGGACCCTGAGGGACCCCTGGTTAGAGAGGATCTGGAGGAGGATCCAGCCAAGGAGGCAGAAGAGGAGGGGTCAGAGAGGGAGGAGAAGAGCCAGGAGGGATGGGGGCCGGACAGCCTAAAGAGAAGGGAGTATCAGGGAGGAGCATGATCCATGGCCCCCAGCCAGGCCGTCACAGGCTCAAAGAGAAGGCCATCAGCCTCAGCTGATTCAAAGGTAGGCCCTTCAAGGTTTGTTTGCTTATTTAAATTGAAATTTGGCTCAAATTAAACTGAAAAGGGATGGGCCCAGGATTAAATCTCAGCTCTGATGCTTATTAATATTTGGCTTCCAGTAAACCATTTGCCAAACCCTCCAGGCCTCGGTAGAATGCTAAGCTGGAGCATAGCAGAGTCTGAGGTGTCCAGCTCCAAATCTATGCCCCAGGGAAAGGCAAGAACCTGGCCCTCTTTGGCTATATGGACAGAAGGGGAAGGCGTGGCTGGCTCGGGGTTACTGAATTCCCAGCCCCTGCTCAGCCTCCTCAGACCTACTCTGTCCCCCTTCTCACACCTGTTTCAGCCTGAGTTCTGTTTGTTTTTAATTCCATGAGAAGGTTCTTTGATGTCACTGGGAGGGGCCTGGCAGCTAGAGCCCAGCTGGAGTCTGGGCCTTGGAGGCTCCAGGCTACTCTGCTGACCTTCCCCCCATTCCCACACTGGGTGCACAGCCCGGTCCCAAGCCATGACCTCAGGGAAACATCTGGCTTCAGGATTCCAATCAGGGGGCTATGGCCTATTCTGACAAAGCTCCAGCCTGGAAACTTGGATGCCGTGGAGGGACAGAAGCCCTCCAGAGCAGCACTGGTGGGAGGGGTCCTGCAGAGTATCGGTCAGAAGAGGGACAGTCATATGGGCGTGTGCAGGAAGGAGAGTCTATTAAAGGGCTCCCAAAGGACTCACAGCAATTTCATGCAGGATGGGGAGGCACTAGGAACCCCTCCCTCAAGGTTTACTTTTGGAACCATGAACACAACTGCCTGTCAAGCGCCAGTGTCTGTAATCCCAAGTAGGAGCTAAATTGGAAACTGGAAATCTCATCCACTTCTGATTCTCCCAAAAAGGGTCCTTCCCTTGGCCTAGTTTCTGGCTTACCCCTTAGCAACTCCCTCTCTTACGGGTCAGGAGGCAAACAGAGGAGAGAAAGTGATTTAAATTTTAATCCAGACCATGCTTCATTAGGGAGCCAAATTAAATTCAACAAATCAGAAGCATTCATCCAATTCAATCAGATCTAACAAGCATGAGTTAAGTGATTACTATTCATTCATTAGCATTTATTAAGCAAGCTTACAATAACTAGAAACAACTCCCTGCCTTCAGGGGCAGGAAGGCCTGACAGCATGCTGACTGTATGACCCTGGGCAAGTCACTTAACCTCTGTTTGCCTCTGCTTCTTCATCTCTAAAATGGGGATAGTAACAGTCCCTACCTCCCAGAGTCATTGTGGAAATGAGACCAGATTTTTAAAGCATTTAGCACAATGCCTGGTGCATAGCACATCAATGCTTCTCCCCTTCTCCTCCTCTCCCTCCATCTCTATGCTGAAGGTATAAACTCTAAGCCACATGAATCATCATCTATGATTTGGGGACCTCTTGCCATCTGGAATGATCCACGCTCACAGCCTTGGCCACAGAATGAGGAGCTGGAGCCACACACAGGAGACTGGGAAGCACCGGACAGAAAGTGTCTCCTGCTGGCCCTGACATCGAGAGCACAGCCGCCTGATCCCTCTCGGGATCAGCCCAGGAAGGACTGATGCACTAACAGGAATGAGTGTATCACCACCCGCGGTCAGGAAAAAGCTCAGGCATGGCACCCAGGACCGGATGGGGCTTGAAGACCTTGAGTCTGACCGTCTGGCCAGGGTCAGCGCACAGGCTGGGCCTCTGGGCTGCCTGGAAGCAGCACCACAGGACCAAGGTGCAAGGTGGACAAAGACTCTCTTCCTTTTCTCCTCTGCTCTCTGACGCCCGTTTCCCTTTCCAGCGTCCCCTTACACGGCCCTTCTTCAGAAGCGCTTGGGGCACCAAGGCTACCACCAGCTTTCTCATCTCCTGCTCCCACCTAGAATTGCGGTTCAGTCTTTTCAGTCATGTCTGACTCTCTGTGACCCCATTTGGGGTTTTCTTGGCAAAGGTAGTGGAGTGAAACCACTCCTCCTCCAGCTACCTAGAGGCCACCCCCCTATTCTTCAAATGCCCGAAACCTGCTGAAATGCTTCTCTTCTTCCAGCTCAGCCCAGGGGCCACTCCTACACTGCCATCCGTGACCGGCTGCTCACCCATATGAGGATGGTGTCTCCTTGAATATTTCCCAGGGATATTCCCCCTTTCCTGGGTCATATACCACTTAACAACATATTCATTTGCATTATCCCCACAACAGATTATAAGCTTTCTAAGGATAGGGACAATGCTTTGTTTGTTCTGTTTTTGTTTTTTTTTTTTTTTACTCTCCCAGGCCCTGGCACGAGGCCTCACATGCAGTGGGAACTTGTGGGAGAGATGGTTCAGCCAAGTGGAGTCAGAAATCCCTGAATTCCAGTCTCACTCCCAACAATGACTACCCTTTGTGACCTTAGGATAGTCTTGTAACCTGTCTCAGACTCAGTTCCCACAGCTGGGAAATTGTGGCTCCCATTAGCACCAAGCCCACAGGGTTGCTCTAAGAACCAAACAAGATCATGTCTGTGAAGTGCTTCATCAAAAAAGCTGCCTATGAACATCAGCTGCTATTACTGTTCAAAGTTCATTTAAATGAAATGACAGAAATTAAAAACAGATAAGCGGCAGAGGCAGCAGGCTCCAGGGTCCATCTCCCACCTCTGGGGCTGCTCCCCCCAAGTGGAAGGTGCTTCCCCCTGAACTCCCCCTCCAGAGCCCCTGACTTCCATCCACACCCAGCTCTGGCATCACCCCCTACAGGAAGTCTCACCTGATACCTCACTGGCTGCTCTCTCCTCCAAAAATGTCCTTATATACTTGTATTTACTTTGCATTTTTGTGGGTGTGCATGTTCCCCATACAGGTATGAGGGATCAGGTGTAATGTTTTTGTATGCTCAGTGCCTAATGTAGCGCCTGGAAAATGTTTAGTTGTTTTTTAGTCATGTTCGAGCCTCTGTGACACCATCTGGGGTTTTCTTAGCAAAGACACTGGAGGGGTTTGTCATTTCCTTCACCAGTTCATTTTACAGATGAAGAAACAATACCAGACAGGGTTAAGTGACTTGCCCAGGGGCACATAGCTAGTAAGTGTCTGAGGCCTTTTCTGAATCCAGGAAAGGTCTTTCTAACTCTAGGCCTGACACTCTCTCCACTGCCCCACCTAGCCACCCACCTGGCAAATAGTAGGTGCTAAATATATGCTTGCTGAAGAAATGAAGAAGTGAAGGTCAGACTTTCCCCACTTGTTAACTTTTTTATTCTTTGCTATCAGATGGCACTCTGAGAAAGGGAAAGAGGGATGTACTGGGAATGTAGGGAAAGAGAAAACCAATATTTTAAAAAGTGTTTTGTTGTTTTTTTAAATAAAGCAGCAAGCAAGATCAGCCAGATAAACTCCACCAACATCACAATTTTGCCAAGGGCCAATGCTATCCTCTCCACTGGTCCTTGACATAAGAAGGGACAATCAGAGTGGACTCCTGGCTTCTATTTAGAAGAGTACAGCCTGTCATTTCCAGAAACAAAGTGGAACAGATAAACAAAGTCCATTGTGATGATTTAGTCTATCTTAAAGAGCACAACTCTGCAGCACACCCATCAGTGAGCCATTCCCCGATGCCAGGTAACACCATTCAGGCTGGGTTGCTTCAGACATGGTCACAGAGAGAAAAAGAGAAAGAGAGACAGAGATAGAGAGACAGGAGGGAAGGAGAAAGGAAGGGAGGAGGGTAGAAGGAGAGGAGAGAGGAGGGGAAGGGAGGGGAGGAAAGGAGAGGAGGGAGAAAGAAAGGGAAGGAGACTGAGAGAAAAGGGAAGAGAGAGGGAGGGAAAGAGAAAGAGGACATACCCAGGTACTGGACTTTTCTGTTTCTTTCCAGAGGAGAGAAGGCAGTGAGACAGATGTCCTGCCACCATCAGAGGATGTGATAGCCACGGGACACACTGCCCCAACCAACCCTGTCCCTACCCCCAAGACACACAACTCAGGCCCTGGCCCTGACCCTGGCCTTTTCCCATACCTCTCTACAGCAGCTGGGCCAGGTCAAAGGCAACAGAATCTCAGAACTGAAAGTGACCTCACCATCCATTAAGTCTAGCTCATCCCTGAACCAGAATCCCCTCTACACGATCCCTGACAAATAATCACCTCGTCTCTACTCGAAGCTGAGTGAGGGAGAACTTACTACCCCCCAAGGCAGCTCGCTGAACTTTGGCATGACTGATAATATAAGGAATTTCTTCCTCACATTAGACTGAAATCTGTTTGTTCGTTTTTTTTCCCATTTCCACCCATTGTCCCTGTCTCATCTCTTGGGCCCAAGCAGAGTAAGTGTAATCCTTCTTCCATATGACAGTCCTTCAAATACCTGAGGACAGACATTATGTCCCCTATTATGATGAAAAAAAGGTGTTCACTGGACACAGATTAAGACTGATGACTCACGACCTCAGCCAGAGATCTGCCATCCATGGTACAATTTAACCAGGCAGACTGACAGTGAAGAGCAGGTCTGGTGAACAAGGGCCCATTTTCATTTGTGGTTGGATCAAAGGAACACAGGGTCATAAGACCACAGACTTAGAGCAAGCAAGCAGCTTAGAGGCTACCTAGTCCCACCCCCTCATTCTGTAGATATCAGAAACCCAGGGTTAAAAGCATTACCCAAGAATCCCATAGGCAAACCACAGAGTGGAGAGATTCTGCCAGGCGTGGAAAAGACTCTCTCTAGACATTCTCGTCAGTTTCACACTTGCCAGTTTCACACTCATCAGTTTCAGATTTGCCAGTTTCACACTCATGTTTCACACTCATCAGTTTCACACTTGCCAGTTTCACACTCATCTGTTTCACAGCTTGCCAGTTTCACACTCATGTTTCATACTCATCAGTTTCACACTTGC
>NW_027186352.1:21974055-22040664 GCF_028583685.1 Petaurus breviceps papuanus
ACTGAAAGTATTATGACATTCATTTTTACAAATGAGAATAATGAGCCACAAAGAGAGGCAGCTAGGTGGGGCTATGGAGAGTGTGCTAGGCTTAGAGTCAAATCCAGCCTCTGAAACTTCCTAGCTGTGTGACCTTGGGTAAGTCACTTAACCTCTGTCTGCCACTGGAGAAGGAAATGGCAAATCACCCATGATCTTTGCCAGGAAACCCCATATGGGATCACCAAGAATTAGACACAAATGAAATGAATGAACAAATAGAGCCTCAAAGAGATGAAGGGGCTTCCCCAAGAACACACAACCAGTATTTGGAAGCAGAATTTGAACTCAGATCTCTTCTAATTCCAGGCCCAGTATTCCATCCATACTCCACAACGCCTCCACTCCTGTGTGGGAACCCAAGGAATGATGACAAAGATGGTTTTGTGTCTTAAGACAGCACAGCTCACACTCCCAGGTGGCCACACAACACGTGCTCTCTCTCTGTTTCACTCTGTGTCTCTGTCTCTCATACACTCACACATGCATCTTCACACACACACACACACACACACACATATCTTCACACCTCACAGAATTACAGCGAGCAGCCAGACATCCAGTAACATCCCTGGACCAGGGAGTTATTCCTGAGTTATTCCCCGTCACTATTTAACCAAACAGAAGAATCCTAAGCTCTCTTTAGGACCATGTAAACATATCCAGGGCATAATGATGTAGACTTGATTCCAGAACATCTTCCAGGGGTAAATGGACACCCAGGGCTGCTGTGGCTGCCTGGCTGCAGCAATGCTGAGGAATCAGACCTCCCCTCCTGGCCCCCCATGCTACAGCACCTTCCTGGGAGGCAGTAGCTAATCTTCTTTGGAGTTTCTGATCACCCACTCACCATGCTGTCTACCCTCCAGCAAGAATATAAGCTTCTTCGGTGAAATGCTAGTCTATCGTCAGGTAAGACTTGAACCCTAGTTCCCCCAGTTCTCAAACCAGATCCCTATGCACTAGATGCCACTGCCTCTCTTTCTTCCTTGAGTACATAAAATGGCAGCTTTGCAGTTCTCAAACAGCATCCTTCCTCAGGTAGCCCTACTTACTGTCGTTTGGCAAGAGGACTGGGTTCAGGGAGCAGAGACCTTAAGTTCAAATCTCAAGTCTACAAATTATTCCCTTTATCATTTTGGTCACCTTCTTTTCACCATCGGGCCTCAGTTTCCCCAACTGTAAAATAAGGAAGCTGGACTAAGCTTCCTCTAAGCACCCTTGCAAATGACTCTGCTACCAGGCCTGGATATGAAGGCTTTTTTGTTTGGAAGGATATTGGACCCAGACTCCTGGCTATGCTACTTAACCACCCATATGACTTAAGACAAGGTACTTAAAAGCCCTGGGCCTCCATTACCTTTTTTTGTAGAATGAGGGGCTTGGATGAGATGACCATGAAGGCTGCTCCAGTGCTGAGATCTAATAATCCCTGTGTCCTGTGTTCTTATGCTCTCCTCTAACTGCCCCAATTCAGCAGGGTAAGAAAGCTTGACTCATTCCCATTTACTTTCTAGTGTTTCCAATAAACTGCTTAACGTCCTGGCTCCCAGTTGCCTTCAAAGTCTTTTTACACAGATGCCCTCTGCCTTCCTCACATCTCACTGCAAAGAGGGACACTGGCCTTTATCCAGACATCCCACTAGTTCTTTGGCTACTGCCTTGGATAAACTCAATTATTCTCTATTCTTGCTGTGTCAACCCAGTCAACACCGTCCTTTTTCCAGCTTCTATGACTGGGCCACTCTTTGGTACTCCAGACACCTACCTCCACTATGATTCTCAGTTCTAAGTACCGCATTTTAGGAGGGACATGGCGAGCTGAGAGGACCACCTTGGGAGAGCTTGCAGTCCAACCTCCTTGTTATAAAGATGGCGAAAGTGAGGCCTGGCAAGGACAATGTGATCCTGGACCTTCTCAGTCTGAGTTGTCATGTGTAAAACTGACTTCGCATCTGTGTTGTCAGGGTCAATGAGATGACGCGTCTCAGCAACATTATAAAGGGAAACAGCTCTGAAAGACTTGAGAACGCTAACAGATGCAAAGATAAACCCCAAGGCCTGAAAAGAAGCATGCTACCTACTTACTGTTGGACAGGCGACAGACTCGAGACATAAAACATAAGAACACAAGACGGGCAATGAGGAAATGTGCTTCGTTGGGCTATGTGTTTGTGGGGAGTTTGTTTTTACTTTTTTTTAATGTTCAAGTTCAGGAAAAGGAAAGTATGATTGACAGAACAGATGTATACATATGTAAATAAGTGAATGAATAAATCAATAAACAGATAAATAGTCAATAAATAGATAAATGAGGTGGGGGAAGGAACATATACACAGGGCTTTAAAAACCTTGAAACTGTAAAAGTTCTAGAGGCTGTTCCTGTCATTGTCATGGCTATCATGCAACAGGTTTATCCTTGGGATTATACATTTCACACATGTATGTACATATGAGACCATCTCTAAGCTCACATCTACATATACACACAGCCAGGACAACCCTACTTCTCCCGTAATGCTGAGACACTCAAATCTCTTAAAAATTGGCCCTAAACTCCCTCCCCTTCAGCAAAAAAAAGCCTGGACTCTCCAAGGAAAACCCTCCCAGTATTAGAAGTCATCAATCACACCCTCAATTCTTCCAACCTACAAAATCCTGCTTTTTATCAGCATAAAAAGGATGCCACCCTCAGGTCAGAGACCGATGGATTAGTATGTTTGGTAATGAAGGTTACTTGATATTGGAGTAGCAAAAATAAGCTTCATTCTCAGGCTTCCAACTGTCTGCTTTCAAATCTGCCTTCCCTTAGCAGGTTTGGCACTTTAGAAGGTGGGGGGTGGGGAGCAGAGAGAAGAAATGCTCATTAGGAAAGAAGATATTGGGTTCTTTGGGTGGATGGGTGAAGAGACCCAGATCCTAGAGTTGTGCAAGGGACACTTGCTAGCCTGAGTCATTCAGAAAGGATCCAGCTTTATTTAGAATATTCGTTTATTTAAACTGTGCAAGTATGTGATGAAGAGGCAGCCCTTGGTGGTGAGTGGGCAGACCGGCCTCAAGGGCAGGGAGGTCTGGGCTCAAGGCCCAGCTCTGACACTTACTGGCTGGTGTGGCCCTGGGACACTTCCTGCTTGGTGGGATGTCTCTCTAAGGTAGGGGTCTTCATTTTTGTCCATTGTGGAGCCCTCTAGGGAAGCCTATGGACCCCTTCTCAAAATGTCTTTAAATGCATAAAACAAAACACATAGGATTATGAAGGAAACCAATTACAATTACAAAAATACATTAAAAACAATTTATGGACTCTGGTAAAGAACCCCTGATCTAAGCCATCTCCCACCTGGACAGGACTTGCCTCTGGTAGGGGTGGGGGGAAGGAACCCACTATTTCCTGAGGCAGCTCATTCCAGAATTATCAGGAAGCTTTCCCTTGTACAGAAACTGGCCTTTCCATAACTTTTGCCTTTCGCTGTCCCTACTTCTCCACTCTGTAATAAACAAAAAGAACCAGGCTATCGTCTTCCCTAAGAAAACCCTTCCAGGATTGGAAGTCACCAGTTACATCCTGAGTCCTTCCAACCAGTCTTTGTTGCCCATGGGCTCCAATCATCCCCTCCCCCATTGGTCAGTGCCCTCACTAAAAGCTGACCCACCGGTCCAGTGGTCTCTGAGGTTCCTTCCGGCTCTGAGTTGTCCTGATTCTGGTGGTTAGGACTGGAAAGATGGGAGGTGGGGCAGAGTCAAGGAATGTCAAGATAAGGACTTTGGACTTTAACCGGAAGGCAATAAAGAATCAATGAAGGATGCCTTCAGCCTGGCTAGGAAAAAGTCACCCTTTACTACAGCCGTCCTTATTTAGATCTGAATGGGAGGAAAGGGAGGCTGAATGGAGGTAAACTGTGAATCATAAAAACTTTTGAAAACATATTCAGGCTTTATTACTCTCATGTACACACAGTAACTACAATGGGGCCCACTGATAAATCGGAAAGATCTTTGAGCAGCTGTTTCAGTAAAATAATAATTAATAACAGCACTCGGTACAGTGCCTGGCCCATAGTAGGCACCAGATAAATGTGTATTGATTGACTAACAGCTATAATTCTGGGTACTGCTATGATGCCTCCAACTTTTCAAATCGCTTTGACCTCTATTCTCCCTCTCTCATCGCCTGTCAATTCTGCATATAAATTAATACACTTCATCACCCAAGGAACAATGGAAAGGCACAGTGAATCTGAGCAAGATGCAGCATGCTACCAATTAAAACTATGCTAAAGAATAGGCTGAATATTAGGAAGAATACTGAAATTCAGAGGCAGCTGGATGGCTCAGTGGGTAGCGCACTGGGCCGAGAGTCAGGAATCCTGGGTTCAGATTCAGCCTCAGACACTTACAGGCTGTGGGACCCTGGGCAAATCACTTAACTTCTGTTTCCATATCTGCAAAATGGGGATCATAATAGGCCTGCCTCCCAGGGTTATTGTGAGGAACAAATATGCTATTTAATCTTTGTAATTCTCCACTGTCCTTCAGTCTGCCCTGGCAGCACACACCCCTTCTAACAATTCCCTTTCCACATGACACTTGAGAGAGCCACAGAGCCCCCTGAAGTCTCCTCATCTTTAGACAAACTGTCACCAACCAGTCCCTTTAGCCAACCTTGTAATGGTACTGTCACCAGACCAAGGGACCCTTTCCTGGACACTTTCTACTTTGTCTACGTCTCTTACAACAGAGTCCCATAAACTGAACCGGACACTCTCGCTATGGCAGGACCAGGGCTACTGACAACCAGGTTCCAGGCCTCTGGGCAAGGTCTACGAAGAGATCAGCTTCCCAAGGAGCCACATTACACACAGTTACCTCTCAATAAAGCTTTTTCTATAAAACTCTCTTCATACCCCCCTCATACTTCTGAAGCTGATTTTTTGAGCCCAAGGGTTGGACTTTACATTTAAGCAAGTCAATTTCTCAATGAAAGTGCTAGGGAAAGGGTGGTGATGTTGTGAGGAAAACTGGAGTGGATGGCCTCTCTAAAGATTTTAATTTTAAAGCAACAGACACCCAGAAAAGGGAACCCCTCCCCACCAAACGGTCCCATGAACATGCAAAGTATCTGCCTGTTAAAATTAAAACCCTTCTTATTGTGATGCCTGGCAAATCCCTGTTTCTTTTTTAACAAAGAAAACTTCATAGTTCTAACACTGACCCTAAAGGTATTTGAAAAGAAATCTCTTTCAGGAAATTTCTTAAGTAAGACTGGGGAGCTGGGATTTGAGAGACAGAGGGGCCCTCAGTCCTGAAAGTTCCTAGCCAGCTCTTCTGAACCCACAACTCCTTTCAAAGCTCAGCTCCAGGGCCTTCCCCAACACCTTAGTGAGTGCTTTCCTCATTTCGAAAACTAAAACAAAAACCAAAATAATTACTCTGAATTTACTTGAACTATGCTTATGGTTATATTTGTTTATCTTCTCCTGTGTTGTTTCCCCTGGTAGAAGGTAAGCTCTTTGAAGTCAGGAACTGTCTCGATATTGTATTTCAATCCCAATCTCCCAGCACAGCTAGTGGCACACAAAAGGCATTTTATTAAATTAAATTAAATTAGTCAACAAGCATCTTATTATTAAGTGACAGTACAAAGTACCAAAGATATAAAGAAAGGCAAAAACAAATTTTAAATAGCAGTCACTGACCTCAAGGAGCTTACTTTCTAAAAGGGGAAACAGTGTGTAAGGTGAGAGAGAAAGGGATGGGAGGGAGAGAGAGAGAGAGGAAGGGAAAGGAAGTGACAGAGAGACCAAGAGACAGAAGGAGAGGGAAGGAAGTGTAGGAGAAAGAGAGGGAGAGAGGAAGAAGGTGAGAGAGAGGCAATGAAGGTAGTCTGAAAGGCAACTGAGTAACCATGAAGAGCCTATTATTAAATTTAACTGTGCTAAGTGGCCCAGTGGATAAAGTCTTGGGGCTGGAATCAGGAGGACTCATCTTCCTCAGTTCAAATCAGGCCTCAGACACTTACTAGCTGTGTGACCCTGGGCAAGTCACTTAACCCCATTTGCCTCAGTTTCCTTATCTGTAAATGACCTGGAGACAGAAACAACAAGCCACTCCATTGTCTGCCAAGAAAATCCCAAAAGGGTTGGCCACCCCTGAACAACAAAGGAGTGGATTGAGCTGAACAGAGTAGTGATAAACAGAGAGGTCCTGGCCCCTACACTAAGGCTGACTTGGGGTGTGGCCTTCTCTTCCCTGCAGGTGCTGCCTCCCCTCCCCCCCCCCCCCCCCCCCCCCCCCACTCAGAATAAGGAGGAAAAAAGACACAAATCAGTCTGTGTGGGAACAGGAAGGAGGGTTGAGCAGGGGCATGGTCTGCAATCCCCAGGAGAGGGCAAAGGTTGAGGTTCCACTGGTTTCCCTTCTCTAAGTGGGGAAAGAAGAACCTCAAAATGGACACTGAAAATCTAACTCAAAGTACTTGGAGGCTCTAGGCAGTGTCCATCACCAGATCCCGACTGGGATCTTGCAGCCACTTGAATTCAACTCAAACAGCCTCTTTTTTGCCTCCTCACTTTCTACAGCAAAACACAAGCTCAGAAACCATTTAGGGTTAGAAAAGAGGAGATTCCTAGCAGCAAAATCTTCTAAACATCAAGGTGGCCTTCCGCGATTCACCAGAGCTGGGCAATGGAACAAGGGGGAGAAAAGGAGAGTGGGGCAGATTCACCATGTCACTGCAGGTCTCCAGAAGGCCGATCTCTCTCTGGTCACTCTCGAATTGCTTTCCAAGCCGAGCCGGTTCTGGGACCCAGGAACACTCCTGCATCTGCCTCTCCAGCTGCTCTCTCCAAACTGTCCTCTCTGCTTTCCCTAGGGAGCTTTTAAAACTCCCACAGTGCTGGACGCTCCACCCTTCAGCTCTATCTAGATTAGAGTCCTCAAGATAAACAGCTCCAGGGACTTTGGAGACAATTAGCCTGGCCCAGCCAAAGAGTCTTAAATTCCTAGGGTCCAGAACTGAGCTCATTATCTTTCCCCCAAACACTCCCCCACCTCCTATCTTCCCTACACCATCCCCCAGACTCTCCGAATCCAATCTAGGAGTCATCCTTGATTTGCCAATATGATGCCAGGGCCTATGGATTGCACTTTTGCAGCATCTCTCAAATACGTCCCCTTCTCTCCTCTTGATGCAGCCCCCACCCTGGTGCAGACCCTCATCACCTCACTCCTGGACTAATGCAGTAGCTGCTGGGGGGGGGGGGGGGGAATCTGCTTACCTCTAGGCTCTCCCCCCTCTAATCCATCCTCCATTCTGCCACCAAAGTGATTTTCCTAAGGTGCGGGTCTGATCCTTTCTCTTCCCCTGTTCACTGGGTCCCTATTGCCTCCAGAAATAAATACAAAATACTGTGCTAGGTGTTCAAAATTCTTCCCACCCTAGCCCCTCCTACCTTTCCAGACTTCTTACACCTTACTCCCTACCATCCACTGGCCTCCTGGATGTTCCACAAAGAAGACCCTCCAGCTAGGAATTCTAAGCTGTCCTCCATGCCTGGACCACTCTCTCCTGACCTCCCTGCTTTCTTTTAAGTCCCAACTACAATCCCATCTTCTATAGAAAGCCCTCCCCAACTCCCTCAATCCCTGTGCCTTCCCTGGGATAATTATGTTTTGTTTATTCTGTTCTATCTTCTATCTATGTACAGAGCTCCCTTTGTACAATTTTGTTTGCCTGCTGTCTCCTCCCTTAGACAGTGAGGTCCACTAGAGCAGGGATTGTTTGTTGTGTCTTTTTGTATCCCCAGGGCTCAGCACAGTACCTAGCATGTGAAAGGTGCTTAATAAATGTTCATCAACTGATTGATCTTATGCTTAGAACAACTTTATCAAAATACAGAGAGAGAGAGAGACAGACACACACTAAGGACAGACAGCAAGCTTTTAAGAGCTTACAAAGCTCCCACCTTGGATCACTGAGGACACCAACACAGGAACAAAGAAAGACCCTGCCGTCCAGGAGCTTACATCCCACCCCAGCAGGAGGAGGGCAAAGGAAGTGCCTACTGGGGGCATGAGAGGAAGCAGTCACTACGGATATCTGTTCACTCTTCTTTGCTCCGACAACATCTTCTCCTCTGCATGGTAATTACTCTATGATAATTTCTGGCATTTTGAAATGGAGGCATCTCAGAGACCACCCCCTCCAAAGCCCTCAGTTTACAGAGGAGGACTCTGAGGTCCTAGGAGGTTTACGTGCTGTGCCCAAGGCCACAACACAGTGGAAAGCACCTGAACTGAGGTGGGATTTGAGCCCAGGACCTAGGCTCCACAGCCAAAGTTCATTCTAATAAATAAAGCTGTACACCAGGATTAGGCATTTCGCTCAAGGACAGCTCCCAGTGATAGCTGATGGGACTGGACTTTTCTTGTCTGTGTGTGGGTAAAGATCCTGTTTATTTCCTGGCCTAACCGTCCCTGACAAGAAAATGTCAAGGTTTTCCTTGAACAAAGACTTCTGTTGGCTCAGGGCTTGGCCATCTGAACTATTGGTCACCATGAGGCAATGACTAATGGTGGGACAACTAGAACAGGGAATTCACACATGGCTCACTTCTAGAGAGCCAGAAATTCTTTTTTTTTTTTTTAGAGCAATTGGGGTTAAGTAACTTGCTCAAGATTTCACGGCCAGGGGTTTCTGGGTGGATTCGATCCCAGGTCATCCCGACTCTGGGGCCAGTGCTCTTACTCACTGCACCACCTGGCCACCTTGAGCCAGAAATTCTTAAAAACTTTACTGATAACTTTGCTCTTCTATTTCATTTCTGAATAGATCCCTCCCTGCCCAGAAAGCCATTCCTTTTAACAGAGACTTTTTGAAAGAAAGAAAAAGCCCTGAACACGGGGTCAATGATATTCCAGATCCACCCTCCCCCTCCCCATCTCACCCCCACACTGCATGGACCTGTAATGCCGAGCAAAGGCAACTTCCCAAGGTTCAAAATACCATCATAGGTGCTCTCCATTTTATTCACTGACAAATTAAGATCAGAGAGACTCAACATATAGCAGAATTCAAAATACAGCATTTACCAAGTGTGATTTAATTAAGTACTACCCCATCCCTGGACATTACATTCATTTAATCAATCACAAAGTCCCTCTTCTAAATATTACTCCACCCCTAGGCTGTACATTCATTTAGTCCATCACAAAGCCCCTCTTCTCAAATAGAGATTAGTTTCCAATCATAAGTAAAGTACATTCATTTGTTTAATCACAGAGCACAAAAAAAGTCAAAAGTTCCCGCCCTTGGATCATAACTGAATCTACCCCAGAGTTACAAGCTTAAGCACAGCATTTAATACCCAAATGGAGGTCTTTTCTTCATCTTGACAGGAGGCAAGTTCTTAGCAATCTTTGTTCCTGGGGAGACAAAGCTTAGCAAGGCCACAAGATATATTTCCAGTGTCTTCATTAATTCATTCTCTGTCTGCAGAACAGTCCTAGGACCCCTGAAAACATTAGCAAAACCCTCTTCCAGGATTTCTGTAAACATACAACAAGAAAATCCTTCTTCAGGGCTTCTGAACCAACAGCAAGGTTTCAAGACCTCTACAACAACAGCACTGTCTTTCACCAGTGGACAAATCTGGCAAAACAACATCAAAACAGACAGACAAAGTACCAGCAAAACAGCCATGTCTCCTCAGTCCTTGGCAGCTCTGGGTGGCAGGTCTCAAAAGTTCTGGGCAATTCAAAGTGGCCCTCAGCAATCCTCTCAGTCGTTCTCTGCCTTCAAGGTTCTGCTTCCAAAAAGTTCTTCTGCCTCTCTCTTTTCTTGTGTCTCTCTAAATTTATGTCACCAGCTACTCCCAGTTCACACCTCTCTTTTCACGTCAACAAGTCCATCCCACAAGTGGGATTCACAAGTTTTGGGTTTTAACACAATCAAACCAAAAATCAAGCCAATACAGGGGGATCTTTAAATTACATTACTATTACAGGACCGAGAACTGCTAAAGATGGTCAGGGTGGGAGAGGCCAAGAGAGGCGTTGAGGGAGGGCTGGGCTGAAATGACTGGTCTTAGTCCTTTCCAAGGCTTCCAGTCAGAAAGGAATGAGTGTTGAACTGAAAGCCAGAGGACCCAGGATAAAATTCTGTCACTGACACTTCCTGCTTGGGTGACCCTGAGCCAGGCCCTCTTTGGGCCTCAGTTTCTTCATCTGTAAAATTAAAGGGTTGGACTAAGGTCTTATCCACCTCTAAATCCAAGAGCCTACTGGAGTAGCACCTAAATTAACAATTTAATTAAATAAAAATATATGCCCTCTGGGTACGTCACAGGGGGAATCCTTCCGCAAAGGACTAGACAGTCAGAGTTCCCTCCCAATTCCTCAAATTCTGTGATTATAAAGTGTCTGATAGGAATAAGACAATGAATCAGACCCAGAATTTAATGGGAAGAAATGAGGATTGAGGAGGGATTCCAAATGAGGGACATAGAAAATTATGCAGCACTTTCAATGATGCCAACCCATGCCTGAAGCAGAAAGCCTGCCTTTTTTTAATGCTGATGTCTGACTTGTTATCATGGCATCATAGGAACAGATCAAAAGAAAATAGGATGAATGGAAAAATCACAACATTGTTCCATATAAAGTGTACAGGGATGAATGAAAGTGGCGATGGTTTGGAGAAAAGTAGCTAGAAATGTCTGGAGTGAATTAAAGCATCGTTGCCGTTTTTGTTTTTTTAATGTTGAACAGAAGTCTGAAGAGGGCTAGTTCTAGACAGGCTCCTCACTTTAAATTGCAAGTTAGCAGAAAGTGTGGAAAGGCTACCACCTCTTACTACAATGGACTGTGTGCAACAGGAAACATAAATGGGAGAGAGACAGGGAGACAAGAGACAGAGAGAGACAGAGAGAGAAAAAAGGGAAGGGAAGGGAAGGGAAGGGAAGGGAAGGGAAGGGAAGGGAAGGGAAGGGAAGGGAAGGGAGGAGGGGAGGGGAGGGGAGGGGAGAGGAGAGACAGAGACAGAGAGAGAGATAACTACAAAAGGGAGACAGCTGGTTGTGTAAGAAGAGAGAGAGAACCAATCTATCTTCCTCCTTGGGCTATACTAGTACCCACCCAACAGCAAAGAACAGCAGAAGGCACCACAGACCACAGGGCACAGAGCACAGGACCTGGAATCAGGAAGACCTGCGTTCCAATCCAGCCTCAGACTCCTGTAGCTATACTTACTAGCTGGGCAAGTCACCTGAGCGCCACCTGCCTCAGTTTGCTCAAGTGAACAAGGATAATAACATCTACTTCTCAGGGTTGTTGTGAGGATAAAATATTTGCAAAGAGCTTCCCAAGCCTTAAAGCGCTGTACAATTGCCTGCTGTCACTGCCGTTGCTGCTGTCACTGTTATTGGTGGGAAGACCATGGATAAGGCTCAGGATGAGGGATGGCTGACTTGAGATCTACACTGTCAGAGCAAGTACCAACACGGGAAGGAAAAGAGAACAGCATCTCTATAGCATCTACTGAGCTCCACACACTGCGCTCACTCCTCTGAATAAACATGTCTCATTTGATGCTCACAGCCACACTGGCAGGCAGGTGCCTTTATTATCCCCATTTTACAGCTGAGGCAAAAGAAGGCAAGTGACTTGCCCAGGGTCACACAGCTAGTACGTCTCTAATGAGATGTCCTAAGTATGGTCTGGGTACAGGCAGGGGTCCCCAAAATCCTTCAGGACACACAAAAGGCACAACTATTTTTACAATACTCAGACATTTTAATTTCTAATACAGCGAATAATGATAGTTATAACACACATGATGGGCAGCTAGGCGGTGGGCTGGATGGAGCGCTGGGCTTGGAACAGAAGGCTCATCTTCCTGAGTTCAAATCCTGCCTCAGACACTTAGTAGCTGTGTGACCCTGGGCAAGTCACTTCACCCTGTTTGCCCCAGTTTCCTCATTTGTCAAATGAACTAGAGAAGGAAAGGGCAAACCACTTCAGTATCTCTGCCAAGAAAACCCCAAATGGGGTCACAGTCAGACGTGACTAAAAGAATGACTGAGCCGTAACACAACACATATAAACAGAAGCTGGGGGCAAAAGAGTCTCAAAAAAGTCTGAGAGTGCAGAGGGGTCTTACTGAATAGCCAAAGGTTTGAGAACAGCTGATCCATGGCATTTAAGTGCGTACAAAGCCCTATTCAAGGTGCTGGGGAAAAAATCTATCAGCAAATATGTATTAAGTCAGGCACTGGACTAATTCTGGGAATACAAATACAGAGGTGAAAAAGGCTTTGCCCTCAGAGTTTACATGTTACATAATTATGTGATATGATTACATATTATGTAATTATGTGATGTGATTACATATCCTATATGTAATGTATGTGATATGATTACATATTATGTAATTATGTGATATGATTACATATCCTATATGTAATGTATGTGATATGATTACATATTATGTAATTATGTGATATGATTACATATCCTATATGATATAAAATTATACATGATTATATAATGTGACTATACATGATATATAAATATAGCAACATATTATATAGCATAATTATACATCATTTATAATTATATCATATGTATGGTTACATGATATATCACATATAATTATATATAATTATGTCATATAATTTTCTGTAGTGCATTGTTACATATATTTATATATCATGTATAATAACATTATACTATATAATTAATTATATATAATATAATGATATCAATTAATCATATAATATTTACAAAATTACAACAAGAGAGAAACTGCTCAAACCACCAAGGGGTTCAGGAAGGGCTTCCTTATGTTGAGTCTCAAAGGAAAAGAGACATCCTAAGAGGCAGAGGTAGGGGGGAGTGCACTCTAGGGATGGGGGACAGCCAGTGCAAAGGTATGGAGATGGAAGATGGAGGGTCCTGTGTACAAAACAGCAGAGGCCAGGATGGCTGAGTCACAAAGTGCATACAAGGAGGTGCTTTGTAAACAAACTAGAAAGACAAGAAGGGGCCAAGTTTTGAAGAGAATTAAATACCAAGAAGGGTTTTCTCTCTGATCCTAGAGGTAACAGGGAACTGGCAGAATGACTGAAGCGGGGCTGACACGGTCAGACTTCCGCCACAAGAAAATCGCTTTGGGGGCCATCTGGAGAGCAACCTCCGAGGCAGAGGGAGGGAGGTGAAAAGGAGGCTGACAAACAGACCAGAGAAGAGGGGATGGAGGCTGGGTGAGTGGAGGGGAGGGGACCAAGGTGAGAAAAACGGTCTGAAGGTAGAAACTACAGAAGTTAGTTACTGACTAGAGATGTGGCAAAAGTGGGAAGTGAGAGAGCTTGAGGCTGGGAACATGGCAGTCAGTGGTGCCTCAGCATTAATAAGAAAATGAGAAGAATGGGTCTGGGGGGAAATATGATAGCTACCAATACGGTCTCAGACACGTTTAAATGAGAGCCGCCTAGAAGACACCAAGTCTAAAATGTCCAAGAGTCAGTGGATGAGGAAGAGCGGCAGCTCGGGAGAGAGACAGAGGCTGGGTGTGTAGACCTGGAGGCCTGAGTGCCTGCATTTATTTGGTGCTAGAAGACAGCCGTAACATACTTTACAAAGGCCTACGTCAACCCTGGGAGGTAGGCACGGTTATTGTCCCAGCTTTACAGATGAGAAAAGTGGGGCTGACAGAGGTTAAGGGACTTGCCAGGGAGCCACACAACTGGTATCTAAGACAGAATTTGAACTCAGGTCTTCCCAACTCCCAGTTCAGCACTCTATGCACTGCCTCTAATGAGATTGTAAGGAGAGAAGAGGGCCTGGGACAGAGCCCTGGCATGTACCCTTAAACAGCAAGAAATTCCTCTTTAAGTGAGTTGCTGCTGCTGCTGCTACCACTATTAATACTATTAACTCTTAATACTTCTGCATACGGATTGAATTGAATTCAAGGACATTTAGAAGCCCTTCTCTATGGAGCAGTGTTCACACTGGGCACACAGCCTGCGCGATTCCAGACTACAGAGAGTTTGGAATTCCAGGCTGAGGAGGGTAGAACTTATCCAACAGGCAGCAGACAGCCACTGGAGTTCTGAGGTCAGAAGAGTGGGTTGATGAAATTCTCAGAAGTTGATTGGACTGGCCACGATGACCTGAGGTAGGGAGAGATGAGAGGCAGGGAGTCTTAACAGAAGCTGTTGCTGGAGTCCGGGTGGGAGCTGAGGACGAGCTGGCCTAAGCATGTGTCCGTGATGCTCACAGGGACAAATAGAATTTTTTTCATTGAAATAATAATTTACTTTCACATATTATCCATTTGCCCTGAAAATGAAAACTCTATAGAATGTCTAACGTCTGTCTACAAAGAGAAAATTTCAGTTGCTCTCCCAGCTTTCTCAAATCATCTGTGCATGTGGCCAGAAAGAACAATGATGCTGCTGCTGCTGATGGAGAGAAGGGAGGGGTCTGCAGAACTGTACCAATGGGGTAAAAGGGAGGCCCCAAGAAAATTGCAAGTGGAAAAGGAGGCAGGGTCAGTCCCTGAGGGAGAGAAAAGGATGACCCATGCACAGGCCCATACCATGGAAACCCAACAATGTCGCAAGATGTGGAAGATGGCGCCTGGGATTTATGGGCAAATGTGGCCTAGAGCAGGGCAGGCCTGAAAAGGCCACGATTAGTGTCACTCACATATCAAAGTATTACTGTTATTATTGATAATTAGCAGTACTGACAGCAGTACTAATTATATTAATGTTTCTAATAATAACAATGTTACTAGGAACTTTGTCATTAATAGATTCCATGAATAAGGGAGTTTAAGAGCTGGAAGCGACAGAGCGAGCAGATATTCTGAGTGCTAAGTGAATGAAACCCCACCATAAGCATGGCTGACGAGTGGCCATCAGGCCTCTACTCAGAGACATCCAGGAAGGGCAGATGCCCTCCACTGACACTGCTTCTACTTCACAGACCCAGACAGGTCTGTACACTGTCTGACCCACTAGAGTGTCAGCTCCTTGAGAGCAGGGGCCAGGTGTCTGTGACTAAATGCTCACTATTTACTACTGACTGACCACCTCTCTGGGGTGTCCCTTCTGATGGTGAACAGTTCTACAAACAATCATTCACTTTTCCATGATACTTTTTTTTTTTTTAAAGCAATCGGGGTTAAGTAACTTGCTCAAGGTTACATGGCCAGTTATTATTTCTGGGTGTGGTGCTGAGTATCTGAGCTCGGATTTGATCCAGGTCATCCCGACACTGGAGCTGGTGCTCTTACTCACTGAGCCACCTGGCCACCCCTAAGCAATTGGGGTTAAGTAACTTGCTCAAGGTTACACGGCCAGGTGTTTCTGGGTGGGTGCTAAGTGTCTGAGCCTGGGATTCGATCTCCAGGTCTTCTCAACACTGGAGCCGGTGCTCTTACTCGCTGTGCTACCTGGCCGCCCCTCCATGATACTTTTAAGGCTGCAAAAAGCTTTCTCTACAAATGACCCCATGAAGAATTTCCCACAAGTCCCATTTTATTATTATTTTTTATTTTGCTTTTTGGAGGGGGGAAGAAAGGGCAATTGGGGCTAAGTGAGTTGCCCAAGGTCACACGGCTAGTTTTTATGTTGTCTCTGAGGCCAGATTTGAACTCAGGACCTCCTGACTCCAGGGCTGGTGTTCTATTCATTGCCCCCCCTACCCGTCCTGGTCCCATTTTATTATCATGCCCATTTTATAGATGCAGAAATGGAGACTTAGAAAGGCTGAGTGACCTGTGCAGCATCTCACAGCCAAAAAGTGTCTGAAGAGAGACTCTAAACCTGTGTCTTCTAACTCTCAAGTCCAGTGCTCTGTCTGCTGTTAATTATCCCCTAATGATAACAACCACAGGTATTGATCAACCTTCGAGGCTTCCAAAGCCTCAAGCTGACAGTGGCAGAGGAACAAAATATCCAGAGATAAAACGGAATTTTTCCCTTTCCCTGCTGGTCCATAGTGGGTGCTTAATAAATGTTTACTGACTACTAAAGCTCAGCAGTGTGTAGAAAGGGCCTGTATGTGTGTATATACGTGTGTGTGAAGACTAAGAAGGCTGGATGTATATACACACACATACACAACAGACATATACATACATACATATATACACGTGTGTCTGCATAGACTAAAGCTGGGTATATAGATCTGTTCTATGTGTGTAGGTATACATGCACACATGCATGTATATTTACATGTATATATGTATTTAAATTTGAGTATTCCTGACCAGTGACAAAGAGGACACTGTTCCTATTCCCTGGGGGTTTGCCTTTCTCATCCCAAGGGTGGAGGATATTGAAAGTTATTTGGTTCATTGATGTCATTTTCATAAACCCAGCAGCCAACCGCATGGAGGCCCGGCCTCCTGGCGCTCCAGAATCAAATGTCAGGTCCAATTTTCTGCCAGCGGATGGGACCGGCAGCAACCAGGGCAGGAGGAATTGGATGGGGAAGGGAGGGGAACAAGGGCAGAAGGGGCTGCCTTGGGTACCACCAGCAGCCATCAGAGTCCACGCCCTGTTGTTTGTTAACCCTGATGGGTAACAACCCTGCTGTGAGTGCCTCTCTCTGGCTTCAGGGCTCATCGCTTTGAGATGGGCTGAGACCAAGGCTGGGGAACCCCAACAGGAGCCCCACTGGGTATGGTTACAGTCCCAAAGCCCCAACATGTACAGACCTTTCCTGGAAGATTCCTCAGGCAGAGGGCAAGCTGCCAGAGCCTGGTGACAGAAGCATGGCAGCCGAGCTTATGAATGAGAGCACAGATGCCCGGCCGGGAGGACAATCTCTCTGTTCTCCCGTTACATAGCCTCCCCATTGTGTCTAGACTCTGGTGAGCACTCCTAGACCAAGGAGCCATCACAAGACAGCCAGACCCCAAAGCCAGGACCACAGGTCTTGTGATGGGGACAGAGAGGGCCCTGCCTGCTGAGAGACCACCCATGGGAAATGAAAGTGCTCCTGGGTACCAAGACCTATGAATGTGACCAAATGCCAAGAGAACAGCAGTGTTCTTCAGCCTGGAGAAGACTCCAGGGGCCATGAGAGCTGTCTTTAAGTAGGGCTGTCATAAGGAAGAGGGATCAGCCTCAGTTTGTCCAGGTCCGGAGGGCAGAAGCAGGAGCAAAGAGGCAAGCGTAAGCTTTGGGTCCAACAAAACAAAACAAAACAATGAAAAAGAACATTTCCTAATGGTTCAGGCCATCCAAAAGGCAGATGCTTTGCATTAAGAGGGAGTGAGTTCCCTGTCACTGGAGGTCTTCAAGCAAAAACTGGACCATAAAAGGAGTGCCGGACTCATCCAAAAAGCACTTACTAAGTGTTTTGTACGGGCTGGGAGCTGGGGGGGCAAAGCAATTCAGGCGCTGTCTCCCCCAGTGTCACGGGGGAGACCATACAAGCTGTAGACAGAGAGAAGGAAGATGATCTTAGAGGGGATGGCACCAGTGGCTGATGGGGCTGGGAGAAGCCTCTGGGAGAAGGGAGGACTGGAAGGGTTCTGTCACTTTGCCTCAGCTGGCTGCCTGGGGCTGGGGGGCACTGCCCCAGAATCTGGCCTGTGGGCCATTCCCACTTACACAAAAGAAAGCGATCCCCACAATTTTACGTTCTAGGCCTGGGAAAGCTGGCAAACTCCCATCTTCTGCCTCATCTTCCCTGGAATCATTCAAGTCAGAAGCAGAAAACGGACGAAATGCAGACAAACCAGCCTGGGAGGTATTTTCACCTTGTTCCCAACTACAAAAGGCATCTATGACTGGCTGCTTCCACCCTGGGAAAAGTGACTGACATTCATTTAGTTAGTGGCATAAATGCTCATGCTGCAGCCAGAGTACCCAGGGAGAACCTTGGCTAGCTGTTGGCTGTCTCTGGGCCTCAGTTTCCTCCCCTGTTAGATGAGGCCTAAGTGGCACTAAGGGCCTTCCAGTCCTATCTCTACAGAGCTCTGATGTTTACATCATTTCTTCTCCCACCTGGGGTCGAGGGAAGAAGGGAGCCCAAACTCCCAGGCTAAAACTGGAGAAATGCTGGCTCCCAGTCCAAGAGTGATATTTTTGTCATCTCTGATAAAAGTTTAGGTTGGCAACTCTGAGTGCACATAAATGTCAGCTTATTTTTTTTGTGCTATCTACACTTTCAAAACAGCTTTGCCTCCAGCCTCCAAAACAGGCCAGGCACATCCCTGTTAAGCTGTTTTCTTTGCCCAAAGCACACACCGCCCATGGATAAATATCGCTGATCACTCGAGCACATGAATCTGCAAAGCTCTGTGTTTTCAAATATGCTTACAGGAGGCAGGGCCCAAATGGTCCATCTTGTTTCTCTGAGGAAGCATTTTAAG
Source organism: Petaurus breviceps papuanus (assembly GCF_028583685.1). Lineage (NCBI taxonomy): Eukaryota > Metazoa > Chordata > Mammalia > Diprotodontia > Petauridae > Petaurus > Petaurus breviceps. The sequence continues at coordinate 21,992,490 of NW_027186352.1, forward strand.
GTGGATGTTCAAAGTGTTTACCAGCTACCCCTCGGCAGGCTGACAGGGTGCGGTCACCCAGTAGGTGCAGGAAAAGAGGGACAGTGTCAAAACAGACCTCATCCGGGAGGATGCCAGAGGCTCCAGAAACCATACACCATCCATCAACTGTTCCCTTGTACATAATCTGATTACGCCTCTTCCCCAAGGCTCTATATCCTAGCCAAGACAGTATTTCCTGATCATTCAACCCCATGTAATGCTGCATCTCCCAACCTTTACAACTGGAACGTTCTCCCTCCGCCTCTCCAAGTTCCTTCAAAACACAGCTCTGATGCCACATCAATATAACTGGCAACTTTCACTCCTGAGACAGCACTGCCCATGTCTGGTACCACAATGCCGTGTCCGGCAGCACAAAAATGCACCTTCAGATCAATTTTTTTTTAAGCCAGAACACTATAGAATCACTACTGAGGAGGTTGTCCTGGGGTATGGGGCACGGGTTAAAAAGAGGGAAACCTTTGGGATAGCCTCATGGAGTAAAGAAAAAATGGCTTAACAATTAGAGGCTCCCTCTATTAGGGGAATCTAGTTACTAAACTAAGTGTTGTTGTTTGTATCTGGTCAGGTTCTATGTTTTCCAGGTTGCTTAAGACAGTAAGCGCTTTCTGTACCCTATAAATGCACTGCCCTGAGACAAAGCACCAGCTGCCCCTGCCTAGTAATGGTTCTGAGACCTTGTCTGATCTCCCCAGTTGTTCCTCCCCCTATAAATACTCTGTATTTATCTCTTAGGATTGTACATGTTGTCTCTCCCTACAGCACATAAGCTTCCTGACGGCAAGAGATTGTTTCATTTTTGCCTTTGAATTCTCCTGGCACATCAGAGGTGGTTAATAAGTGTTTGGCAAACTGGACTGAATTATGAGGATGACTCTAGGAGCTGGGATGTTCAGGGCCAAGAAGAGCTGCCTGGGGGGGGGGGGACAGGCAGTCTTCAAATGTGAGGAGGACCACACAGAAAAAAGCTGGGACTAATTCTGTGTGAGTAACCCTGAGTTAATAATGACAGCAGCCCGCATTTACAGAGGGAGTTAAGGTTTGCAAAGGACTTTACAAATATGACCTCATCTGGTCCTCACATCAACCCTGAAAGGCAGGTGACAGAATCGCCCCTATTTTACAGGTGAGGAAACTGAGGCAAACTGAGGTTAGGTGACTGGTCCAGGATCGCAGAGCTACTGTCCAAGCCCGGATCTGAACTCAGGTTTTCCTGACTCCACGTTTAACACTCTGTCCCACACCCCACCTCCAGCTCTCAAGAAATCTGGGTTCGACTCCAGCCTTGGCCATTCACGTTGCTTAAGATTATACATCAGAGCCAGAAGCTCTCAAAATGCTTTAAAAAGTCATCAGTTACTCAACAAGCATTTAGGAAGCACCTACTGTGCACCAAGCATTGGGGGAACAAAGAAGGACCAAGAACCAAAAACCAAAACCTTGGCCCCTGCCCTCAGGGAGCCTCACAGTCTAATGAGGGGCACAACATGGAAATGCTCATGCACAAGGTAAGCAAAGTTAAAGATAATCTGGAGAAAATCAGGAGGAAAAGGACCCTTCATTTCATAGATGAGGATACTGACTTCTAGGGGTGGAAATTATTTGTCCAAGGTCATACCCAAAGGAAGTATTGAATCCTCTGGACTGTGAGATCAGCATGGAGTAGTATGGTGAGTCCTGGGGTCAGAAGACCTGTGTTCAAATCCTGGTCTGCTACACATCTGACTCTGGGCACATCCCTGGACCTCTCCTAGTCTCAGTTTCTTTTTTTTCTTTTTGGAGGGGGGAGGACAGGGAAATTGGTATTAAGTGACTTGCCCAAAGTCACGTGGCTAGAAAATTTAAGTGTCTATGGATGGATTGGAACTCAGGTCCTCCTGACTCCAGGGCCGGTGCTCTATTCACTGTGCCACCTAGCCACCCCTAGCTTCAGTTTTTTCATTGGTAAAATGAAAAGTTTGGAATAGGGTGCCTCAAATCAGTGTCTGGCATACAGTAGGCACTTAATAAGTATTTACTCATTGACTGGTTGAGCTCTCTTCTGGCTCTAGAGCTCTGTGATTTTGAAGGCAGCAGGTTAGAGCTCAATATAAAGAAAAGCCTTTTACTTATTAGAGCTCTCCCGATGGGGAACAGGCACCTGCTCTATGAAGTCAGGGGAGGCATAAGCACATCCAGTCCTAGCCGAGGCTGCACGAACACCTGCCAGGAACACGGTCACAGGGATTTGTGTCTGCAGCCGGTGGGCTGAGGGTGTCCCCAAGGACCTCTCACTCCGCCCCTCCCCTCAGCTCCACTCAACCAACATTTACTCAGCAATGCTTTGTGCTTTCTACCCAAAAGCCTCCAAGGCCAAAGACCATTGCACGGGGCTCATTCGCAGCAAGGGTCATTCACCACCAACTGGGTCCAACCACAGGAAACTTTTCTAGGCTTACCTTTCCTCTCAGGATGAAGTTTTGTGTATTGTACTCTGTGTGTGTGTGTGAGTTTGTGTATGTGAGTGTGTAAGTGTATTAGTGCTTGTGAGTGTGTATGTGTGTCAGTGTATGTGTGAGTGTGTATGTGTATGTGTGTGAGTGCATGTGAGTGTGTGTGTGTGTGAGTGCATGTGTGTGTATATGAATTGATAGGATGCTTATTCAAAACACCCCCTAGGGTGAAACATCTTTAATCCATGATGTAAAGCAGAGGAAAAAAACACTTAGAAGCATATTTCTTGCATCTTGTCATATTGTTGGCTATCTGGGGAATATAACTGAGTCAAGCAGCTTTTGCCATATAAACTCTGGGTTTGCGCAGACATGGCCTCTTAATCCCATTAACAGAGAGAAGAAAGTTTTGGCATTTCCTACCAGAGGTTCTTAATCTGGGGCCCATGGACTTGTTTATACACACATACATGCACAAACACGTACACATGAGTATATATTTCCTGTGTTTTAATATAATTGGCTTCCTCTGTAATTCTATGTGTTTATTTAATGCATTTAAAAACCTCCTTCCAGAAGGGGTCTCCAGGCTTCCCCGGGCTCTGACCCAAGGCAGGTTAAGAAGCCCTACTCGAAACCATGTTTAATGACCAGTGAGAAGCTAGACAAGACAGAGTCTCCTGGCCCTTCAGCCATCCCTGACCCGTGAATCCTTCCTGGGCCTTGGGTGATCAGAAAAAACAGATTCTCACAGTTGGAAGGGAGCTCTTGCCAGCTGTGACCTTGGTCCAATCAGTTCATCTCTTACTACCTCTGCTTCCCCACCAGGAAAATACAAAAGGTGGTTTAGATGCCCTTTCCAGCCCCTTCCATCTCCGAATTGGGCCTCAGAAGAAGAATTCCACTGATGATGTATCCAACAAAGGTCGGTCATACAGCCTTGACCAGGAGACCTCCAGGGAGCTCCCGTCTGTCCCCCAAGGCAGCCCACTCGACTTAGAGAGAATTCCAGTCATTAGGAAGTTTTCCTCCTTGTCACTTCTCTCCTTTACTTCTAATTCAGTGGAGCTTAGATCGAGGGCTGGCAGGGACCTCGGGGTCCTCCAATCCAGTCTGATTACTTTATAGATGAAGATCCAGAGGTCCCAGTGACCTGTCTATAGCCACACAGGCAGTATCAGAGACAGGATTTGAACCTTGGTCCAATTAACTCTAAAACCAATGTTCTTTACACACCTTCTGAGGCCAAGCAGAGACAAGTGGAATCCCTTTCCCACACGCTGGTCAGTCACATTCAAATCTTTGTGACCCCATTTGGGGTTTTCTTGGCAGAGACACTGGAGGTGTCTGCCATTTCCTTCTCCAGCTCATTTTACAGATGAGGAAACTGAGGCAAACAGGGTTGAGTGACTTGCCCAGGGTCACCCATCTAGTAAGTGTCTGAGGCCAAGTTTGAACTCAGAAGATGAGTCTTCCTGACTCCAGACCTGGCACTCTGTGCCCTATGGCACCACCTAGCACCCTTCAAATGCGTGAAGACTGCAATCACGTCCCTGCTGAGTGTTCCTCTTCTAAGAAACAGTGCAGTCCATATATGAACAAGAACTCCCCTCACGACCACTTACAAAGTCCCTAAGAAAGGGTCAGTCAGTCTCTGCTTGAAGCCCTCCCCTGAGGGTAGCCCCATTACCTTCTAAAGCAGCCCATTCCACACTGGCACGGCTCTGCTAGTTAGGAAGCCTTTCCTGACTTTGCCATTTGTGAAGCCAACACTCCAGGCAAACTGCACGGCTGTCTATCCCAAGCTGTCCTGTTGTCCGTTCAGAGGAAGACACTCTGTTCCCGCACAAGGGATCTCTCCCTACTAGTTCAAAAACAGCTGGTCTATTAAACTATGAATCCAAAAGGATGTGTGGCACCTAAGACTCTGTAGGACAGGAATCCAGCCCCAACCTTTCTCAAGCTTCACAGAGCAGCCATATCCTGGGGCAAAGTCCACCACCCACCAACATCCCCTAAGGGTGGGAAACGGTCTGGGCTGGTTCTCCTTCTGCTCCTTTAGAGCCCCTCACCAGGATCTAGGAGAAGCAAAGAGTGATCACAGCTACACCTGGAGGAGACCTCCAGCACCCCTGGAGTCTACCATCCATTTACAAGAGAGGAAACTGAGCCTGGCACATAGTCGGCCCTTCATAAATGCGCAATGACTGACTCAACTGCGGAGTACAATATTTTCTTTGTTTTTTCCTTTAACACCCAGGATCTGTTTTTGTTTTGAACTCTGAGTTTCAATATATTTGAACTCTGTGCATTCTATTTTATCCATTTAAAAGCACCACTTCGACAAAGGGCCCATGGACTTTGCCAACTTGACAAAAGGTTCCACGGACCAAGAACACCTGGACTAGATCACCTCTGGGACACGGGCCGGTTCTGAAATCCGGATCTCTGGGGTTCTCATAAGCAGGCCTCATCAAGGGCTCCATCTGCTCACTGTACAGGCAGGAAGGGACAGAGAGGCTGAGTAACTGTGGGCTGGTCCAGAGGGCAAAGGGAGAGGCCACTGCTGATTCCAATTATGATTCTAACCCCCATTTGGGAAAAACTAAACTGTGACTGGATTACCAACTCCTAAAAATAGCAGCAACCTGCTCTCAATAGCGGGCCAACTGCAGCCAGAGCAGAGTTAGGAAACCTGACTTCTCTGAAACCGGGACCCCAGTAAATCCATCAGTGAAGCGCTTTTGCCGGAAGGCTTTCGGGAGTATTATTTGTATTGTAGGACAAATGCACAAGGGGCCTTTCAGCCTCTTCCCACAGCTGCTGGAGACTGCCCTCCTGCAGAGCCAGGACTGGTGGTTCCCTGAGTAGGGGATCAGAGAAGCCCCCAGAAGAACAATGACTTTTCCGATCAGCCTGATGCAGCCCCCAGAAAGGGGACAGCTGTGACCTCCTGCAGCATGTGGCCAGAAGGGGTGAGAACCAGGGACGCAAGCAATCACTGCTTCAAAATGAAGGCCAGATGCCAGGAAGGAGACCAGCTGAGAAGCAGCGTGACCCCTCGAACCTTCTCTTCATCAGCATGGGTGATGTCACCAAGGGATACCTTCTCTACCAACAAAGATCTTGAGTCTTCAGCTTCTTAAAAGGAGGGTTTTGTGAGGATCCGGTGCCAAACAGCAAGAGACTGCCAGTGTCCTGTTGATAAGAACAGCCTTGGAGAGCAGGCATGTGGCCCACCATGGGACCCCTGACTGTAGGACCTTCTAAAGCTGGGAGGAACCAACCAGTACAAGAAAAAAGAAAAAGCCATCTAGTACAGCATCAAGACAGAGACAGAGACACTCAGACAGAAAACAGAAAAGAAGACAGAGACAGAAAAAAGTAACAGAAAATCAGACTGACAAAGACTGAGAGACAGGAGAGAGTAGTAAAGATTCAGAGACAGAGAGAAAGTGACAGAGACAGAGAGACGGAGAAGCGACAGGAGAGCTAAAGGGGGAGGTGGCTCTGGAAATACAAATATTAGCCAGCAAGATAGTTATAAAGATAATTATACCCTTTGATCCAATAATTCCACTGTGGGGAGAATATATCCTTAAACATTTTAAAAAACAAAGAGCTTCTCTGTTCGAAAATGCTCAACAATACGTAATTACTGAAAAGAAAAAAAAAAGAAAGCCCAACCCTAAAAACTACCTAAGTGTTCCCCAACCAGAGTATGGTTAAATAACCTAAGCACATTAATGTAATGGGCTACTCCAATGCCATTAAAACAGCCCACGGGAGGAAGACCGGCTCATGAGGAAAGAGCTTTACAAAATGACGCCAAGTGAAAAACCAGGGGCAGGAGAATGGATGGCACATTATGGCCACATAAGAGGAAAAGTGAGTAAGAATGAACAGATTAACAAAGAATCTTACTGCAGACTTAGAGGAAATGAATGAAAACTATCACGTTCCATCATCCATTAAATTAATTAATTTAAATGTAAACAGTAACCAAGCAAGTTTGGATTATTACAGCCATGTCCAATAAAACTTTAATAAAAGATTAAAAGCATTGACCCAACAGAATCAAAATGGGAGCTGGGGCCTCAGCTCATCCTGCCTCCCTTTCCAAGAAGGCAATATCTTTACTGAATAACGAGATCCTCAGGCCGGCAGGCATCAGTCAGGACTTGACCCCTGTCTCACTCACCTGTAGGCCAGCTCTCTCCTTCTCAGAGGACACAGTAACCTATGGGAAATCTTTCTTGGCACCCTCAGTCTTCCACTGCTGGAGAAGGGAGATGCAAGGGGTTTGGATGACCAGGAAGCTAGTTGGCGAAGCAGGGGTTCAGAGTCAGAAGCCAAGACTGGACTGACAACCCCAAATGCTCGAGTGCCGCAGGTTGGTTGACTGTCTGACAGCCTGATTCTCCAGCTCTGCCTCCCGGCTAGCACTGCAATCATGGGGGGCCACCAGACCTCCCCCTGACTCAGCTGTCCTGCTTTTCCTTAGGTCAATGGGACTTTAAAGCAAACACTGCCTTTGCGGCCAATCTGCCATCACACAATTTACATCGCAGGGTTCCAATTCTACCCTCACTTCCCCAAGAAGGAAGGGCATTGAGAAAGGGGGAAGCTAGTGATCAAGTTCATTTGTTTTTCCCATGCTTCCCCTTTCCTAAGAAAATGAAAGAGGGTGGAAGTGGGAGCCCAAGAACCCCAAGAACAAAGTACAAGACTGGGTTTAGAAAACGATCTCCTAGCAACACAAGCCACAGCAAGGGCAGATGGCACAAAGCATGGAACAAGGCATGAGCCACCATGGCGCTGCCTGGGCTTCAGGATGGCGGCTCAAACACTGGGACAAGCTATTCAGGGCCACTGTTGGGAAACTTGGTATAATGTGTATCTGATGGCCCCGTACTCCTACCAGTCAATCAACAAGCATTTATTAAGCAGCTACTACATACCAAACACGGGGATAAGTGTGGGGAATACAAAGGAAAGTCATTCCAGGAATGGGGAAGAGACTCTAAGGCCCAGAGATGAGAGATAAGCACTAAGTGACATTGAATAAGCCAACGTGGCTCTGCTGTAGCACGCGTGAAGACTGGAAAGCCAGAAGGGCATGGGAAACATGGTTTTCTATCTGACCTCAGAGGTGCTGGGGGATGGCCCGTTCTTTAGGAAAATCACTGGGGCACCTAAGTGAAGGATGGACTGGAGTGGGAGGAGACTTGAGGAAGGGAGTCCAAATAAGAACTTAATTCACATAGCTTGAGGAGAGGTGATGGGAGCCTGAACTAGGGGGGTGGCTGTGAGTGGAGAGAAGCAGGTATCACAGTGGCCAAATCCACAAGTCAGAGCCAGACTGGCTCTCGGTTCAGCAAGTAAGAATCAAGGCTGGGCGCCAAGGGGACCACAGGGGAAGTGAGGACAAGAGAGTTCCCTCCTCCCTTGGCTTCTAAGACATTCCCCCCTTCTGGCCCTCCTCTTCCTTATGACCATCTGGGTAACCGGAGAAAAGCAAGCCTGCCCCTTTGGGCTGAAGGCACTGCGGCGGACAGAAACACTCAGTTCTTGGGAAGGCACAGTCCCCTACCTGGTTATCTCCATGGCCCTTCCCAGCCTCCCCTCTGATGATGGATTTGGGCTTCCTGGACTTGAAGTTGCCCATGGTGTATCGCAATGCTCCATGGAACAGGGACTGTTCTACATGCTGCTGGCTCTCTTCTAGGAGGGCGATGTTGTCAGGGTAATTTTCTTTATTATTTTCATCTCTAAAATTGGAAACACAATTAGGAAAACAAATGAAGTAACGATAAACAGAGTAGATGGGACAGAGAATTACAGTCGCACACTGATGGTAATAATAAGAACACCCCAAATTTGTTGATGAATTCTTCCCTTTTTTTGTGGTTAATTTTTGGTCTGAACATACGATCTTATCAGTCTGGGATATTCCCAAGAAGAAAACTCCCTTCACCTCTACAAATCAGAGGCTGACCTTTCATGTCAAAGTATAATCAGAAGCACTTAGAGGTTCCCTAATTCGCCCATGGTCCCCCAGCTGGCAGGTGTCCAAGGTCGTCCCCGAGCACAGATCTTCCTGCCTCCCAAAGATGCTCTCACTATCTCTTATCCACCCAATTTCTCTTATAACTCGGCAAATTCCTTTCACATCTATCATCTCATTTTAAACTCAGAGCAATACTGTGAAACTGCCTAGGACTTTGCCTAGCCAGTCCACTTCATTGATGAGAAAATGAAATTCAGAGTCGTTAAGTCACTTGTTTGAGGTCACAGTTAGTGGAAATATTGACCTATTGTCTGGTCCTTCTTCCCTCAGGCCAGGGGCTTTAAACCTGTGGCCCCCATCAGCTCATTTTTGTAATATTTTGATAACTGTATTTTAATATTAGTTAATTTCTCTTGAAACCCTGTTTTATTTCATGCATTTAAAAACATTCTGAGAAGGGACTGGTAGACTTCACCACAGTACCCAAGGAGTCCTAGATACAAGAAAAAGGTAAGAACTCTGCTTTGGGCCATTCTGGTGACTGATGAATCTGCCAAAGCTGCCCCCAATAATGAATTAGAGCCAGGAGTCTGATCAAGATCCCCTGACTCCAAATGAAGAGCTTCTAACAGGCCACTAATTTCTCAGTATTCATAAGTGGAAGGAAAAAAAAATCAATGTCCTTGAAAGTGGGTGAGAATTTGAGGGGGAGGAGGGAAAAATAGCAATTAGTGCCAGAGACATTTTTTCAATGTATTTAAAGACTCCATTACTAATGGGCTGAGGAAGCAAAACCACTGCTTGTTTTTACACCGTCAGTTTATTTCACTTTATTTATTTAAATTAAGAGTAACTGATATGCTTCTATACTTTCTCCTTTCATTGGGCAAAGGGGAGAGAAAAGTCACTTCCATGAGCCTGGCCAGGTCTCATGCTAGCACTCTTCAAAAAGAGGGAGGGGAAAGAAGCCCACCCCTCTCAGGGCTCTGCACATCTGCTCAGCACCCTTTGATAAGGTCAGTCCTAGAAAGCACAGCACAGGCTCTTTCTTATTTAACCCTAGGCCTGCTAACCAAGGAACTCCAAATATTTTACAAATATTATCTCTCACTTCCACAACAGAGAAGGTCAGAAAAGACAAGTAGAAAGGCAGGGAGTGTGTCTTTCTGCCCATTTCACTGCCGGGGAGAGTGGAACCCCTCCGGCATCCTTAGGGAGGGTCAATGGTATTCATCTGTTTTCTCTTTCCTTATTTTGGCCTCTGTCAGAGGTGAGAGGGGAAGCTAGACAATGAATGGATCTGTATGCCTTCCACAAACCTACTACACTATCCTCATCAGCTGAGAGTGAGCTTGGAATAGTAGGGACAAGCTCAGTCCGGAGAGCATGTAGGAGAAACCCAACAGACATAGGGGGAAAGAAATAGCCATAAGGAAGACGGATGTCAGAGGAAGGAGCCCCAACCCTACAGAGCATCACAGGCCAAGTCAAGAAACTTCAACTATATCTAGAAAGAGGAGCTGGGGGGTTTTAACATCCAGAAAAGGCTTAAACTTATTTTTGATGCTGTGTTAAATGGCTGTGTCATATCAAATCATATTACATTACTTATGTTATGTTATGTTATCTTATCTTATGTTATATTATTCTATTGAAGCTCTAGGGCATCTTGGATACAGCACTGACCTCAGAACCAGGAACACAAGTCCTGACATATTCTGACTGTGTGACCTTGGAGAAGTCACTTAACCTCAAAGTGCTCTAGGAAACTCTATGAGTCTGTCAGTGGCAGAGGAGGTGCTGGTCTTACCTGGAAATTCTCTATACCTCTGAAGTCATAGGTCCAGTCTTAACCCTTATATTATTACATTATGTTATGCTGGCATACTATATGATTATACTACATTATACCATACTGTATTATGTTCTATTGTGTTACATGATATCATATTATGTAGTACTATATGATGTTATATATTATGTTGTGTGTATATATATTAACTATACCAATTATATATGGTTATGGTGTATTGTGTTATAGTATCACATATCGTGTTATATAATATGTTTATTATATCATATTATATATTGCTAATGTGTTTTATATTACATAGAGTTCTATTATATCTATTTGCCATCTCACATTACATTATTTTAAGTTATCTATTTATATGTAGGCTTCAGCCTGGTCTATCATTTCCAGATTTGTTTACTCTCCTGCCTCTCACAAATAAACCCAATAAAAGGCCAAAAGAAACAAGTTCTGAACCCAGACTGCCTCCTTCTCCCCACAAGAGGTGCACAGACCACATTAACGCAGTGAACATTCATCCCAACTTACTGGAATAAAGCATGACCAGCCGAGGGCAACTGGCAATTTTCGAGGATGACTTGAGCAGCTAATTTTAGGACGTGCCATGATTCAGCCATGTCTGAGCAACAAGTCTCAGGCTTTCCATTATTCAATGCTGATTTCAACTGACCAACAGGCCTCAGAGCTGTAACTGGGGTGGGGCAAAAAGGCCACTGTCCCAGGGCAACACACGGGTTCAACAGCCATCCGTCATATAACATGTATAAAGTACCTACTATGAGTCAGACTCTATGCTGGTGTCAATGAAGAGAGCAAAGTGAAACAGTCCCCCCAAAACTGATAATCTGGCTGGGGAAGATAACATGTACCCATGCAGTGACATACAGAGGAGTGAGAGAACCAGATCCAATCAGTTCTTAAGAACCTATTAGTAAATTTAATTAAATTTTAGGGAAAGCATAAACACCTTGGAAACTGGCAAATGCGTGAATCCCCCCAGTATGGTAAGTGTGTTCATCATACCCATTTGGAAGGTTGACATATAAAGGTCCCATTAGTCAGAGATTTTTCTATATAGTTTTGTTAGCACATAAAAGTCCCTTTCCCAATATTTCTTTGGGAATTTGGATGGTGTGCTATTTGGATTCCTATTATGAGAAACTCTGCTGGGGGGTGGATATAGTTGCTCTAGGTAGGGCTTGTAAATCCCCCTTCACACTAGACTCCAACTGAGGGGTACTGGAGTGCCTGGGGTACACTGCCTGGCATCATCGTGGTGAGTACCATTTCCTGGACGGACACTGATGGACCAAACGTGAGCTGACGTCTCTGGGATACAGGATCACCTTTGCCCTTGAAGGCTTGAAGGGGAGCACTGAGACAAATTAAATAGAAAGGAAAAGAAATAAGGCTTCTGCTGTTCCCTGAGCTGAAGATCCAGGAGGCCCCAACGTCCCTGTGTCCATACCTGAGACTGGCCCGATCAGGCTGGTCTTCATGAACAGGCACTGCGTCTTCGTCACACCTGAGGAATGAAAACAGCATGACTTCATCTCCAACCACCTCCTGAGTGTTGCACACAAACACTCTGCCACCCCCTCCAACTTAGGTCCAACCCACACGCTTTTTTCTCTCCCCCAAACCGGATTTTCTTTCCCCACCCCCTCCTCCTCCTCCCTATTCTGGCCAATGACAAGAGTTCACATTCTCCAGCTGTGATATAAAAAGCTCGAGATCTAGGTTCAAATCCCAGCTCTGCCATCTGCTACCTGTGTGGCTTTAGTTTCCTCATCTGAAAAAATGAAGTGGCTGATTCTAGACAGTCATTTGGAACTATTCCCAGAAAGTTACCAAACTGTCCATACCCTCTGACCCAGATTTAATAATAATCATTACTGCAGATTTATTATATTAATTATAATGGTTATAATTATTATAGATGTATTATATTAATTATAACATATATATTACATAATATAATCCTAAAAAATAATTATGTTGATTACCATATATAATATCATCTTACATATAATCCTGTAACTTAAAATGTTATTACATTGATGATAACATATTATGATTAACACACACTCTATTATTATCATCACTAGCATTTATGTAAAGCTTATTACATGCTAGACAGTCCACCAAGCACTTTACAAATATTAGCTCATCTGACCCTCATAACAGCCCTAGGAAGTAGATGCTGTTATTAGCCACTTTACAGATAAGGAAACTGAGGCAGAGACTAAGTGACTTGGCCAGGGTCACCCATCTAGTAAGTACCCAAGGTCGGATTAGGCCCAGCACTCTATCCACTGGCCCATCTTGCTACAGGACACTGTCAAGCCTGTACCCCAAAGAAATCAAAGAGGAAAAGGCTTTATCTGTACAGAAATGTTTACAGTAGCAGTTGGCCACCACAAAGTAAGGGTGTGGGCATCCTCATGTTGGGAGATGGTGAAACACAGGGTGGCCTAGAACAGAGTGGGCCATCATTGTAAGGGCTCGGACAGGATGATTTCAGAGGAAATGGGGAAGAGCTCTGGGAACCAAACATAACCAGAACAATTTCTTCTATGAAAACATTGTCGCACAGAACAACAACTTTGCTTTAGAACTGTGATCCACGCGGGCCCAGGAGAATAGCGCCTGCCTGGGCAGGCCACTCCCCTCCTGACTGAGAGCTGGTGGATGAAAAACACAGAAAAGAGGCCATTTCCAGGTGAGACTCTGCTGTGCTGAATTCCGCATTGAGGCCTTTATTTTTTCCATTTTTTTCCCCTTAATTTGCCGGGGAGGTGGGGGAGGGCAAGGAACAGATTAATTTTTTTAAATGCTTGCAAATTGAAAAAAAATAATAATGAACTAAAACCTCAAACGGCCAGCCTGGGTGGCTTCTATCACCCTGTCCTGCTCCATGACCTCCTTCATCTTGCATGTAGACAAAGCAGTTTCTTCACAACAACCCTGTGAGGTAGGTAATGAAAGTCTGAAATCCCCCTTTTACAGGTGAGGACACTGAGGTTCAAAGAACTTGAGTGACTTGTCCACAGTCACGTGGGGGATGAGGCTCAAATCCATGTGCTCTGGCCCCACATCCAGCTTTCTGTCTAATAGATCATACCACAGGCCCCTGCTACAAAGCCAGAGAGCTGGAAGGGACTTCAGAGGCCATCAAGGCCAATGATGGCTGAGAAAACTCACAGGTCCAGAGAAAGGAAAGGACCTGCCTAAGGGTGGTTAGTGCAGGCAAAGGGCAGAATCTGAACCCAGGTCCTTTGACTTGGAAGTCAATCCTCCTTCCACAATTCCCTACAGACCACTAAATAAAAAGCAAACTCATCAACCTAGTCTAAAAGGCCTTCTTGCTTCAAATTGTTCCTGGAATCTCGACCGCGCCATCGGCTAGCCATGTGACCTTGGAAATATTTCTCCGGCCTTCAGTTTCCTCTTCTGTAAAATGATAGCTGTGAACTAAAAGATTCTGAAGGCTATTCCCAGCTGGCCATCCCATCAGCTCTCCTCCTGGTCCCCTCACGACACTCTGACAAAGAGAGATAATAACCCAGGGTCCCAAGAACCCGACGTGTACTTTCACAAGTGTTTATGTCCGGGCCATTAAGGACACCACAATTTCCCCAGGCACCAACAAAACCTGAAAGTCACCTCTCTCTCATCCCCTCAATCAATATTGAGTGAAAAATCTATTATGTTGAAGGCCCCATCACAATGACACGCCTATGCCTCTCCCCCTTTCCATTCTTACTGTTGCCATATTTAAGTGAGGTTTCTGTACTTTTCAAACAGAAATGGCCAATTTACTTACCTGAATATATTTTTCACCCAAAAAACATGTTTAGGCAAGTCAACTGGCTAATGACACCACTGTTTCCACTATGAAAAACAGCAATTAACTTTCCAAGGCATGCTCTCTCACCCTCTTAGGGGGTCCCAGTCGGTGTTTGGGAACATTAATGGAAGGTATTTCTGATAAGAGTTAACTTTAGCAGAGCAAAGCCATCAATGAGGCTCTCAGATCTGGCATGACGGCTTCAGAAATGGGACAATAAGCTTGATAGTAAGGAAAGGTTTCCAAGGATGAAAGTGATCCCCAATGACTGGGGGCTGTGAGGGAAGTAATGAGCTCCCTGTCACTGCAAGTCTCAAAGAAGAGGTCAGATGACCGATCACTCATTGGGGAAGCTGCAGAGGGGTCTCTCACTCAGACAGAGGCCGGACTGGATGGCTGAGGGGGTCACTTCCAGCTTGGTGATCCCAGGATGGTCAATGTTGAAGCTGAACAATGACTATTGTTTGGATTTTGGCATCAACGTTCCCCGCCTACCCCAATAGAGTTTATTATTCTCTCTCCTGGGACATTCAGTTCCAGTTGAAAACACAGCAGCAGAGCCTTCAAACTGACCCCTGGCCTTTGGAGTTGGGGGCTGGACCTCCGTGGTGAGTCTGGCTATAGTGAGGCCTGAGGCTGTGAGGTTCCTGTTATAGTCAGGCCAGGAACATTGTGTGGGAACACTCCTTTTGTCTGTACTGATGGGGGGCTGAGGCTGATGGATCAACTGAGCTCTGGGGTACAGAGATGAAGTCTGGCTAAACCCAGCTGGATATGTGTGCTAAGTCTGACACTAGTGGGAGGGAAGGAGGGGTGACCAGCTACAGGGAGGGTCTCTGCATGCTTCCAGTTGTGACGGGGGCGGGGGGGTGTCGAGAGGATGTTCATCTAGAGATACAGAAACAGAAAACCCAACAGTACCTGTTCTTAGAGAACCTTCAAGTTTAAGAATGAGCAAGCCAGGGCAATCAGGATGCCTAAGAGTTGTGACAGGAAGAGAATGTGAATTAGTCAAGATAGGGATTTCCCTAAGTAGTTCAACAGGGCATGTCTGGTCTTTTGTCTTTGTCTTCCCCTTTTGGGGGCCCTCTTCCTCTATCACGGTGGCCCCTTGTCATGACCTAATCCCTCCCACCCCTTTCTTAGCCATCTTCTCTTGTCACCCTCCTTCTAGCCAAAGACCAGCACCATCCAGCCCTCCTCGGGACAGCTGGCTTTCCAAGCATAAAGGAAATGAGCTGATTAGCTCACATGAATTGAAAACATCAACTGAACGTAGGACCAGAGGAGAAGGCCTCCCTCCACTGACAGGAACATCTCTGGATGAATCAAAGGGAAGCAATGACCCTTGAAGGTCCTGCCAGGAGAGCAGGGCTCCAAGCACAGCCGCCCAGAGCCAGGCTGCCTTTCTGTCTTAAGAGGTCCAGCCCAGCTGTGTCCAGAAAGGCTAAGCAGCAGGGTCCCTACAAGCCAGTGATGGCTGTGCTTGGTACCGCTGGAAGGGGCGTGCCCTCCAGACAGACGCTCTAGGCACTAAAGACCAGGAAAATACAAGGCTGGGTTAGAATCTCAACTTCACCTTTAGCTACCTAGGTGACCCTGGGGAAGTCATTCCTACTCTGTGGGACTCAGTTTCCTCATTTGTAAAATGGGAATAATAACAGCACCCATTTCCCAGGGTTGCTATAACGATCAATGAGATAATAATGTTTGCCAAGTGATCCGCAAACCTTAAAGCAATATATACATGGCAGCTATTAAAGAGAAGAGGTAACCCAGAAAATGATGAACACTGAGAGTGAACAGGAACCATGCCATGCTGTCTCTGATATAATCATTATTAATTACTGGAGAGAATGGGAAACACCCTGTGATTTCATTCATTTAGATTATTCCCAGTATGGAAGCTCCCTCCAGTAACACAGGTTGCAACTCATCTGTAATTCGTACCCTCAGAGAGCTAGCTGAACCCCTGAAAGGGGGCCATACTATCATGCAGTCAGACGGAATATTTGAACCCGGGGCCCTGCCTCCAAGGCCAGCCCTCTAGCAGTCATGCTTGGCATTCTCTCGGTATTAACGATGCAGTTTAGAGTTCATACAGTGCCCTGATGGCTTTCCAATTGGCACTCAAATTTTAAATGCAATCACAGTTACATTTTTTTGCAGTTGGCAACCCAGTTGTGGGCAATCAGATCTCCCTGGGCTGAGCTCAAGAAGCAGATTTTATTGTAGATTATGTATATACATATACAGGCATATAAATACATATCTACATGTCTATGTGAGCGTATCTATACACACCCACAAATCCATACGCATGAGTGGCAGAAGGAATAACAGGACTGGTCTCAGAGCCAGGACCACCTGGGTTCATGTAACCCCCAGGCAAGTGTCTTAACCCCCAGGGTCTGTGCCACCCCCCCAAAACAAATTGTAGGCTGTAGAGAAAAATGCTGATCAGTAGCAGTGGGGAAAATTCCTCCCCACACCACTGAAATCTTAGTCCAGACTTGGGATCTCATCAGAAGGAAAAAGTCCTCAGTGCAAACTGCCTCCATCGGGGCAGGCTGTAACTTAGTTTGTGAGAGGTTAATCAAACAATAACAATAGTTTGTATTTTTAAGAATAGCAAAGTGCAGCCATCTCAAACCCTGGGGATACAAGTGCTGTTATTATCCCCATTTTATGGATGAGGAAGCTGAGGCAGACAGAGGAAGTGACTTGCCCAGGGTCACGCTGCCAGTTAAGTATTTGAGGCTGGAGCTGATCCCAGGTCTCATGGCTCCAGATCTACCCCCTGCACCACCAAGCGGCCTCTTGAGCAAAGCCCTTGTGGGCGGTTTGTTTTGTTTTTTTCCTTTTCCCACTTTGAAGGGATGGTGCCAGTGAACAAAGGCTCTGGCCCAGAATTACAAACAGGAAGGAGTCAGGGATAGTATCTGGAAAATTTCAGAGCTTTCAAATTATTCCCTGCCACCAGATCCCATCTCCTTAAAGCCAAGAAGAGCTCCCCAGAGTCCTCTCTGGCTGCAATAACAGGATTCCACCAGCTCAGAAAAATCCCTGAGAAGTATCCCCACCACCCTGAAAAGCATGAGACGGCAAAATACAGGCCGGGGCATCCCGCCAAGCACAGTTAGCTCGGCAAGGACCTACCTCTGACCGAACAACTACTCCAGCATCGCGGAGCTGGTCAATATCAGAGCCACAGCACCTGAACTCAGATCTTCCTGACCTCAGGTCCAGCGCTCTCCACCCCCTGCCAGGCTGCCTCCAACCTTCCAAAAATGGTGATGACAGAGGAGGTGAGCCAGTCATGGTGTGAGAATATGAGGCGGATGCCTCGCAGCCCTCACCCAAGGGCCAGAGGAAGGCATCCAAGTGTCAGATACACATACACGCATGGTTTCCATGTAAAATGCACAACTTGACATATTTAGGTATACATTTTTTATATAAAATGCATGAGTCTATATATTTATATTTTCTAAATAAACATAATTTTAAGTTTTATATATACATTCAAAATATAGACTGTAAATATAAAACAGATACTTTTATATATGTATGTATATGTGCATTTATAAAATATATAATTTTACATATTTGCATGCATATACATTTTAGATGTTAAACTGAGATTTTATAAATTTATGGATATATATGTATTTATGTAGAAAGCATACAATTTTATATATGTGTATATACCTACTATATATTTTAGAAATAAAATGTGTAATTTCATACATTTATATGTGTATATGTATTTATAGATAACCACATATTTATATATACCTATACATTTTGGATGTAAAATGTATAATCTCCTGTTTATTTGTATGTGCATTTATATGTAAAATCCATTTTATAGAATTCTGTACATATATACATTTACATATAAAATATGATTTTACATATACATTATATAAAATTGAATACATTTTAGATGTAAAATGTACACTGTATAAATATATGTGTGTACATGTATTTATATAGAAAGTATATACTTTTATAATTTTATAGACAAACATTTCAGATGGAAAATGTATGATTTTATAAATTTACATATGCATGTACATTTTAGATGGAAAATTTTAATATGTTTATATGTGTACATATATTTATATATAAACTGTATCATTTTCTATATTTAGGTGTGTATATTTCTATATAAGATCTATAATTTTATATATTTCTATACAAATACATTCCAGGTGTAAAATGTATAATTTTCTATATCTACATATATAAACACATTTCTATATTAAGCATAAAATTTCATATGTTTGCATATAGCACATCCTCTAGGTCACTTCTAACGTTATTTTTCTAAAGCATAGTTCCAATCATGTCATTTCCTTGCTCCGAAAGTTTCAGTGGCTCCCTACTGCCTCTGGGACAAGATCAGATCTACTCAGGTATTTCGAGACTCCAGGCTACCTTTACAGGTTGGTTTCATATTATTTCACTTAAGAAGGTATCAGGTTTCCTGCTCAACCTTGCTGTTCTACTTGCTGCTACCTAAACAAAGCATCCCATCTCCAGCCTGTGAGCCTTTGCACAGGCAGTGACCCATGCCTGCAATGTGTATCGTCCTCACGACCATCTCTTTCGCCACAGCTCAGCTCTGAGGTCACTGCTTAGAAGCCTTTCTCGGATGCCTTTTTTGAGTACAGGGATGTTGCAGTGGATAGCTGAGACACCTCGAGTCGGATCTTAGCTCAGTACTGGCCTCAGACACTTAATAATTACCCTCCATCTGTCTCAGTTTTCTCAACTGTGTAATGGGGAAGGATCCCAAAAGCACTTCCCTCCCAGAGTTGCTGTGAGAATCACATGAGATAATATTTATAAGTCACTCAGCATTGGGTCTGGCATACAATGAGTGTTTAATAAATGCTCATTCCCTTCTTCATATTTTCTTGCATTTACTTACTATATTCTCGTGTTCTATTCTATCCCTAGGCAATAAAATCACCTTGATGACCCATAGTAGGTGCTTTAAAAATTGTGGATTGAATTGAATGGGGAGAGGTGATGTCATATACACATATACTACATATACATTTACATCTACAGACATACACACATACATGTATATACACATACACATACACATATGTGTATACATATATATGTTTATATATTTTTTAAAAGTTGGTAGCTGAGGTTGTGTGATTTCCCTAGCATACATACTCCCAGTCAAACAGGAGATAGCTTGAAGATTGCATACGTCAGTGGTTGTCAAACTTCTTGGTCTCTTTTATACTCTTAAAAATTACTGAGGACCCTCCAAAGAGCTTATGTTTATCAGGGTTTTATCTGTCAATGTTCATCGTATTTGAAATTATAATAACTTGGTATTATTATGAAAACAGTACAGGATCTGAGACACCCCCAAGGGTTCCCTGATAATCCAATTCTCTCATTTTATAGCTGAGGAAACTTCGGTATAGAGAGGAGAGAGCACAAATTCCATCACACCCTGTAGGTGAGTACCAAGGCAGAGATCTGAACCCAGGGCTTTGGATGTGTCTCTGTAATATAGTGGCTTTGTAGTAAACTACAGAGAATGTGGGATTTGGAATTCAGAAGTTCACGAACTGCCTCCAACACTCATTGCCTGTCTCAGTCCCAGCACATAACATTCCTAAGCCTCAGTTTTCCCACCTGTAAAATAGGACAATACTACTTCCTTCATAACAGTTTTGAGGATCACATGAGGGAATATACAGAAAGTGTTTTACAAGCCTGAAAGAGCTACAAAAATGAGTTCTTGTCGATGCCCTATTGTTATTCGATTGAGAGGCAGCCCGTCTAGGGGATAAAGGGCTAACTTTGGGATCAGCCGTCACAGTACGAAGAAAGTCCCCCAGATCTGGGGTCAGGAATCCTGGGTTAACCTCCCAGCTGTCACTACTGATGCGACCTGGCCACGGGCAAATTTCCTTTTATGGGCCCTGAGTTTCCTCTTCTGTAAAATGAAGAGTCCGGACTGACTCCTACCGTCCCTTCCACGTTTTATGCTCCTAGGAGCTGGTAAGTGCTGAGTTCAAGAGTGACCCACACTGGCAAAGTGATGCCATAGGCAGAGCTCCAAAATGACAAGAGGCAAACGAGTAGCTGGTGTGCCTTGGGAGATGGGTTTTCATCACCTGTATGTAGCTCACTGCCCTTATGAAATCGCAGGTGTAGACCCCCTACAAGGCATAACCTTGCCTGCCCACGTCTTCCTCCTTACGCATCCAAGTTCAAGTGCATTCCTTCTGGCCGCAGCTCTTTCCCCGTCTGAGGGGGTTCAGCCAGAGTACCTGGACGCTCAGAGGAGGAACTGCCCCAGCGCCCCGAAGGCAGTCCACGGCAGGCACCCAGAGAACCTCCATCTTCACAGCCAGACCCCCTCCCTCGCAAAGCCAAAGTTTGCTTTAGACTTTCCCTATGTAATCAGATTAAAGTGCCGGGGTTGGGTTGGGTTGGGTTTGTTTTTTTTAAACAACCACTCCGAAGGAAGGCTTCAGGACTGGCCTTTTAAGGACAAGCCAGTGTTTTGAATGCACAAAGCTCCGGGCAGTCTCTTGAGAGTAGCCCATCAACACAGACAAACAAAGGCCGGGGGAGGCTCAGGTGCTGGGGAGACCTGGCGGATCGCACGCCAGCCACCCCCACCCCCCACTATTCCCACATCGCTCACCTTTCCGCCTTGAAGAAAAGCCCCCACCCCCCGACGTTTCCTAAGACAAAGCTGCTGACACCGCGCGTCTCCCAGAACGCCTTCCCCCTCCCGCTGGTCTATTTCTCCCCCGGCGTGGTCCAGGCAGGGAAGGAAGACTTAGCGTTTACAAAGTAACCGGGGCAGCAATCGATGAAGGCACGCTTATGTAATGTGACCCCCGTCTAGGCGGAGGTGTCGGGCCTGGGCAGCCCTTTGAACTTCCCAGAGTGCGAACTTCTCCCCGGGCCAGCCTTTCTGGGGGATGAGCAGAAGACAAAAGGATGCAAGGTTTGCCAGGAAAGTTGGCTTTGCGGCATCCCCAGAAGCCGGAGAGGAGAGCCGCAGTGGGGAAGCCGAGGCTGTTTATCCCAGAGCCTTCCTGAGACAGACCCAGGCCACTGAGCAGCCCCCTGCCAGCGGCCGAGTGAGTGCACGCGCCGTGTGCTCCCTGAAAACTGACGTGGGCCGTGGCCACACAAAGAGATGAAGGGAAGCCGGTGTGGAAATGCCAGCTGCCCGGGGGCCGGCGCCGGCTCCAATCCCTGCCTCGCCCTCCAGGGCTGCCCACTGGGTTTCCTGCACTACAGAAAGGGTTCCGCGCGCCCCCCCTCCCATCCACCCGAGGCTTCCCCGGGAATCCGGGGTGTGTGGGGCAGGGATGCTGCCGTTCTAGGGGGCTGGGGAGGGGGCTCTCCTGGTCGCAGGGGCACTTACTCGGCTACCGCTGGGTTGAAGGACTTCTCCTGCAGGCTGAAACAGAAGCAAGAAAACATGGGCTAAGGCCGGCCAGGCTGGCCCCCATGCACTGGCCCGGCTCCGCCCGCTGCCCGGGACCTGCACGCGCTCCCGCCCGCTCTGCACACGCCCCGAAGGCAGCCCCCGCCGGGATTAGCCGTGCTCTGGACACGCGCCACCAAGCCCGTCCCCCGGCTGCGCTCCCTGTGCGTAGCCCGGCCCAGCCTGGCCCGGCCCAGCGCCGGGGATCCGCGTGACTGGCAGCCCGTGGGCAGGAGGGGGAGGGGCGGGGGAAGGGACAAGGGAGGAGGAGGGTTGGGGAGGGGGAAGAGGAGGTGGGGATGATAAGGGAAGGGGGAGATGGAGGGGGAAGGGAAGAAGAGAGGGACGAGAGAGATGGGGAGGAGGAAGGAAAGATGGGAAGAGGTGGCAAGGATAGAGGGAAAGGAGAGATGGGGAGGGAAGAGGGGGAAGGGAGGAAGAGAGGGGCGAGGGAGATGGGGAGGAGGGGAAGGAGAAAGGGGAAGTGGAGGGGAGTAAAGAAAAATGGGCGAAGATGAAAAGAGGTAGTGAGGGAGTTGGGGTAAAGAAAACGAAGAGGGGAGGAGTGAAAGATGGGGAGGGGAGGAGGAGAGGGAAGGGAGGAAGAGATGAGGAGGGGGAAAGATGGGGAGGAGAAGAGGGATGGGAAGGACAGAGGGAAAGGGGAAATGCGGAATGAGGAAGGGGAAGAGAGGGGCAAGGGAGATCGGGAGAAGAAAGGGGAAGTGGGGAGGAGGAAAGAAAAACGGGGATTGGGAGATGAGGAAGGGGTGAGGGAGATGGGGTAGGAAAGATGAGGGGAGGGTGGAGGAGTGAGAGATGGGGAAGGGGAGATGGGGAGGGTGAAAGAAGATGAGGGAGAAGAAATGGGGAGAGAGGAAAAGTGAGAGGGAGTGGGGAGAGAGAATATAAGTTTGAGTAGGGGGAGATGAGGAAGAGGGGTAGGGATTGGGGAAATGGGGAGAGCTAAGGGAGGATAGGGAGAAAAGTGGAGGACAAGGAGAGGAGAGATGGAAGAAGGGGAGATGAAGGACGAGGGAGAAAAAACGGGGAACAAGGGCAGGGAGCCACTCCGAATTCCTCCTGGAGACATACACCTTCTATTCAGTGGCTCCCATCTTCCCCCCAAGTCCATCAGTGTAACCAAGAAGTTGCTGCTTCTTAAGCTTTTGATCTGGGTCTTTTTATCCTCATTTTCAATCCCTGCAATCAATCAACAAGTATGTGTGTATGTGTGAGTCTGTGTAGACATATACATATATGTCTAGGTATATATGTATACATACTTACATATACCTAACATATTTGTTGATATAGAAGATTGTAAACATTGTGTACATATATGACTATATGTTGTACATGCAATATATTATAGTCCTATAACCACAGCCCTCCACCTCTGCAATGAAGGGAGGTGCATTATCTCATCCGTTTTTAGGCACGAGATCAGCGTGCACTTATAAAGTGCCAACTATGTTCCAGGCGAAAATGAAACAGCCCCTGTTTTACTAAAATAGAAAAGGAAGTATCAGTGTTTACAGCCAACCACCTGAATTCCCTGGCGATTCTGTGTGTGCCTGTGTGCACGTGGGTGTGTGCTTTCCAGGAGTCTCATTCTTGTTGCCCTGGGAGCTAGACTTTCTTTCCCCCTCCCCCACCTTACCCCACCACCCCGCCCCAGTCAGGCTCTGCGTGGTCTGTGCCCCCCACCCAACCCTAGCACTGAGGCAAGGTAGCTTAGTCCCTACGGAATAAAATCAGTCACAGGTCAGATAGGCACCAGGTGCCAGTTCGAGACTGACAGACACATACACACACGCCCAACAATGGCCCCTGCGTTTTCTCCCCAACTCGGGGCAGGGAGGGTTCCAGGTGTGTGTGTGTGGGGGAGGTGTTTACCGTGTGTGCATGTCACCTTTCGGGTGCGGAGGACAGGAGCTGAGCCAGAGAGGGATGCTGGATGCTGCTGGATGGCAGGGGTGGGGCCTGAGCAAGCTTGCTTTAATGAGGTACCTGAACTCAGTTCACTAACACCTTTAGTGGGAGAGGTGAGTCCGGGCCTGTAGCACCATGTACCCCAGAGTCCCCAGGGTGGCTGCCAACACAGGTTCTTGGATCTGCTCTGATAAAGGAAAGCAACTCAAAATGGGTTAACAAGCTTACTTTAATCAATCAAACATATATCATTTACCTAGTTCAGGGGGAAAAGGTCAGCACCCCAAACTTCAGAGCATACAGACAGAATTATCAAGACAGAGAAACAGATCAAGCGGACAGGTTTCCCAACTGTCCAACCATTACATCCATACCAAATCACAGTTACCATCAACATCTGGGTTTTTCAGAGCTAGGGGGCTCTCAACGACAGCTGCCCAGAGTCTCATCTGATCAAACCACAGAACATTTTTCAAAGTGAGCCCCAAAACAAAGCCTCACATCAGGGTTTATATAGCCTTCTACTGGCTCAGAAAATGTAACAACCTTATTGACTCACTGGCCAATCAAAAAGTATCTACTGAAAAACAAGCCTCCCACCCCAGGCTCCAGGTGCACTTTAGCCTAGGGGCAGGGAAGATCTTAAAAATTTACATTCCCATTACAGAGCCACAGATCACACTCTTCCCTTCTCCTCTTTGCCTCCCAATGCAGACTCTGATCCCCATTTTCTCTGCTCCCTCTGGCACCCCCCCACTTCTCCCTCTGATCCCCCCCACACTTTGTACTTTAGTTCCCAGGATTGTAGATTTAGAACCGAAAAGGAACTACCAAAGGCATCAGCAACAACAACCCAAAAGTCCAATTGCCCCATTTTATGGAGTGGGAAACCAAGGCTGACTGTTGAAGAGGGATCCCCAAGCCACAGCCAAAGGAGGAGAGAAACAAGAAACAACTCCATGTCCTCCATCTCTCAGTGCTGCGTCTTCCAAGCTGCCTTGAGCTGGTGGCGATTTCACCCCCAAAGAAAAGCAAACCATCTTTGTCAGCCTTTTCTGCCGCAGACTTAAGCCCAGTTCCAAATCCTTTTTGAAATTCAGTGTTTTCAGTGCAGAGATTAGGCAGTGAGGGATGGATTTCTTGCCTAGGCAGACTCAGTTTTTCCTAAGATTAAATCCTGAGCATTAAGAAATTTTATATTGGGGTGGCTAAGTGGCGTAGTGAATAGAGCACCAGCCCTGGAGTCAGGAGGACCTGAGTTCAAATCCAACCTCAGACACTTAATGTACTAGCCATGTGACCTTCGGCAAGTCACTTAACCCCAATTGTCCTGATATCCCCCCTCCAAAAAGGAAAAAAAAAATGTTTGACCTTCTTTAGGACTCTTCTTTAGGAATTTAGTTCATAGGCTCACAGACTTCAAGATACATCAACTGATCCAACCCTCTCATTTTACAAAACAAATAAGACACAGAAAGGAAGAAAGACTTAGCTAAGGTTACACCTACGAGGGTAGCTGGGGGAGTCAGCACTCAGCTTAGCCTCCTCTGATTCCCAGGCCAGGGCCCTTACCACTGGACAAAAGCCACTTCTTCCAGATAGGGGGAAACTTCGTGCTAAAATGTAGATCCTTAATCTAATCTTGAACATGACATCTTTCAATAAATCAGTATTCCTCAAATTGTTAAACATTTGCAGTACCAGCCTACAGAGAGTTAGGAGTTTTACAACATATTTAGGAAAACTGGGCCAATTTTTTTTTTGAGAAAAGTGAAGGATTCCATTGTCTTTGCCAATTGAGTCAATAATCACCAATTAGTGAGAAATCTGTTTTGCTCACTTCATGTGTTCACCTATCCATCCACTGATTTCATTCACAAACTCTTTTGAGAAATCTTATTTTACTGATACTGTTTGTTTTTATAACATTTTTTATATCCCTCCTCTGCCCTTTCCAACAAGCCTTCTCTTAGGACTAAGATTTTAAGAGCAAGAAAAAAGCATCAGCAAAATCAATCAATATTACATAATATCTGATACCTCTAGTCTTCTCACTTTGCAGAAATAAAGGAGCTCCATTTTCTCAACAGCAAGCTTGGCTGTTACAATTATACCATATTCAGCTTTGGTGTTTGTTGCTTGCTGCTGTTGTTTTTATTTACAGCTTTTTAATTAGTACACATATTTGGTTCTGCTTACTTCATTCTGTATCCATTCATACAAGTCTTCCCATGCTTCTCTGAATCCATTAATATTCATCATAGTTCAGCAGTATTCTATCACACAATTTGTTTAGTCATTCCCCAACCAAAGAAGGGGCCTCTAGATGTCAAAGTGGATAGAGTATTGGACTTGGATCAGAAAAACTCATCTTCATAAGTTCAAATCTGGCTTCCAAAACTTAATAGCTGTATGACCCTGGGCAAGTCACTTAACCCTCTTTGACTTGGTTTCTTCATCTGTAAAATGAGCTGGAGGAGGCAATGACAAACCCCTCCAGTATCCAATTGGGGTCATGGAGAGTCAGACAAGAGTGAACAACAGCAAATCAAATGATACCTACTTTATTTTCAATCTTATACTAACATAAAACATGCTTCTACAATATTTTCATGTTAAGGAGACATTTTTGTGCCTTTGCTTTGGCGGGAATTCTTAGCAATTCAATCTCAGAGTCAAAGGGTAGAGAAGTTTTAGTCACTTTACATAATTTCAAATGGCTTTTCAGAATGGATGAACTAATTCAGTTTTACCAACAGTGTGTTAGGGCACCACACTCCCCTACAACGTTGAACATTTCCAATCTGCTAGGCTTGAATATCTCTTATGATTGGTGATTGGAAGCATTCATTCAAACGATTACTACCAGTTTGCCATTAATCTGAGAACTCACACTTCCTTATCCTCTAAGGAATGCCCTTTGGTCTTAAATATCTGATTCACTTCACAAATGTTATCAAGTGTATATTCTTTGAAAGGCATTATGCTAGACACTAGAGATAATGGTAATAACTCAGAGAATTTTATCAATTTCAGGTTTGCAAAGTACCATATTTTTAAGCATAAAGACAGAAATTGGTCAATTCTGTTAGAAAAACTAGCCATTTGCATATACATGGTGGAGAAAATCATCAGATAAAAAGTTAGAAGTTGTCATCAAGTCTTTCTTCAGCATTTACAGATGAGGAAACTGAGTCCTAGAGAAGTGAGGTGTTTGTGTCCAAAGTTACGTAAATGCTGAGTGGAGCAGGGATAGGGTTCAAATTCAGATCCTCCTAACTGCAGGACCAGCGCTCTATTCACTGCACCACCTAGCTGCCCTTTTTAAATTTTTTAGTTTTATTTTCTTGCTTTTTGGAGGGGGGAAGATGGAGCAATTGGGAATAAGTACCAGTCTTAGTTTAAATCTCAAATGTGTGTAGAAATTAGATATATTTTAAGTAGCCTTTGATGTTCCATCGATCTTTCCATTCTTAAGTTGCTAAATTGTGGATAATCATCCCTATCAGGTCCCTTTCATATCCTCAAGAATGTCCCAATCCTTGGGCATATGAAAGTCTTGGGCAGCCAATACCCAGAGATCATTTGTATATAAACAAAAAGAGAATTCAAATAAAACCCAGATCTGAATGCTTAAACAAATCATTAACAAGATATTATCAGAAAAGGTGGAAGACAAGTAAGCCAGTAACTAGAGTCAGGTCTAAAAATTTCCATTTGTGGAAAGCTGAGTTGTGGGGAGAGGTAGCTACCCCAAGGCAGCTGCTGGGAGAGGCCGTTGCTGAGAGACATAGCAGTAGTGTGGAAAGGCCTGCAGGTGCACATGTTGTCATGGATCCTGGCTGCCCCATTTGATGCAGATCCCCAGGTCAGCCAGGATGCCCTAGTCCAGCAAAATCTCACTGATGGAGCAAAAAGGGTTCCAAGAGAGAGTGGGACCCCTCGGACAGATGATAGACTGTTTCTGGGTTATAGCTCAGGAGCAGGTGACCAGAAGACCACCATGGAACCAAAGGATATGCCCCTAGTTCCCTGATATTAAAAGCCCAGCTGCTCTCAACCTAGTTACAGATCTACTGATATCCAATCTAATTTCACAGGAGGTTAAATGCATGAAGTGGGAAGAAACAAAGGGAATGTATTAAATTTCTTCTCCAATACTTCCAGCCTTGCTAAGTGTTTGCTTTATTTGGAGTTTGCTTACTCTTGTGGTCACTAATTCTCACATTTTGATTATTTCTGATGGTGGCATTTTTTTGGTTGTGTTTTTTGTTATTACTTGTTTCTAGTCAGGACTAACCTTTGAATTCCAAATTTAAAACAATGAATTGTTACATTAAAAGTTTTCTTATCACCTAGCAAAGATGTTATAAAAAAAGGGAGAGGGGAGGAAATTTTAGGAAAAACTTTGTTTAAAAAAACGTGCAAGCAAACCTTGACTCTGTGTGTGTATGTGTATGTGTGTGTGTGTGTGAGTGTGTGTATGTGGGTGTATGTGTGTGTGTTGGGGGTGGGGGTGTATGTGTGTATGTGTGTGTGTGTGTGTGTGTGTGTGTGTTGGGGGGGTGGTCTCTACTGCCCCACAACAGTAAGTACAGGCTTGATCTCAGTCTCTGTCTGCTTTGCACTCCCTGAGAAATACTTTCATTTCAGATATATCCCTGGAGAAACAGACAATTCTGAGAAATCACTTTCAATATAACTGAGGAAGGGAGCCAGATACTCGACAATGCCAGGAAGTGAGCAGCTGTATGAAGAATGGGACTGGACACTATGACAAGCAGTTTCCTGTGAATTTATCTGAGCAAGGAGGAGGAGGGTTCACTGGGTGGGGAGAAGACTCAAGGTCACACCATGTGGGGACTGACTGAAGGAACTGGGAAGGGGGGCTTTAACCTGCAGAAGAGAAGCTTGGGGATGGGGCCAGAGGAGTGGCTGAGTATTTCAGACTATCCTATAGGAAAGGGATTGGGCGTTTTTTTCTGCTTTGCCCATGAGCTAAGAACCAGGAGCCACGGGGAAAGGTTTCAGGGATTCAGCCTTGATATCAGTGGAATGGGAGGCTGGCTCGTTACTACTCCCCATGTGGAAGCGGCTGTTTCTGGACGAGTGATGGGAGGGTAGGTAATGAACGTGACTGGAGAGATGTCTGAGCACATGTGGACATTCCGTGCTGCCTCTGGTCTGCTCGCCACATGGTTAGGACAGGCTTGGGAGCCAGAAGGAGGTGCCCCCAAAGGCAGACCAGAGCCTGGGCCATTGTTTTAGGCTTTTCTCTTTTGGTGAATGTCGCGCCTTGGTTTGATCTCTGCCTGATGTCGGTCAATAGACAGTGCTATTGGTGAGAGGTCATGGACGCTCTCCCTCGGAGGCCAACATGCGGCTCGTGAATACTAAACTCTCTTGTTTGTCTGCTGCTGTGGTTACTCTGACATTTCAGGTGAAGGAAGCCGGAAGCTAGGACCATGGGAGTTTGGGAAGGTCAGAAGAGGGTCCACCTGAGGGTCCCTGGACATCTGGGCCTCCTGAAGTCCGACGACTCAGCTGCTCTGCAACCAAGTCTGTCTTGGGCTTGCAGCTCGATACCCCAAGGGGCACAAAATGACTGCCTAAAAGGCCAGCCTAGTGGCAGCCGAGACAAGGATTCATCTGGCACTGACACTTCATGAGCTGGTGGGACCAGTGCTGTGCAGAAAGTCCGAGCCCACTCAGAGACCAATGCCGTCTGGGGGAGACCCTGGAGGGGAAATGCACATAGCTTTGTCCTTGCTATACCTTTCTAACATCTGGTGGTTAATTGGAACTTGGGCACTAGTCACCCACTGGTGTCTCACAGTGGGAGAAGACAATGGTGAGGGCTCCCGATGATGTTACCAGAGGATGCTTGAGGTGGGTGGGCTAAGGTTCTGGAAGAGTGTGTGCTGGTTACATTGGGAAGAAACTTTCTAATGGAGCTGTCCAAAAGGGTAAGGAGGGTTCTCTGGAGATTGTCACTTCCCTGTGACTAGAGACTTTCTCATGAAGGCTGAATGATAATTTGTCAAGGATCACATGATCAAAATCTGAACTTGAAAGGGACCTCAGAGGCCATCTAGACCAATCCCCTCATTTTATAGTTGAGGAAACTAAGATCCATAGAGGTCAACCCAAGGTCACATAGGTAGTGAAAACCAGACTGGATGTTGAGGGGAATCTCTTCTGATGTTGATGTTCTATGGAGATTGATCAGAACAGGTTGAATTCAATGGGATCAGATCATTTCCGATTCCCAGATTCTGTGAACCCTGGGCAGTTACTTACCTACACAGTATGATTTGTGGGGCATCTCTGACATATACTCCCCCTCAAAGATGTACCCCCCTCACTGCTCTTGTCTCCTCTAAGGACAGGGAAAGGACCTATGGTGTCTTTGGTATAGGCAACTCCCAGATAAAGGAAGTCCTACAAATGCAGGTTGGTGCTGTCTGCCCCGAGAGATTAAATAAACCTTCCTCAGGGCACACAGCCAGGTTGTTTCGGAGACAAGTCTTACACACTCTACACACTACCTCATCCAAGTGCCTACAAATTCCTCCCCAGAGATTCATTCTTTAGAGTTCAGTAGGAGATAACCTAGGGTTTCCTTTAAAAGTTGAGTAATTTGGGAAGCATGTTATAGTAAGTTAAGTCATTGACACTTTATCTGGAATTAGACTAATTATTGAACGGACTGCACAAGGCCTTGGATAACCAGGACAAAGGACAGAAAAGTTTGTGTTGCAGCAGAAGGGGAAGCTGCTGGAATCCAGGACAAGGGGTGCTGCCGGAAAGGGGGTGCCACAAGCCTTGTGGAACAGGAGCTAGTGGGTATTATGAGCACATGTAAAACCTAAAGATGAGAGAAGCATAGGGTTGTGGGCACAGTCAAGTCAGTTAAGTGAGAAGCCTGCAGAAAGTCAACCACAGGCCTGGAGCTGGAGAGCCTGGTGGTCATTCCAACTCTGCTACTCATTACCTGTTTGAGTGAGGCAACCCCTACCCCATTTTGGGGGCCAGTTTCCTTATCTGTAAAACAAGCAAGAACATGGGATAGGAATTTGGGTTAGATATTTGAGATGAAATGAAACTCAATTAGAGTTAGAAATTAGAATTAGGATTAGAAACAAAATTAAAAACCTAGCACATGAAGGGATATCAGAGATCAGATAGTCTGGTTGCCTCATTTTACAGATGAGGAAGCTGTGATGATGTCCAATACAGTAAAGAGTTCTGATACCATATAGTGGAAGACTGATGGACCAGAGTGAAAGTCATGAGTTCAAATCTGGCCTCAGATTTTTACTAGCTAAGAGAACCTAGACAAATCCCTTAACCTCTGTCTTCCTCAGTTAACAAATCTATAAAATGAGGATATCCCCCAGGATTGCTGTGAATATAAAAAAGAGACAATATTTGTAAGGAACCTAGCAAAATAACAGCTTTATAGAAATACTAGTTATAATAATAAGAAGAATTGTTATTGTTTTGGTGTTATATCTTTCAACCTTGATCTCCTAACCTATAAAATGGGCATAAAATTTTATGCATTACCTGCCTCTCCAAGTACTATATAAGTGTGAGATATTATCACTAGTCCACTTTTAAATCCTGCATTCCTAGGGTGTAGATGAACAGTGAAGACGTGTTTGATCTTATTTTTAATTTTGTTTAAGTTTGTTACCTTTGAAAAAGTAAAAGATCCCAAACTGGAGATAGAACTAAGGTGGGTCCATCAGAGCTGCACTCCTTCAGATGTATCAGTGCCCCTCCATTCAGATGATTTGGCCTTAATGTCTTCTAGGGCTATTTCCACACCATGAATGACAAAGCAGGAGTGCCGTTTGTACTTGTCTATTCCTCTCATATTTCTTAGTGCTTTTCCCAGGCACCAAGATTATTACTTATGGCTTTCTCTGAATTCTGGTTGCAGTAGCTTCCAGGAAATCATCAAAAAAGAGGACTGAATATGATGGCAAGGACCAGGGGTCAATACCCATTCTGGTCCTTATGAACTGGGTTATTTCATCTCCCTGGGTCTCAAGTTTTCTCCTGTGAAAAGTGATGGAATAAGAATCCTAACCTAGGGGGTCCTGGGATAGATTTCAAGGGGTCCATGAACTTGGATCTAAAAAAATTACATTTTTCTTTTCATTATTCTTTGGTTTCCCCTCTATTTTGTTTTGTACATTTAAAAATGTTCTTCTGAGAAAGGATCCATAAGCTTCCTCAGACTGAAAATGGGGTCCATGATGAAAAAAAAAGGTTAGGAACCCATGCATTGGATGTTCATGAAGGTGTCTTCCAGCTCTAAGCCATACATATAATGCTAGAAATGGCTTTTGGTAACATATCCTCCAGGCCTTTGGCTTCTCTTGCCAGGGCCCACCACTAGTACTGCCATCTTCTTCTTTGCTGGCTTATAGTGCATAGTGTAAGCATCATCTCCATCTTGGTCCCCATTTTCCCCTCCCCCAACCTTCTTTTTTTTCCAAGTTAAACATCCAGGCTTCCTTCCATTGGCTCATATGGTAGGATCTCAATGTTCTTTGCTATCCCAGCTGTTCTTCCTCTGGATACTCTCCAGGTTATCACAAAATAAATTGATTTATCAAAAATAAATACTGGCCTTCAACTGAGAGCGAAGTTTTGGGTATTAAAAACATGTGCATTTATAAAACATCTCTCCCCTCTCCATGCCTGAGGTTTCCCAGAAATATATTCCTCTGGGACTTGAAGGATTTTTTAGTCTTTGAAAATCCTGTCCCCTACATTGAGCACAGAATCTCCCACATAGTGGTAGGTGCTTAATAAATGTTAGCGTGAATATTTAGCAAAAGACAGCTTGTCTGCCAGTTCCCAGCCTTTTGCCTCAACTGACCTTCTTGGGGGACTCTGCTGGCATCGCTTTATTTAGACTTTTCTTCAGCAATCCCAGTCCTTCAGAGGAAGACTGTGGAAGTAGTGAGCTCAAGACTTTTGGCAAAGTAGGACAGAGGACTCTTGGCTGGTTAATGGGTGACCTTGGGTTGGATAAAGAGACCTTTATCCTTGGCCAGATCGACAAAGGCATGACAATACCAATTTCAATTCATTTCATCAAGTGTTCATTAAGTTCTTGCTGTTTGCTAGACACCGGGTTAGGTGCTGAGGATAGAAACAAGAAAAAAAAACATTCCCTGCCCTCAAGTTTACATTACACTGTGGGGAAAAAAATGGGCATGAATACAATATGCAATACTATACGTATGTATGTGTATATTTCTCTGTCTATATGTATGGATGTTAGTGTGTGTAGTATATGCATGTATGTATGTGCATGTCGTTTATATGTATGTGCACATGCATGTGTACACATATGATAGAGTATTGTGTACATATGTGTATATATGATAAGTATATGTGTGTATATTATATATATATACATGTGATAAGTACAAGGTAATTGATTGGGGATGGAAGGAGGACGGAGGGACACTAATGACTGCTTGGATCAAGAAATGCGTCAGGGGGGAAATGAGGTCGAACTGAACCCTGAAAAGAGCAAGGGACCCCAAAGGCACAGGAAAGAAGTATTCTGGGACAGGAGAGTTGAAAGGTGATTCCCCCCAAGCATGACTTCCAGGTGTTAGAGTGAGAAGAAGGGAATTGGTCTCTGGAGAGATCTGGTTTGAATCCAGCCTCTGACATGCACCAACCAAGTGATTCTACTTTACAGGGTGGTCATGGGCAACGAAAGAGATAATGTAAGTGCCACACATGTAAACCTTAAGGCCCTGCCTAACAGCCATTGGTGATTACTGCCTGGTATACAGTAAGCTCTTAATTCATGTTCTCATCCTTCTGTCTTCCCTTTTGTGCATTCACTGAACCCAACCTCCTGCTTTTACAAATGAGGAAACTGAAGCCAAGAGAGGGAGGGCTCACAATTTGCCCAAAGGTCACCCTAGAACCAGACTGGGTGAGTTACTTGACTTCTCTTGGCCTCAGTTTCCCCATCTGTGTGTAACATGGGTCACTCTGTGAAAGGAGCAGCTTGGATTGGTTGACCTTGGAAGGCCCTTCCAGCTCCTTGTCTATGATGTTCTGATTGGGACTGATTGGTTCTGATTGGTCCACTGACTCTCAATTCAGTTCTCTTTCCATTAAGCTATCCTGGCTTTCTCCTAAGCCCTCATGCACACTTCTGTTTTCAAGATTGCTTTGCAGTCCTTGGCTTCTGTTGAAATAATCCTGCCCTGTATATCACAGTAATCTCTTCTTATTCCACAAGAAGGCTGAGTTTCCACCACAGTAATTAAAGGATAAATCTTGTCTAACAGCCCACCTGTCATCATCTTCTCCCCACATGCCCATCATCTTTTGTCTGCTTACAACTTGATAAGTTTCTTCCAAGCCTCTCGCCTTATTGGCTTAAAATCCACTGTATTTTCCTCTTCTAGTAATAGCAACTGTTGGTCTCTAGGGCCTTAAATCCACTTGGGAACAAGACCTGAACCAATAAGTTGAGTTTATTGTTGGCCTTTCTCAAGTAGGGGGCAGAGCTAGCCACTTCTTGTTTCTTTAAATTTTATTAATTCTTTCTGTTTCTTCCCATCGCCATCCCACCTGTCACCATCTCATTCCATGTATCTTTCCCCTTCCCCTTCCCATATGACAAATAGTATTTTTTAAAAGAGAAAAAAATTTAAGGCCATTTAGCAAAGCACTAAAAAAAGCCTAGAGACCTGTGCACAATGTGTCCACCCCTGGGGACTTCCCACTTCAGGAAGGGCTGAGTTTGCGTTGTCTTCTCATACTTCTTCATTGACAAGCTTGATCTTATCATTTTGTTATACCCACTTTTGATTTTTGGTATGTCATTATTCTTTCCATTTACATTATTGTAGTCAGTGTGTGAATTGTTTCCTTGAATCTGTTAACTTCACTCTGCATCAGTTCATAGAGATCTTTTAATGTTTTCTGCATTCATCACACACATCATTTCTTACAGCACAGTAATATTCCATGACATTCAAGGACTGTGGGGGGCTATTGATATCCCGTCCTCTCACTTACCCATAGTAAGTCTTCGGTCGTCACCGGCCTCCTAGGAGGAATTACCAGACAGAGCACCCGAGGTTTGCAGGAGTTGTTTATTCAGGCTCAGCTACATCGCGACAAAGAGATCTGACTTCCGTATCAGAGCAATTTATAGATGTACATAGCCAATCATCTTTTACAATTCTATTCATTACCTTTTAAGGTCATACAGCAAACAAGCAGGCACTAGCCCACATACCATTACTTCCTGGCCCCCAACATCTCCCCCTTTTTGTTTAATCAGGACGCTTGTCCGGTACAGCCTTAAGCAGCGCAGTTGCAATAACCTGAATTTAGCAGACCCTGGCGGCAGTAGGGGAATGCGGGATGTTCTGGCTTGGGTCATCTCCTGATCCCTGAACCTTACCCGTCCTCGGTAACCCAACGCCCTCGGGCCCTGTCTTAGGCGGCCGGGTCAGGAGAGGTTGCCCGTCATAGAACGGATCCCGTCTTATTTCAAGAGCGTTACATGTCTTCCATGGAAGCCAGCCATACTTGAGGGTCTGCTCCTTCCTCAATGGCCATAATGGCCTTTTGTGTGAGCAACATATATCCTTGTTGTCTTCTCTGCAATCGGCAGAGGCACCAGACAAGCAACCCTATTATTATCAAAACAACGCCCAGGGAGGCTCCTAGACCTCCCCAGGTTTGAACAAAGGAGGCAAGGGAATTAAGCCAGGCAAGCAGCCCATTTAGGTTGGCTAGTCTTATTATCATTGATGTTTACTGGGGCGGCTGGCCAGCGGCCCTGCAGCCAAGTACCATTGCTTCGGTTGTTCCCCCACTGGGGTATATCTAGCCAAACAACCGCCTGGGGCAAAAGTTTTATGCAGGGGTTACTATAATTCTTATCATGCTCCGCGATCTGAAAGCATAGGGTCTTTGGCAAAATTATAGTCCTATTTTCGGTCTCTGGGGCCAAAGTTGGATCAAATGGCAGGAAGGGAAGATCCAGGCTCGCATTGGTTGTGAATATGCGAGGGAACACCGTGGTATTGTGTTTAACCGGGATCGCGTGGGGAAAGGCAGTCACAGGATGCCCCATCGGGGTTCTCCGCTCGTGATCACCAACAGGGAAAGCAGCGCCAGAAGGGTAATCCACTCTGAAAGAAAACAGAATAGGTTTTCTCACCCCGGAGACTGGGGTGGATATCTAGATCTCTTATTTTATGCAGGGGGAGCCATTTTTCAGGCTCCTGTGGGTTATTTTTAGGATGGAAGGAAAGGTGGCCTTGTTTCCTGCTTTTTACTGTAACTGGGCCATGCCACTTTCCCTCCTCATCTTGCCACATAATTGGCATTCCGGGGAGGGCTTTTGTGGGCGAGGGCAATCCTTTCCTATGTATTTTGGTCTCATAAAAAAATCTCTGTGCTGGGGAGGTGCCATCGTCCCGAATTTGAAGGAAATTCATGGTGAATAGGACCTGGGCTAATTCTTGCCGCATTACTGTCCTACATTCTCCCCCTTTTTGTTTAAAGAGGGTATTTTTAATAGTGCGATTGGCACGTTCCACAATGGCCTGACCAGTGGGGTTATATGGTAGGCCTGTTACATGTATGATAGAAAATTCGGAACAAAAGGTGGAAAAGGCACAAGAGGCGTAGGCAGGACCATTATCAGTTTTAATAGCATATGGAACACCTAGGAGGGCCATCTGTTCATACAAATGTGTAATTACCGCCCGGGAGGTCTCACCGGGTTGCAAAGTTGCAAAAACAAAGGAGGAAAAGGTATCCACTGAAACATGGACAGCCTTTGTACCTATGTGTGTAACATCCATTTGCCAAAGCTCGTTAGGAAAATTGCCTCTCGGATTCGCAGCACCGTCCCGAATATTCGGACGGAAGGGGGCGCACGTTGTACAAGAGCGTACAATCGCGCGGGTGGTACAACGAGGGATGCCATAAAGATGGCGAAAGGAGCGGGCAGAAAGATGATACTTACCATGAGCCATCTCAGGTGGAGTAGAGTGTACTGCATAGAGGGCTTTGTCAGCCACATCATTGCCAGAGAATATAGGCCCTTCGGTGGACACATGAGAGCGCACATGCATCACATAAATGGGATGTGTACGATCACACAAGGCCTTTTGTAACTGAATTAATAAGTCAAGAACTGATGTATTTTTGGAAATATAGGCATCCTCTAGTCTAGGCATCAACTGGGCACAATACAAGCTGTCAGTTATTAAATTAAAAGAAACATCCCTATAAAGCTCTAGGGCTTGTAGAATGGCAAACATTTCATTCTTTTGAGTAGAGCCATAAGGGGTAGTATACACCCAGGTGGCTGGGCGTTGAGGATCACATACAACGGCCCGATTCATTTTTGTGGCATCAGTAAACACATTGGGGCCCTCTACAGGTTGTGGGGAGACTATGGATCTGCCTCTGGCTAACTTCAACTCCGTAAACATTCTAAGAACCGGAGGTGGATTAAGTCTTCCTAAGGGGACCGAAATCAAAAGAGTGGCCCAATTTAAAGATTCCTGGGCTAAAGCATGAACGGTTTCTGAGGGAATATTCATATTAAGCCTATAATCGCAACCAAAAACGGTGCAACAACACTCCAATGCTTGTAGACAAAAAAGGGCTAGAGATTCCCACTTATTAACTAAGGTATTCTTTTGTGTTTTTGGATATAGCCATTCGAGGCAGCCATGTTCTTGGAAAAGGCATCCCCAGCTTGGGCCCTCATCTGCTAGGACTTGGAAATAAATTGGACAAGCTGGTTTCACCCTCACTAGCCAGGTGTTTGTCCTTTTCATTATTTCCTCTATAGATTGTCGGGCAGATGGAGTCCATTGGCGGGGGGAGGACAGGTTTGAATCTCCTTTAAGTATCTCATATAAGGGCTGCATTAAGGTTTGTGGGAGTGGTACTGTTGCTCTTAGCCATTGAATGGCCCCAATCAATTTCTGAAAATCATTCAAAGTCACATACTTCTCCAAGGCAATAGGGGGCAGCTGCCGAACTACTTTGCCTGGAAAAATCTTATGTCCAAGATATTCATATGGATATTGTTTCTGAACCTTCTCTGGGGCAATTAGGAGACCCCTATCTTGTAATCTCTTTATAACAACCTGAAGACATTTCTGTACTGCCATCATGGTTGAGCCTGCAATCAAAATATCATCCATATAATGAATAATCATTAATTTTGGAAACTGGCCTCTAATGGGCTCTAAAATGTGTGCCACGTAATATTGGCACAAGGTAGGACTATTGGCCATTCCTTGTGGCAGTACCTTGAATTGATATCGTTGGCTGGGGGATTGAAAATTGGTTGCAGGCACTGAAAAGGCAAATTTTTTCCGATCTTTGGGGTGCAAAGGAATACTATAAAAGCAATCTTTTATGTCTATTACAATCACCTCCCATTCTTGCGGAATGGCAGCAGGGGTAGGCAAGCCAAGCTGCAATGCCCCCATGGGCAATAAGCAGGAATTCACTACTCTCAAATCTACCAACATCCTCCATTTTCCACTTTTCTTTCTTATCACAAATACAGGAGAATTATATGGGCTAAAGGAGGGTTCTATCCTTCCCTGTTGTAATAACTCCTGAACAATTTCTTTAAGGGCGATGAGCTTTTCTTGAGTTAGGGGCCAATGTTCAACCCAGACAGGGTCTGGGTTAGCCCATGTTAATTCAGGGGCGTGGCTCATCTCAAAGGTGGCCCCAATTAGTTTCCCACTATGCTATCAGGGGTAGCCAGGGACAGGTTAAGTTGACTCAAAATGTCCCGCCCCCTGTATCAGCAATGCCATATTCACAATGCCTATAGAGATTACAAATATGCTGATATAATTATCCATTACAAAATACGTCATGTTTGCCATATGAGGAAATAAACTAGAAAATTTATTAAGATACCAAAAGACTGAGTCCCAAAACCAGAAAGTGAAAGCCATCAGAGTAGTTATGATATTGGCACAGGTAGATAAAGTAGAAAGCACCCACATTTTCAAGCCTTTAAAACAGAACAGGCTACCTCAGGCAAAGGTCCTCCTCTCCCCACACACAGCAACCACCCAAGCGTCCTGGAAGCGCGCTCCCAGCAGCTCCGGCCCCTGGCAGTCTTCAGCAGGAGTCCTTAGCAGAAAGTCCTTAGCAGTCCTAACTCAAAAAGGGCTTCGCGCTGCCACTGCCTCTGCTGCTGCCGCCGTCACCACCACCACCGCCAGCCAACGCAGGAACGCTAGCTTGGCTTCCGCTTCCTCTTGCTCCGCCCCTTCCTGCTACATCAGCAAGTCCAACGGGGCATGGAAGATCTTTAAATCCCATAACCCTTACACCCCCATAAGGCATAGGGAAGATCAGTGAGGCACAAGGGATAGAAACGGCCTGTCCTCTCCTGAACTACCCATGTTAAAGCTCTTGCTGCCCGGGGGGCTGCCTTTTTACCCCCGACCCCCATCACTTGTTGATCCGAACTGGTCAAGCTCCATTCAGTCTTCCATTGGCCTTGATTTATAACTGAGCAATCTGCCCCTGTATCCATGATTCCCGTGAGGGGTGTTCCCTCTACTAACACCTCAAGGAAGGGGCGGTCCGATGTCACAGGCCGCACCCAATCCACTCTGCAGGCCTTCCCACTCTCCATAAACGGGGAATCAGACAAGGGCAAAGCTTTTCCTATTGCTTGGTCTCTTTGGATATAAATTGGATATGGGTGAGGATTGGTTAAAATAACACTAGCTTCTGGACCTTCAGCAACTTGGGTATGGGTGATGAAATCAGTATAACCTTCAGGTCCTGTAATTAAGGCTGAGAATTTATGAAGGCGGGAGGGTACAGCTAAGGTCTCCCAGGGGGCCATATGATAAACGGGGTCTCTCTCCGCGGCCCATACCTTCACAATCTCATATACCATGGGGCCGCTTTTTATTTTTGAAGGGAGCACCCCGCGGCCGGGCCCCCCTTTTTGCCGTTTCCCTGGTTTTTGTTTCTACAAAACTTCGCAATATGGCCGGGCTTCCCACAGCAATAGCAGTTGGGCGTGGCCTCACGAGTTGGGGCGCGGCAATGAGCCTTGACATGACCTGGTTTTCCACAATTAAAACAAACTGGTTTCTTACTCGACCCCAAACTCATCTTTTGCAAAGCGGCCACTAAATTTTCCTCTCTCTGTTCCATAGCGGTCACAAGGGCCTGAATGGAATCTTCCTTAGGGAGATCCATTAACTTATCTATGATCTCCTCCAGGGGGGCCTCGGGGGGGTAAGGTAGCCAGGGCAGCGGCGCCCTTCGGCCGAAGACCTTCTCTTATCAATTGTTTTATTAGGAGGTCCGTGCAGGGGCCAGTCCCCATTACCCGGGCTACGGTCTCCTGGACTTCATTGACAAAGGAAAGGGGGGACTGTTCAGCTTTCTGTCTAAGTCCTACTAGTTTAGCCCCGCCCCTACTTCCCTGCTTGCCTCCCACCTTTTGCCATGCTGCCATGTGGGCTTCTTTCACTGCCTCTGTCTCATTTTGGCCATAATTAGCTTGTATGCGGGGCTCTGAGTATATCCCGGCCCGCAGATAAGATCCACGGCATCCTCCGGAGGGTTATATCCTCGGGCTTTTACTACTCTCTTAGCCTCTCTCCGGGTTTGAGCTTTAAAAGCCAGGTGTAAGGCAGCCTCAAGGCAGGCGGCAGCAACTTCATCAAAGTCTGCCGGGGTCCAGGGGGCAATAGCCAGCAGGTTAAGCAATAATCTCTGCACATATGGGGCAGAAGGGCCATATTTGGTGACTGCTTCCTTAAGCTCTTTTAACATCTTATAGGGAACGGGAGCGTATTGTCGTTGTGCGGACAGTGGGTCAGTAATAATGGGAAACATATCCCACTCTTCCCATTCTACCTCTTCTCCCCTCTCAAGTGCATGTTTGAGGCTTTTAGTAACCACTCCCGTAGGTGTGGGACTTAAGGTGTTATCTATCTGCTTCTTACTTTTAAGTAAGTGATCGGGCCTCCGGCAGGGTTGAAGGGAGGAGGACGGCTTCCCTCCCCCCACTCGGCAGCCCAGGCGGCCGCCTCCCCTGTGGGGACTTCCTCTTTTTTCCCGGGCCACGCCCTGTTGGCGTCGAAATCATGCACTTCCTCTTTTTTATTTTTTGCTAGGCCACTGTCTCCTCTCTTGCGGGTTCTTGTTCTCAGCGAACAGCGCGCGGAGCCAGCTCCTTCGCTGTCGCCATCTTCCCCGCTTTCTAACCCCCTCTCCGCTTCTCTCAACTCCTCCCACGGATATTGAGGAGGTCGGCTAGTCGATTCCTCCTCCGACTCCTCACTAGAGGAGCCTACTAAGGATGTCCCAACCTGAGTGCTCACCGGGCAGGACAGGGGCAAGGGTTTTGGATTGAG
This sequence comes from Petaurus breviceps papuanus, assembly GCF_028583685.1. NCBI lineage: Eukaryota > Metazoa > Chordata > Mammalia > Diprotodontia > Petauridae > Petaurus > Petaurus breviceps. Next base: position 22,033,511 of record NW_027186352.1, read on the forward strand.
TACTGAGTCCACCAGTCTATAAACGGTGAAATCGGTTGGGGTTAATGACCCCGGGTTTGTTTCTTCATACGAAGCCATTTGTTGTCCCACCACAGCCCATCTGCCTGCCTGCACTCCTGCATGTTGTATCCAGGGGCAGATGGTCCATATTTTTTCTACAAACTGGCGGCACGTTCTTATTGGTATCTTTACGCCACCCTTTGCGCACACTTTGTAAAGCTGCGCGACAATAACTCCTTTCTCCTCGGGCAAAATTGCGGGGACACTTATTGCCCCTGCACTCATTGCCCCTCCCATCTTCTCAACGGTACTCTTTTACCGATGAGGCTGTCTGGAGAGCTAATTTACAGCCCAGACGGTCTTCTCAGACCCTACCCACGCCCCACGTTGGGCGCCAGTTGTCGGGGGCTATTGATATCCCGTCCTCTCACTTACCCATAGTAAGTCTTCGGTCGTCACCGGCCTCCTAGGAGGAATTACCAGACAGAGCACCCGAGGTTTGCAGGAGTTGTTTATTCAGGCTCAGCTACATCACGACAAAGAGATCTGACTTCCGTATCAGAGCAATTTATAGATGTACATAGCCAATCATCTTTTACAATTCTATTCATTACCTTTTAAGGTCATACAGCAAACAAGCAGGCACTAGCCCACATACCATTACTTCCTGGCCCCCAACAAAGGACCACAATTTGTTTAGACCACCAATTCATGGGCATCTACTTTGTTTCCAATTCTCATCACAAAAAGTACTGCTATAAATATTTTGGTATACATGAGAACTTTCTCACTGATGGCTATCTTGGGGCCTACGCCAAGTAATGGAGGGTATGAGCATCTTAGTCACTTTATTTGCATAATTCCAAATGGAATTTAGAATCACCTCCACCAATAATGTATGGGTATGTCCATCATTCCACAACTCCTCCAACATTGAGTATTGCCATTTTTCATCATCTTTGATATTTTTCAAGGTTTACAGTAAAATGTCAGGGTTGTTTTGATCTGCATCTTTTTTTTATTAGTGATTTGGAGCTTCTTCCATGTGGCTGTGGGAAACTTCACAATTCTTCTTGTAAGAACTCTTTGTACATCCTTTAATCACTTATCTATTCAGAAACAAGCCACTTCTTTTCAATGTCTAGTAGGGGCTCCCTGAAAGATGTTCAACTACTTCGGAGAAATGCCTATCAAGGAAATGCTGTAACCTGCTCAAGTCAGTTGGAGGAAACCAATTGTTAAGTTTTCAGTTTGAGCACTGGCATCTATGAAAATGGCAAAATACAAACCAGGCCTTGATTTATTATTTTGTTGCTTGTCCAGACTTCCAGAAGTGATGGGGGAAATGTTAATACTGAAGATTAAATTTAAAGTGTATCCTCATACATTATTAGGAGGAGAGCCTGCTGTTAAACATGTACCAGCAGACTACTGCCTGGGTTGTCTATAAGGAAACCACTGAACGTTAACCCATCATTTCTCCAGTTAGAGCTAAGATCAGAGCTATTTATAGGGGCATCTAGGCGGCACACTGGACAGAGTGCTGGCCCTGTAGTCAGGAGGATATGAGTTCAAATCTAGCCTCAGATACTTACTGGCTGTGTGACCATGGATAAGTCACTTAACCTCTGTCTGCCTCAGTCTCCTCATCTACAAAATGAGGGTAATAAGAGTACCTATGTCACAGGGTTGTTGTGAGAATCCAAGGAGATGATAGAGTTGCCTGTCATAAGGTACATGCTAGCTAGGAATCTGGACCAAGAGAAGGGAAGGTCTGGATACTGACAGAAGGTCACCTTAGGGGATGAGGTAGGAGGCTCTTTAGGCCTGAGGATTAGGTGTTCTTGGGACTGTCCTGTGGGGTAAAATAAAGAGAAGAGTCTTCTGGATACTAATGAGAGGGAAAAGTGCTCTTGGGCTCTGGGGAAGCACTTCTAGAGGCTGGGAGGAGGGGAGGGTTCTGTCTGTTCAACAGCCAGTGAGAGCTGACTCCTCCTCTCTGGACCCTCAAGGCCGTCACCAATAGGCCATGAGGAGGGACTGGATAGGCTTGCTAGAGCACGCCAGGGTCCCACCAACCTCATGAACGGCCTGCTTACAGTGGGTCCAGATCAGCCTCTTCTTACATAGAGGGCACAAGGCTGGTATATAGATGGCACCAAAACATAATGCCCTCAGATAGCTTTAGGCAATCTCCAAGGCCCAGCTCTCCACCCAAAGTTCTCACGGCTGGTGCTCATTGCCAGACCCATTCTTAGACGCTTAAGAGGGATCATGATTTCATCAACAGAGACTCTTAAGAGTGCATGGCACAGAGCAGGAAATTTAAATACTTATTGCTTAGTATCCATCCAAATGTCAGCCCGTTTCATTTCTTTTCAACCTACAAGATTTCCATTCATGTCCACCTCTAAAATCTTCAGAGGACCCACAGATCCTATGAGTGGTACTGCATTTCAGAAACTACTATTTCTCCTCATCTTGGCCTTGGGAGAAGGGCATGCCTCTCTCTTTCCTCCCTGAGACTGGAACTCTGCTTAGCTCTCCCCTTCCCAGGAGAAAACTTATGTGCGTTCCTAAGGGGGAAGAAGGCAGGATTCCCTAGGGCCCAGGGCCCAAATGCTAGATATATTTCTATATTTGGTATTGATCCTTGGATGCAGGATTCAGCTTGGATCACAGCTGCGCCTGCTGCTGGAACTGGATTTGATTTTCCACAGACCCCAGCAAACTCATTTCAAAAATGCCTTTCAAGAAATAGCTGAAAATTTGCACACGGTGTGAAGGCAGCCAACCAAAGAATGCCCAAATCCATACTGGTAAAATCCTAGTACACTCCAAATGGGTCATAGGATCACAGGTCTAAGCCTGGGAGGGAATCCAGTCCCTTCATTTTAGAGAGGAGAAAACAGGGGCCCCCAAAAGGGAAATCACTTGCCCCAGGTCACATAGTTAGTAAGAGGCCAAAACAAAATGTGGAGAAGTATCAATATTACATATACACCAACTAACTAAAATGTTAATGTTTTCATCACCAGGAAGATAGTGTTACAATACAAAAAAAACCCCAAGTTTATTGAAACTCAGGGGACATGGTTATTAGACTATAGGCATAATGAGAATTAAAGTCAAAGACATTGTAACGTAGTAGATAGAGAACTGACCTCAAAGGCAGGAAGACTTCCAAGGACTCCCGTCCTGCTCCTAATACAAACCCATTATGGGACCTGAGGAAAGTCATTCAATTTGTCCACACTCTGGGTACCCCCTAAGACTATTAGCTGCCAATAAAGTGGCAACTTGTGTTTGTAGAGGGGTGTTCTTATCCAGAAGTCTCCCATGCTAATAAAACCCCATCTTCAGTAAGCCTTCCTCCCTCAGCAAAGAACTCTGCACACAGTAGGTGCTTGGTAGAAGTCTGTGGAATGGAATTAAGAGCCTCTGTTGTCCCAGTGCCCTTTGTAAAATAAAGGAGAATTACATTCACCTCTGAGTACTCTATTTTTGGAAGGACACAGACAGATGTAGCAGCAAGCACCCCAGGCGTCCTCAGGGTGACTGCCAACACAGGTTCTTGGATCTGCTTTGATAAAGGAAAGCAACTCAAAATGGGTTAACAAGCTTACTTTAATCAGTCAAATATGTATCGTTTACCTAGTTCAGGGGAAAAAGGTCAGCACCCCGAACTTCAGAGTATACAGGCAGAATTATCAAGGCAGAGAAACAGATCAAGTAGACAGGTTTTCCAAACTGTCCGACCATTACATCCACACCAAATCAAAATCTGGGTTTTTCAAAGCCGGGGGGCTCTCAACAACGGCTTCCCAGAGTCTCATCTGATCAAATCACAGAACACTTCTCAAAGTGAGTCCCAAAACAAAGCCTCAAATCAGGGTTTATATAGCCTTCTCCTGGCTCAGATAATGTAACAACCTTCTGGACCCACTGGCCAATCAAAAAGTATCTACTGAAAAACAAGCCTCCCACCCCAGGCTCCAGGTGCACTTTAGCCTAGGGGCAGGGAAGATCTTTAAATTTGCATTTCCATTACAACAGATTAGAATGCATCCCAAAAGATGGCAAGTGGGATAGTGAGGGGCCTAGGATGGGCTCTTGAAGGAACTGTGTTTAGCTTGAAGGTGAGGTCTTAAGGAGAAAATGCCCAAGGACAGTAGAACCAAGAACAATGGGTGGGAGATGCAGAAATCCAAATACAGGTGTGAAGGTCTTCCTCTAGACCCCTTACAGATGCCCAGCTAATCCTGGAGATATGGTGTGGCCGAAGGGTGGAGAGAAGCACTTCACTTCCAGAAGATCTTGGTTTGACTCATTACCACCTGTAGTTTGCTGCCATTTACTAGTTCAAAGGCTCTGAGACAAGTCACTGAACCACTCCATTTTCTCATCTATAACATGGGTAGGTAGGGCAACCAGGTGGCCCAGAGTATAGAGTGCTGTGCCTAGAGTCAGAAAGACTCATCTTGCTCTACTCAAATCTGGTCTCAGATACTTACTAGCTGTGTGACCCTGGGCAAGTCACTTCATCCTCTTTGACACAGTTTCCTCATGTGTAAAATGCACTGGAGAAGGAAACGGCAAAATTGGCTCCAGTATCTCTGCCAAAAAAAACCCAAATGGAGTCACAAAGAGTCAGCCATGACTGGAACTACTGAACAACAGCCCAGGTAGGTATCCCAATAGCCCGTACCACCTACTACCCCTCTGAAGATCAAAGGAGATGAGGTAGGTAAAATGTTTTGCAAATGTAACATATTTAAAATACTACACTAATTTCAGCTAGCAGACATTCTTTCATTCTTTGTTTTTATACTTCCATTCCTGGCACTTAGTAAATGCTTATTGATTATTATTATCAAAGTAATGAACTGGGAAAAGTGACAGCTTCATACGTTTCTGACTCCTTATAATGCCAACAGCCTCATCTGTAAAACGGATATAATAACACTGTACCTGCCTGAAGCCAGGGAGCTGTATCACCTCATTCAAGCTCTGGACCCTTTGGTACTATGAGATCTTGTAACAGCAATGCTACTTGCAGCTGCTGTGGGGATGTAAGATCAATAACACCAGCCTACAGGAGGGCTGCTAGCACAGGTTCTTTGATCTGCTTTTCTAAAGGAAAGCAACTCAAAAGGGGGTCAACAATCTTATTTTAATCAAACATATATATCATTTACTTAGTTCAGGGGGAAAAATCAGCACTCTAAACTTTTAAGAAAATACAGACAGAAATTACAAGCACAAATAATAGCATAAATATCAACAGACAGGGCTTCTAACCCTCTGACCAAATAATACTTAGATCACAGATTGTAGCAGCAAGCACCCAAGCATACCCAGGGTAGCTGCCAACACAGGTTCTCAGATCTGCTTTTCTAAGGGAAAGCAACTCAAAATGGGTTAACAATCTTGCTTTAATCAATCAAACATATCATTTACCTAGTTCAGGGGAAAAAGTCAGCACCCTGAACTTCAGAGTGTACAGACAGAAGTTACAAGCAGAAGTTACAAAAAGACAGAGAAACATTTCAAGCAAACATGCCTCCAACTGTCTGAACATTACATACATCCATACCTAGTTACAGTTACCAGAGAGGGAAGCTTCAACATCTCAGTTTTCAAAGCCAGGGGGCTCTCAAAGGCTGCACAGAGTCTCGTCTGGTCAAACCACAGAATACTTCTCAAATTGAGCCCCAAAACAAAGCCTCTCATCAGGGTTCATATAGTCTTCTCCAGGCCCAGAGAATGTAACAACCCTCTTGACCCACTGCCCAATCACAAAGTATCTCCTGAAAAACAAGCCTCCTGCTACAGGCTCCAGGTGCACTTAAGCCTATCAGAGGGTCTAGGGGCAGGGAAGTTCTTAAATTTACATTCCCATTACACAGATCAACAGACAGATCCAGTTGTCTGACCATGACATACATACATAGTTACCAGAGAGAGATTCACCAACATCTGGGTTTTTCAAAGCAGAGAGGCTCCTTAACATTTACCCAGAGTCTCATCTGGCCACATCACACAAACACTCTTCCAATGAGTGAGCCCCAAAGCAAAATGCTAATCTCAGAGTATGTATACACTTCTTCAGGGTCAGAGGGCATTACAATACTCATTACCTACTGCCTAATTACAAAGTAACTAAGATGTGGGTCTTTCTGAAGAAGAAGCCTCCCCTAATCAAGCTTCTCTTGTTGGGTTCCACATGAGGCCTATTAATGGGCAGGGAAGATCTTCAGCTCCCATTAACAGTACAGATCTAAGGACCAGTACTCCACCCATACTCAGCAATCCGCAGTTTAGAACTCTCAGATTTTACTTGTGGAGGATTTTCTGGAAAAAGGCTCCAGCCAATTTAAGACTCATTATTTAGGATTGGCCTTTGACTAGTCAGGAGAACCAGGAAACGTGTTCTGTCAAGGGCTTTTCTTTTTCTCACCTTCCTCCTCATTGCACTGGAATGGCACAAATGTATGACTTCTGAGATAGGAGTAATATAAATACAGAGATGAATGAGTCATGTCTTTTATAAAAAAACTGTTTTTTCCCCTCCCAGAGCAAGTCTGCCAGTTGTGTGGACTGTTCCCCAAATCTCCTCTTTCCTTTTTCTTTTCTTTTCTTCTTCTTTCTTCCTTTTTCACTTTCTCTCTTAAGATCTGGGAAACTTTGGATTTCACAGGAAGAAAATCAGCTTGGAAACCTCTAAAGCCACCAATAAACTAGCAGTGTGACCATGGTGAGATCCTTTCCCCAATTTTGATCTCATTTTCATCTTCTCTAAAAATAAGGAGATTGACAGATCAGTGCTTCTCAAACTGGGTTTTTAAAACCCAGGCATCTAAATAGTTATTAAGTTATGAATATCATTTGACCCAGTGATACCACTATCTATGAGAGAGAAGAAAGGATCCATATGTACAAAAATATTTGTAGCAGCTCTTTCTGTGATAACAAAGAATTGAAAACTGAGGGGATGCCCAACAATTAGAGAATGCCTGAACAAATTATGGTATGTGAAGATGATGAAAAACTAATGCACTATAGAAAATCAAGGAGATGGTTTTAGAAAAACCTGGGAAAATTTGTATGAACTCATGCAGAGTGAGGTGGGTAGAACCAGGGGAACAGTGTAT
>NW_027186352.1:22041064-22068380 GCF_028583685.1 Petaurus breviceps papuanus
AGAGAGAGAGAGAGACAGAGAGAGAGAGAGAGACAGAGAGAGAGAGAGAGACAGAGACAGAGACAGAGAGAGACAGAGGGAGGGAGGAACATAGAGTAGAGATAGAAAAAAATTTTTTAATATGGTCAATGTGGAAATTTTTTTTCTTTGACTATACATGTTTTAAAAGAGGATTTTGTTTTTGGAATGAAGCACAAGGAGGAGAAGATAGATCTCTTTTTGGAAAATAAAAATAAAGCAACACAAAACAATCCAGGAATCTTCAGAGCCTAAACTGTCCAAGAATGAAAACAATGGGAGTAGGGATCAAGCACCCCCCTGAAGACCTGTTTCCCTAATTATCTGGGACAGTCAGCCACAATTTACATAAAAATATACATAAGCTGGAGGGCAGGAGGCTCACTCAGTCTGGTGGTCTCAGATTATCTTTTACTTCCAAGCCTTAAGCTACTAAACCAGTTCTATCTACTTTTCTACATTCTAACATGCTTACAATTCTTATCATTGATTAAAAAAAACAACTATTAAAGGGTGTTGAACTCTTTGATGAGAGACATCCTGATTGGTGCCAATAATTAATCTCATGATGGTATTGCATTATTTGAATTCGTACTTTGAATTTCCATTAGGCAGAAACTAATGACCATGTTTTATATAACTTTCACTTTGAATAGTGCAAATTTGAATACAGCAGCCATTTTCAGGATTCATTATTGATGTTAATCAGGACCTATATGTATTAGTTGAGATGAATGCACCTTTGGTGTTGTTTGGTCTGACTCTTCATGACCCCATGTGGGGTTTTCTTGGCAAAGATACTGGAGGGGTTTGCCATTTTCTTCTCCAGCTCATTTTACAGATAAGGAAACTAAGGCAAACAGAGTTAAGTGACTTGCCCAGGGTCACACAGTAAGTGTCTGAGACTCGATTTGAACTCAGGAGTAGTCTTCCTGATTCCAGGGCCAGCACTCTATCCACTTTACCTTACTTTCTGCTAACCTTCCAGTTACCTAAGAGGGAAATTCTCTTCATGAGAAGAAAAATAAGGTTTAAAAGTCATTAGAAGATTAAGAAAATGACAATAATGAACAGAGATCTGTACAAACCATTGACATAAATGAAATTTTTTTTCTAAACCAGTACGTTACCATCATCTAGCATATCAAGTCATATGTGATGCAGAATATGTCTATGGTGCATATATAAAAGAATAAATTCCCATTTATTTTCTTAGTTTGGGGTCTTAAGGTTTGTTTTTTTTTAACTGGAAATATTTTTTGTCCCAATGTTCATTATAGGTGATCAGGTAAAATTAGGAAGCTTAAAGCTACTACAGGAAGCCAGGGTAGTAATAACTTTTAGATTCTTATAAAAGTATCTACCACCCAAATCCTAATTCCAAAAAAATTCAAGTATTTAGTAAGTTTAATTATAATGAATTTAATAACAATGTTGAGTTTTAATAATAATAGGAGCTAGCATTTGGATGGCATTTTAAGGTATGCAAAGGACTTTATCTGTATGATATTTGAATCTCAAAACCCTCCAAGACAGATTCTATTATTATCCCCATTTTACAGATGAAGAAAGTGAACCCGAGGGACTGAGTTATTTAGGTCACACAGAGAGTTTGTGCCAACGAAGGGATCTGAACTCAAGACTTTTGGATGTAACAGAGGTAGAAGTTGGGGACTGGCATGTGAGGGCCTGCTCCTAGGATTGTGGACAGGGGGCTCTGCCTGTGGCCAACCCATGTAGGGGGTTCAGTGAGCCTGTTTTGGGAAGATCAATACAAGGACCATTCACAGCTCAGGGGGCCTATGATGAAACATACAGTCCATTAGAGATATGGCAGATTTAGGGGGCATAATGAGACAGTTTTTACATACAATCCTTGAGGGAATTTGTTTTGCTTGACTATGCACATTTGTTACAAAAATTTGTCTTCCTTTGCTGTTTTTTAATGGGGTAGGAAATAAGATGGAGAGAAAATAGATTTCTGGGTTTTTTTAGATACATAGATGGGGGGTTTACTAGAAATATGAAATATTGCGTGCTCTTTTAGATGAGGTCACTGTATTATTAGATTTACTAAACTACTTTACTTTCTTACAAGAAATCTCTCACAAAGCAGGAATCTTCTGCGAATGTTTTGTAATAGAAAAATGAAAAAAATAAAAGTTTGAAAACTGGATGTTGATTTTTCTTTCTTTACATGATTGCTGGGTTAGATCTGAGCATGTAGACAAAGTATTCCAAAGACTCAATTCTCTTTCCTGGCTGCGATTCAAATAAGGAATGCTATAAGCTTCCTGGTGGGGAGAGAAATAGTACCAGTGGCCTTTTCTCCCCACCTGGCCCCATGTGAAGACAGGTTCCCTGTTTTTCATTCCTTCCTGCTTTTTAGGAAGGTGTGCTGGAGACAGTATGGACTAGATAACAGTCCTGTGGGCTTCCAAAGGTTGGAGGAGTCACCAGAGGTTCAGGAACTGGAGTCCATATCAGTTTGTCAGAGTCAAGTTGAGAACCCCTGAGGAGTGACCATTGACATCAAGCCTAGCAGTGAACCAATATGGTAGCCAAAGTACTTTGTCTTACAGCAACAGAGCATTCACTGATTCTGCCATATATGGAAATGATGGGGCAATTGTTCATGGAAATCATTTTATGTTTGAATCTGTTCTTCCTCCAGGTATTGAGATAGTACAGGAAAGGATTTGCACCAAGTTCAGGGAAGATATGCTTGTACTTCTGTCCTTGCTATATCTTTAGTAAATCTCTCTTTGTATAGCTAATTTATGTTAGTTGCTTATTGATGATCTCCAGGTGGTAATCCGTGGTTGAACTGAGAGTGAAGTATGCATTTTTGCATCTGTGATATTGAGGGGATGCTAATTAGCACTGGCAAATTATATTAAGGAGACTGTTGTTTGATATTTGGGGAAATGCAATGAAAGAGGTTCAAGCTGATAGAATAAAAAACGAAATATCCCAACTCCTTAGGGGCAGCCCTAGTGCCTTCAGGGAGATATAACCAGCCATGCCCTGGGGACCTGACATTAATATACATATTAGTAGGAAGAATAAGACCACGGTTGTTACATTGATTACAAGTCTAGTGAATAATTAATTTTAATTCCCATGATTGTAGCAAAAATATTAGATGTATTTACAAATAAAAATTAGTGAAGTTAAGTGGAAGTGCAATGGACTAAAAAAAACAACCAGCTCCTCCCAAATACTGACACATGGGAGTAAAAGGGGGAAATGGCGATCGTTGTGAAGTGTCTTAGAATATGAGTTTTGACATCCAACATTGTTCCCAGTAATAAAACAATTGTCAATATGGGTACACTCCCATTTTTTTAACTTGAGAAGTTTGTAATAATGCTAGATTCAGAATAATGTCGGCCTATGAAATTTAAAATAAAAGATAAGGTTTTTTTTTTTAATCGATCTTCTCGATAGGTTGTGAAGGGTGAGTGGCTGTGTCCCGAAGCCAGAAAGGGTTCCATGGCTATTGATTATTCCTTGAGTTATATAGGAGTGATTGGCATGTTCTTGATTCTGGGGATAGATAGAGTAGGCATGATTAAGAAACTGGCCTTTGGGAAAATGGACTGTGAAATAGTACCAACTGTAAGCAGAAGGTGAGTGTTGTACTTTGAGTAACTAAGTTGATGCTGAGTGAAATGATGGGGGTGGAAGGCATGTGACCTCCTTGAGAGAAGGAAATATTGTTGTCTTCCTTTGTATTCGCAGTGCTTAGCACAATGCCTGACTAGTCCTAGACTCTTAATAAATGCTTGTTGTCTGAATAAATGAAAGTGAGTAGGAGTGTTTAGGCAATTTTTTGGGAATCCCTTGTTTCCAATTCTTGGGCTAGGGCTGCTCAAGGGCAAGTGTTCTTAACCGTTTTAATATCATGAACTCCTTGGGAATCTTGTGAAGCCTATGGACCCCTTCTGGGAATAACTTTTTTCAAAAAATCATAATTGAATGAAATGCTAAATTTCCATTACAAGAAAGTGAAAATAAAATTTGATTTCTAAAATCTATCCATGGACTCCATTCAAGTTTCATGGAGCCCAAGGTAAGAACTCCTTCCCTAAAGTGAATCTCAATTTGAAAGCATGGAGATCAATTAAGGCTGAGTACAGAGATGGGCATCTCCAGGGTGAGGTTGTCAGTGAGACTGATTTCATGGTAGAGCAAGTGTTCTTTCCATGAAGCAGTTCTAGCATCTGGGGCTAAAAATGACAGATGCCATACTGAATGTCACAGTGCTGAGCACAAAAATATTTCTTTTTTTCTTTTTCTTTTTGTTTTGATATATTTGGAGGGGGAAGGCAGGGCAATTGAGGTTAAGTGACTTCCCCAAGGTCACACAGCTAGTAAGTGGTGTCTGAGACAGAATTTGAACTTAGGTCCTCCTGACTCCAGGGCCAGCCCTCTATTCACTGTGCCACCTCTATGGCCCCACAAAAATATTTATACTTGCTCTTTTTCTGATGGCTAAGAATTGGAAATTGATACGATGCTCATCAATTGGGAATGGCTGAACAAATTGTGGTGTATGAATGGAATACTATTGCTTCATAAGAAATGGTGAGCAGGCGGACTTCAGAAAAACCTAGAAAGACTTCTATGAACTGATACTGAGTGAAATGAGCAGAACCAGGAGAACATTGTACACAGCAACAGCCACATTGTACAATGACTGACTTTGACAGACTTAGTTCTTCTTAGCAATGCAACCATCTAAGACAACTCCAAAAGACTCAGGATGGAAAATGCCACCCATATCCAGAGAAAGAACCAGGGCATCTGAATGCAGATCGAAGCATTTATTTTCTCTTTTCTCGTTGTTGTTTTTCATTTTGTTCTGATTCTTCTTTCACAACACGATTAATGTGGAAATATGTTTAATATGATCATGTTAAAAAAACTATATCAGATTGCATGCCATCTTGAGGAATAAGGAGTGGAGGAAGGGTGTAAAATTGAGGACTCAAAATCTTACAGAAAGAATGTTGAAAGCTAAAAAATAAATTAATTTAAAAAAAGAAAAGGAGATGTGAGAGCAAGAAGAATAAGGAGGGACAGCACAGGTTGTGTTCTGTCACCGACAAGGTATGAAAAGATCTCGCCAACAGTAAAGTACTTTTAAAAGATAACTTGACCCTGTGGGCCCACCAAAGTTGTTTAATCTGAGAAATTCACCTGCTAGAACATATTCGAGAATGACACAGTGGGATCCAGAGTCAGACAACCAGGGTTATGGTTCTCAAACTTTTTGGTCACAGGACCTATGTACACTTTAAAGAATTATTGAGGAGCCCACAATGGACTTTTCTTTATGTGAGTTACTTTATCAATATTCTCCATGTTCAAAATGAAAACATCTTAGTATTATGATGAAGGTAGTTTTGGCCATGAGGACCCCCTGGCAGAGTCTTAGAGAGCCTTAGAGGTTCCCTCCCTTTGGGAACTGCTGTTCTGGCTCATCCTGCTAGGACGAGCTCCCACAAGTCACTTAACCTCAGTAAGTTTCAGTTTCCTCATCTGTGAAATGGGCAGGTTAGACCAGATGGGCTCCCAGGTCCCTTCTGTCCCCAAGCTCAAGGTGGCATAAGCCTCTAGAGTAGGGGGTCTTTCAACACCTTTCCAGCTCTAAAATTCTATGATAATGTTTCTTGAGCACATGACCATGTGTTAGAGTTAAAGGACCCTTTGTTTTTGAGGCTTTGGGTAATTTTTCTGTATCAGAGAAGACTGAAGCAAGGAGCTCACAATCTGGAGGACAGACAGAAAAAGAACCTGCCCCTGTGAAGATGGGTCATCAACTGTTTCCTAGGATTTCCAGAACATTTGAGTTTGAAGGAACTTTAAGAGTTCTCCTAATTCAACCCTCACATTTTCAGCTTCCAAACACATCTCCTTGTTCAAAGAACAGACCGGCTTCACAGGGATGACATTCAGAGAGACACGCCAAAAGTACAGCTCTTGGTTGGAATTCAACTACCATGGTGGGCGACTGCCAGATGGAAGTCCACACGTGCTATGGAGCCACGCTTGACGTCTTCCTGGAGACTTCAAGAAAAGATGCCTGGCTTCTGACATGAACTTGGGTGAAAACACCCAACAAGCACATTCAGCAGTGGAACAAAGGCTGAGGGAGACCCAGGTCTGAGCCTGGGGCTCGCATCTGACACTCACTCTTAGGGACATTTGACCTCAGTGACCTCGGGGCTGGATTAGATGACTTCTGTGGTCTCTTCCATCCTACTTAGAGATGTACATACTTTATACTTTAATTCTTACAATGCTGGGACAGAGGCAGGAATTATTTTCCAAATGAAGAAACTCAGGTTGCGTGAGAAATGGAATGACTCTCCTGAGTCTTACATGTTCACCACCAAGCAACTGGATATACAGTGATGAATAAATGGCCATCCCTGGCTTCAGGGAGCTTATAATCTACTAACATGTGTACACCCATATATACATACATACATACATACATATATATATATACCTATCTGTCACACATACACATGTATAAATGTGTGTATACATACACAGCATATAATGTACATAATACTGTAGACAGATAGATGTGATAGATATATTAGACCAATAGATAGACACAGGCAGACAGAGATAGATAGACAAACATATATATATATATATATATATATATATATATATATATATGCACACACACAGATAGGTGATAGATAGACAAAGACACAGAAAGACAGGTAGACATAGACAGATAATTAGATGGGCAGACAGTGACAGACAGAGAGATAGATGATAGATAGATAGATAGATAGATAGATAGATAGATAGATAGATAGATAGATAGATAGATAGATAGATGACAGCTGTGGAGTAGTAGAATGAGTGGCAATCAGGAAAGCTGTGGATTTAAATCCTGCCTCTAGCCATTACTATCCTGGTGATCATAGGCAAGGCCCTTGACCTCTCTGAGACTCAGTTCTACCCAGAGTAGAGAGACCAAGTAAGGGACTATTGCAATGGCACAGCCAAGAGTTAACGGGGCTTGGATCACCGTGAGGACAATAGGTCTGGGTTAAGTTTCCCTCAACAGGCCTGATCATGAAGATATTTTATTGGACCCTCATTGAACACCTAATGAAGAGGTAATTTTCATAGCATCAAATGTGCCTTTCTTTCTCATCTTTCAAATTAATCTTGACAGGAGGCCGTGGGCAGAGACGCAGAAGAGTCATTAAGTAAAGCTACTTGCACACAGATGTGGAAACAGCCACAAATCTTCTCATGTGGTTGCTTTTTTGCTCCTTGGAATCTAGAAGACAGTTTTATTTATTAATAACTTTTTTTGCCATTTCTAGAGTCCAGTAAGATTCTCCTCGCAATGGTATGGAGGAACCTTGGGCTTCTTGAAGCCAAAATAGCAGAGCATTTAGCCCTGGTAGGATCTGCCAAGGGAGGCCTACTGGCCTGCCCAGTGTTGGGCTGTCTATCTGTCATTCCAGGTTCAACCTAGCCAAGTTTGGGGAGCTTCAGCCCTTGGATGGCCAGATGGGGATACAGTTTTCAGCCATAGCTTCTTCTAAAGTTAGAAAGAGGTTGTGATCTCTGCCAATTCAATTAGCTTCCCTGGTGCCAGTTACATACACCTGATGTATTGCTTCAAGTGTGTATGTATATACCGTATAGACATTCCAATTAAGCGTATACACGTGTGACTATAGACATACAGTTAGGCACATTTACAGTGAGAGGGAGGGATGATTGGCATCCAGCCAGCTATCCTCACAACACCAAGAGAAAATGGGGCAAGTCCCTGGAGTGGTGGTTGGATCCCCCTAGAGAAACTTATTGGAAGACATGAGAGAGACTAGCTCTTAGCTCAGCGTCCGCACATGAGCTTAATAAATGCTTGTTCAATTGACAGAAGGGACAGCAGGAGTGGAATCACGGAACGCTCTGTGGAGCCATTGGAATATTTGAGTATTGAGGGCATTTATGTGGGTGTAGAAAAGTGCATGAATACACTGACAACATGTACAAGATGGATCCGCTCATGTATACTCGTGTTCTCCAATGCCTGCATTATATGTTTGTATGTATACACTTGTCACATATATTCCCATTGCCACATATGTCCTATGTATTATGTACACACTCACTGCATATATTCATGGTCTTAAAACTGGGATGTATACATGCTTGTGTGTGTGCATGTATGTGTGTGTGTACTCTATACTCTCAGATGTTCAAAAGCTATACCAGTGGACAGGTCTTCCCCTCATGGAAAGGCTTCCAGGGGAGTCCCAGTGACAGACAGTCTTCTCTCTGAGGACCATCCTTGATAGAACCCAAACTGGTTCAGAGACAGCATCACCTTCAGGTGTGAGGCCACTGATAAACTCCAAGCAGAAGCTGGCCTGGCACTTGTTGGGGATGGTGTAGAAGGAAATTCTGGTCTGGTCTGGATTTGAATTCTGAGATACAGTGATGATTCAGAGGAGAGGGACCCAATACAACCTTGGAGAGATGGAAGGACAGTCTGGGATGACAGAATGATGGGTCTGTTGGAAAACTGATGTCTATCCTCCAATCGCAATCTCGGTCTGCTATATGTGCCTGCATGCAGTAGGCACTTAGTAAATGCTTATGGATTTGAAATGATCATTCCATAATAATGACAGCAGAAATGAGGGTGGCAGTTATGAAAAGAAATGAAAAGAGACCTAAGTTTCTGGAGGGCAGGGACCCTGTTGTTACTTTCTTCATGCCCATGACCACCGAGCACAGTGCCTGGCATATGGCATGCTTTTCAAATAAATAATCATTTAATTCTTCCCAATAGAATGTAAACTACTGGAGGACAGGAAATGTTTTACTTTGATTACTGCATCATGGCACCTAGCATAGAGCCTGACATTTTAGCAGGCATTTAGCAGAAGCTTGCACACACATAGACATGGTGCTATAATTAGTTATGAAGGGTGTGTGTGTGTGTGATTGTGTGTGTGTGTGTGTTGCAATCGACATGATTCAGAAGGAAGATCTGGGCACACTCAGGATTTGTACTCTGGATGCCAGGCTTTCAACTCCCACATAAAGACATGAAATAAGAAATAATTGGCATGGGAAAAGTAGGATGCCAAGATGAAAGTCAGGAAGACCCTGCCCAGAGCTGGCTTTCTTGCTGCCTTTGATGTACGGTCCAAGAATCATTTAGACTTGACCAAAAATTAAAATAGTCTTATCAAGGGGGACAATGTAGGATCCCAATGTCACCTCAAAAATCATCAATTAAGAATACATTTAACCATTTCCCTCCAGGTCTAGACACAGGCTATGGTTAGGCTTCCTCAAGAGCTGGACGTGACTGAACAAAAATAGGGCTGCAAGCAGAGTTGTTAAAAAGATTCAAGGAAGCTGTACAGAAAGGAAGGAACTTTAGTTTTTCCTTCATTTTTCAGTCATGCCTGACTCTTTGTGACCTCATTAGGGGTTTTCTTGGCAGAGATGCTGGAGTGGTTTGCCATTTTTTTTCTCCAGCTTATTTTACAGATGAGGAAACTGAGGCAAACAGGGTGAAATGACTTGCCCAGGGTCATATATCTAGGAAGTGTCTGAGGTCAAATTTGAACTCATGAAGATGAATCTTCCTCACTGCAGGCCCTGTGGTGCCCCCTAGTGGCCCACAAGTAAGGAACTAGGATGATTTTGTCATGCTCATGGGAAGGCTGTGCCATCTTTTCCCCTAGCCTTTCTCCTTTCAGTACAGAGTGGCTGTCAGGCCCTCAACCATCTTTAAGATGCTTCCCCACTCTCCATCTTCAGCCTCAGCTCTTGACCAGGCTTCATTCCTGCATTGGATCTAGTCAGAGACTGGCCAAGGTTCACATCCTTATTTCTTGTTTGACCTTCAGTCTTTACCTCTCAGTTCCCTGGTCTATGAAATAGGGGGGGGGGAGAGGCTGGGCTACAGTCTCTGAGGTGCCTTCTGACCCTACCTCCTACAGTCCCATAACCTCTAGTCACCTGCTGGACAGAGTGCCGGGCCACCACTTGGAGCCCAGTAGGTCTGACACTAAACTAGTCACCTTCCCTATTCCCTCTCTGAACTTGCACCATTTCATGGTTTCCCTGTTTCTTTGAATGCACCCACCATACTCCCAAAAACCCAGGCTCAAGACTGTGGAGCCATTTCTGACTGTTGGCCCACCGTGTCCGGGCACTTGGAGGGTCCCAGTGTTTCTGCCTTGGCCATATCTCTTACCCACATATATCCTTTCTTTCCTGTCCCACCACCACATCCCTAATCCCTGTTCATGTTACTTCAATTCAGTAAGCATTTACGAAGTGCCTAACAGGCACCAGGTGCTGTATTCAGCCTTGATGATTCGCAGAATCACAGAACGTCAGAGTCGCCATCAGCCATCTGGTACAGCCTCTTTATGTGGAAAGAATGCTCCCTATAACACACCTGAAAATTGGCTCCCCCCCAGCCTATGCTGTAAGACCCCAGAGTGAGGACAATATAAGATCCCTGAGGGCAGAGAGGTTTGGTTTGAGTGAAAGCTCAATGACTCAGGCATCCAAAAAGTTACTGTGATTTCCCCCCCCCCCCAATCTTGTTGCTTCTGTCTCTACATGCAAACATCTCTCTCCAGTCACACAGCTCCCATCCTAGCTAAGACTCTCCCTTTATCCAGACTATTGCAATAATCTTCCCCATGGTCTCTGTTCCTGAAGCCTCCCCCTATTCCAATCCATCATCCACAATCTGCCAAAGCAATTTTCTTGCAGTTAATGTCAGTTAATAACCTTCAGCAAACTCTCATGGCTCCCCATTGCTGAAAATGCTCTGTTTTGGCAGGGGGGCTCTTCATTTGTACCCCTGATCTCTTCTCACCCCTCTGGGGTTCTTGTTCTTCACTCCCCTCCCCAGCCCTGCTGGCCTGTATCTTTGTACCTGTGGGCTGGCTAAATGCTAAGCACTTCCCCCTCAGCTCCTTCTCTTGGAAACATTGATTCCTCTCAGGACTACACCTTCTATATGAATCTTTTCCTGGTCCTCCTCCCACCCACAATGACCTTGGATTAATTTCCTATGTGTAATGTATGGAACTATAAATGTTCTTTTTGCATCTCTGTTAGAGAGTAAGCGCCTTGGGGGCAGGGATGGTTTCACTTCATGGTGCCTGGCACATGGTGCTAAGTAAATTCCTCCTGACCAACTGGCCAGCTCCAAGGAGGAGGACCTTGCCACCTCTGGGGGTGATCTACTCTATTTTGGGGAAATTCTCATTGTTAGAAAATCCCTACTGAAATGAGGACCAAATTGACCTCTGCATGCTTTATACAATTGCTTCTGGTTCTGCCCTCTGAGGCCTGATGTTCTGGAAATCCTAGCAAATAGCTGATGACCCATCTACAGGGGGGCAGGGCAGATTTTTCTCTGTCTGTCCCCTGAACTGTGAGTTCCTTCCTTGCTCCTTCTTTGACCCACAAAAACTGCCCAAAGCTTCAGAAACCAAGGGTCCCTTCTGTCTAACACATGTGCTCAAGAAACATAATCATAGAATTTTAGAGCTGGAAAGGTGTTGAGTGACCCCCTATTGTAGAGGTTCGTGCAATCTTGGGCTTAGGTCTAACCTGCTCATCTCACAGATGAGGAAACTGAAACTCACTGAGGTTAAGTGACTTATGGGAGCTCATCCCAGCAGGATGCATTACAGCAGCAGTTTCCAAAGGGTGGAGACCCTGAAGGCTCTCTAAGACTCTGCCAGGGGGTCCTCATGATCAAAACTACCGTCATAATAATACTAAGATGTTTTCACTTTGAACATGGTAAATATAGATTAAGTAACTCACATAAACAAAAGCCAGTTGTGGGCTCAAGAATTCTTTAAAGCGTGAATGGTACCTGGGACCAAAGAGTTTGAGAACCACTGCATTGAGGAAAGATTGGAATCCTGGTTGTCTGGCTCTAGAACCCAGTGTTCTTTCCACCACATTGTGTTATTTAAGAATAAATTCTAGCAGGTGAATTTGTCAGCTTAAATAGCTTTGGTAGAGCCCACACAGCCAAGTATCTTTTAAAATTGCTTTTACTGTTGGAAGGAAGATCTTTTCATACCTTGTGGGTGAAAGAACACAACTTATTCTATCCTTCCTCATCCTTCTTGCTGTCATATCTCCTTCTCTTGCCCTAGGATGTGTCCCGGAAGATGCTCCCGATTCCATCAATTGCCTACAAGTGATTTCTGGCAGCATCCTGTAGCCTCCTACCACCCTCCATGCATCTTTCCATTGCCCAAAGGTACCGAATAGCAGAAGTGTCAGTGACCCCTTCAGACTCTTACACTCTAATATTCTTTCTCTGGTCATGTTTGGTCCTTCCTCCTCCCCATCCCCTGTCCCAAGGATTCTTACTTCTCTCATACGAAGATTGCCTAGGACTCAGAACTGTGACAGCTGCTATATTTGCCCTGCAAAAATGGAAGATAGTTTTATGTGCCCCTCGAGTCTTCTCTTCTCTAGGCTAACCATACCAATTCCTCCCATTGGCTCTATATACCATGACTTGCATTCAAAACCCTTCACCATCCTAGACGCTTTCCAGTTTATCAGCATCCTTCTTAAATCATGGTGCCCAGAAGATGCTCCAGAGGAGGGCAGAGAATAACGAGACCTCACTTTTCTTGGAATTCTCTGCCCCTCTTAAGGCTGCCCAAGATACCTTCAGCCTTGGAGAGTGCACATAACAACAGGCAACATATTTGACCCAGTGTTCTAGGGGGCAAGGAGAAGCCCATTATGCATAAGACATCCTCCCTCAGGTTCACACATTCAGAGCTAGAGGGGTCCTTGGAGCTTGTCTAATCTCATCTCCTCATTGGACAGATGAGGAAATTGGATCTTCAAGAGATAAAATGACTTGTCCCAGGTCACACATGTAGCAAGTAGTCAAGCAAGGATTTGAATTCAGATCCTTTAACTCCAAATCCGGCACTTCCTCCATACTGATCCAAAATATAGTGGCAGCTTTCAATGTGAGAACTTTGCCTGAAGATATCACTGAACACATGAGAAAATATCAAAGTAAACACTGTTAAAATCAGAAGTACTGAGAGTGACCCATAGTATCCCAAACACCTGAACATGTCAGAGCTTAGATGCCCTAAATAGTCTCATGAAACAGGGTCAGAGAACCTCACCCAAAATTTTATGTAGCATATAATACCAGCCAAAACCAAGAAACCAAAATGTCATTGGCTGTTCTCTACTTCCCTCCCCCATGACTTACAGCTTTAATTGGTTCAGTTTCATCATTATATCAGAAAAGAAGCCAGAAAACATCCCAGTATCTTAGCTTTCCAAAGAGCCTGGGATCATGGGAGTCAAATACTGGTTCTGGCCATTTACATCACCAATAATGGGGATTCTATAATTAGAGATTAGCCAGCTGCAGTCATTTTTGATACTTGAGACAGCTGGATCTGGCTGGTTTATTCTGAGTGCCAAAGAGCTCAAATGTCCTTCCCATCCCCTCTTTTATTTTTTAAAATAAGTCAGCAAATTAATCATTAAGCCTACAGAGAGGCTTCACTCAATCACACCAATATTATATTAGGTATTTAAG
Organism: Petaurus breviceps papuanus; assembly: GCF_028583685.1. Classification (NCBI taxonomy): domain Eukaryota; kingdom Metazoa; phylum Chordata; class Mammalia; order Diprotodontia; family Petauridae; genus Petaurus; species Petaurus breviceps. The sequence goes on from NW_027186352.1 coordinate 22,054,722, forward strand.
CATTGGTAACATCAGGAACAATAGCAGCAGCATAATAATACTTTTAGAAGTATTGCAGTGATATAAGAAGAATACAGACAGATTTGTCCCAGGACTATTTCTATATGAACTCCATTGGAAAAAAAATTCCAAGATAAAACTAACAATATTTCCATTACTAACATTTCCATAGCACCTTAAGGTCTGCAGATCAGCTAATTTGATCTTCACCAGCTCCATGTGAGAGAGTTTCTGTTACTATCTCCATTTTACAGATGAGGAGACTGAGGCAGACAGTCATTAAATGGCTTGCCTAGGGTCCCACACCTAGCAAATGGCAGGGATGGCAGATGAACCCAGCTCTTCCTGACTAGTCCTACTATATCTGACTTGGTCTGGGCTTGGTGAGCTGAGAAAATAGTTGATGCCAAGTTTGAGATACAGTTCAGAGGCAACTGTCTGGGTAGCACCCACCCCTCTGCCTTCCCATCCCTGAGGGAATGATCAGAACATTTTCTTCTTGGCAGATGGCAGCGGAAACTGAAGATGAATGACTGTGGGGTGAGCAGAGACAAAGATGACATCAACTGCTCTAATTATTAATGGCCAAGGGAGCATAGTGGGCGAGATGCTTGTTTCCCATGTCTCCTCATTTTGACTGGGCCTGCCTAAGGAGCTGGGATCACATTCATCATCAGAGATGCTGATGGCCATTGGCTCTCAGCCACCATCTTCTCTTCTGCTCAGTGAAGCCTGGAATCTGCCCAGACAAGGCAGCGCCCATCAGCAGCAACAAGCTTTGGCTCGACTACGTTTCCTTTGTAGATCCTCTCCCCATCTTCCTCCTCCCCAAGCTTTCTAAAACACCTTCCAAGCAGTGCCATTCTTTCACAGCTAGAAAGCTAAGCCCATGTCAAACAGATCAAAGAATGCCAGTCTTGAAGTCAGAAAGACCTGAGTTCAAATGTCACCTCACACACTTACACGTGACCTTGAGCAAGTCAGCTTCCCTTCACCTCTCTGGCCTCATTGTCCTTGTCTTTGAAATAGAAGGGTCAGAAGAGTTATTCTTTAAGGCTCCCGCCAAGGACCTCTTCCCGTAGGGTCATAGACTGAGAGCTATAAGGGGCCATTAGATTCAACCCTCCACTTTTAAAGATGAAGGAGCTGAAGAACAGGCAGGTTATGTGGCATTCCCAGAGCCACACAGTTAATAAGAGTGTGAAGTGGAATTTGCACTCGGGTCTTCCCCACTCCAATTCTAACACTTTACCCACTATGCCACAGTGCCTTTCCAGGATGATTAACCTCCCCTTTGTTTTAGTACAGTTAGGACCAACTAGTCATAGACCTTCTATCCCTTGTTTGTCCCTAAGAGATGACAAGCTGACTAGGCCTATAACCCAAATCATGCAAAGGCCAAGGAGTATACTACTAGATGTAGGGTCAAAGAACTGACTCCATATTAGCTGTGTGAGACTTTGGACAAGTCATATCCCTTCTATGGGTCTCATTTTCCCTATCAGTCAGAAAAAGGGGTTGGAGTAAATGATCTCTAAATCCCTTCCTAACTCTCAGTCCAATGAGTGCATATGATTGACTATTGACTGCAGTGATTCAGGCTGGGCCTTTGTCCCAAGGTGACAAAATACAGCAGGCACTATCAACACTTGTAAGCCTTTAGCTGGTAGAAACAACGGAGTTTTGGGTCTTGTTAGCGAGCATATTGGTTAAAATGGGACATTACCGAATGGCACTCTCCCTCCCCCCTCCCCTGACTCAGTGGCTGTATTGGGGTAAACTTTCCCTAGGACCAGCTCCATTTTGCTCCTTCACCTACTGGTAGTCTCTCTAGTTGAAGCTTTAGGGTCTCAGAATCTCTGTCTCCTCATAATGGAATAGCATCCTGGGGGGTTTCCTCCCACAAGGAAGTCCCTCTCCCAAGGTCTTCCCCTCTACCTACTTGCCCTGGATACATTTTGTGCCCTTTAAACCTGGAGTTAAATTTATTGGTTATGGTTCTGTTGGTTATATAGACATTCCAGGCATAAGTTCTCTGCTATCGAGGCCCAAGTGTGAAGTTAGGGCTGTGATCTACACAAGTGGATAGACTACCCTCACTGATGTCAGTAGGTGTCCATATAGGGTCTAGTCAAATGAACATTGCCCATGGTAGGAGCTTAATAAATACACATTGAATGAATAAAAAGAAGGAAAGGGAGAAAGAACAAAGAATGAAAGAATGAAAGGAAGAAAGGAAGTCAGGCAAGAAGGAAGGAAGGGAGGAAGGAAGGGAGGAAGAAAGGGAGGGAGGGAAGGAGGGAGGAAGAGAGGAAGATCAGAAGGAAGGAAGGGAGGAAGGAAGGAAGGAAGAAGAAGAAACGAGGAAGAAAAGAAGGAAGGAAAAGAAGGGGAAAGGAAGAAAGAAAGAAAGAAAGAAAGAAAGAAAGAAAGAAAGAAAGAAAGAAAGAAAGAAAGAAAGAAAGAAAGAAAGAAAGAAAGGAAGGAAGAAAGAAAGAAAGAAAGGAAGGAAGGAAGGAAAGAAGAGGAAAGAGAAGGAAGGAACAAAGAATAAAAAGGAAAGAGCAAAGAAACAAAGACTAGAAAGCTTGGAGAGGAGGGAGATGGGGAGAGGATCTACGAAGGAAACAAAAACAAATTGCCCTGAGCTCCTTGAAAATCCCCTCCTGCTTGAATTAGCTCTCTTAGTTCTCTGGTCAGTATAAATTCTTATGCTCTGACCTACAATTAAAGCCTACATATGTCTAGACTGTGGGGCATCTATAGGACCATATATGCTATTATAGGCAGACCCCACCAAACATCTGTCATAGGTGAAATACTGCTTCAGGTGACTTGAGTTGTATGGAAGTGATACAAAGAATAATGGATTTTGGAGTCCAAGAATCTGGTTCAAATCTTGCTTTGCTACTTATTATGTGTGTGATCTCAGAAAAACTGCTTAATCTCAGTTTCTTAATCTGTAAACTGAAGAGGTTGGTCTGGATCACAGGTGTCAAACTCAAATAGAAACTGAGGCCACCAGCCCATACAGAAGGATTCCTGGGGCTCTTGAACATACAAGTCCTTTGATGTTTGCTGCAGCTGACTTAGTACCCAGAAAGCTAAAATGTCCCTTTGATTTTCCTTTTTTAGAAAAAAATGGGCAAAATAGCTTGTCGTGACTCATGCCTAAAAAAAGAGCTAAATCAAACACATTTTTCCAGAAGGAAAACGATGATGAGGGATGATGTTGATGATCTGAAGCGAGCAGAGGAGAACAGGCAGGATGAGGAGGATGGAAGCTCATGAAGAACTGCGCCTGTTGGCCTCGACAAAGTGGGGAGTATCCAAGGGCTGACCCGTGGAGGGGGGATTAAATGGGCTCTGTTGGTCCCCTAAAAGGTAGAACTAGGAGATATGGATGGAAGTTGCAAGGAGTCAAATTTAAGCTCAATGTACAGAAAATTTTGCTAATAATTAGAGCTATCTGAAAGAGGAGGGAGTGCCTTGGGCAGTAGTTAGTTCCCTTTAGAGGGGGCTGGATGATTGGATACCATTTTTCAACTCTGAGTTGGATTAGATTTGGAAAACGTTATTAAAGCACTTCTTCTGTATAGGCACTACGCTAAACACTGGGAATGAAACAATAACAAAAGCCACTCTGCTCTCATTTTATATTATTCTGTCATTGTGGAGCAAACCATTGGGCAGGCATCCACTTTTTGAACACTGGGGAGCTGGAAGTAGAGGGAGAGAAGAGTTAAGGATGGTCTGGGTCCCCAGGGACCAGACTGACCTCATACATGGTATCATTTCTGTAACTTCATCCAATGATGGATCCTTTTAAGATTTTGGCACATGGAAGATTCTCTGAGCTTCCAAGCAGACCCAAAGTGTGAGACCTGGACTGAGATTGCCCTAGAGAAGGCAGTGATGAGCCCAAAGAAGTATCACGGCTTAATTAAGATCATGACTAGCTTGACTAACCTTGTTTCCTTTTTGGATTGGGATTATTCAGTTGATGAAAGGCACTCCCATAATAGAGAGCCAGCCTCAGAGCCAGGAACACTGGGGTTCAAGTCCCATCTCTGACACATACTATGACTCTGGGAAAGGCACTTAACCTCTCAGTGATTTTGGCATCTCTCTAAGACTATGATGCAGAAAGTTGACCTGCTGATCTAGATGGTAGATGGAGTTTCCTCATCTCTACATCCACCATACCAATAAAATTATAGGTCTAATCCCTAATCCCTTCCCTATCCCCTTAATTGCTGAATTAGGGGAATGTTTTCTCTCTCTCTGTCTCTCTGTCTCTCTCTATCTCCTGTCTCTCTCTATCTCTCTCTCTGTCTGTTTCTCTCTCTGTCTCTCTCTGTCTCTTTCTCTCCCCCCCTTTCTCCTCCCTCTTCTCTCTCTTACTCTCTCCACATATTTTATACATATAAATTTATATTTATATGTATTTGCATATACACACAAATTTTTCTATGCTATCTCTGTGTATATATATTACACATATCTAAAGTTTCACTAGATTTTATATCCTATTTAATAAAATCTCTCATGCTATTTTTTCCAAAAAAGATGGAGTGAAGTGGGCCAAATAATACTAGAATTAGATGAAATTGGCCATAATCATACCCCCAAAGTAGCTCAGTGACAACTTGGAATGTCTGTGGTAGATTACCCCAGCAATTTGTGCTTGGCCCCATGTTGTTGAAAATTTTCATCAGTGACTTAGAAAAGGCAGAGATGGCATGCTTATCAAATCTGCAGATGAGACAAAGCCAGGACAGACAGGTAATACACAATACACCAAATGACAGATTCAGGATTCAAAAATATCTTGGCAACACCATGCTAAAACATTGGGTTGAATCAAATAAGGTGAAATTTAATAGGATAAATTAAAAAGTCAATCAATAAATGTATAGTAAATACTTGCTAAATTACAGGTTCTGTATTAAGGATTGGGTATATGAAGAAAGGTAAAAACTACAGTCCCTCCCCTGAGGGAGCTCACATTCTAATTGAGGAGACAACATGCAGACAACCACATACACATACACACACACACACGTGAGATATATGTGGTATAAATGGGAGATAATCTCAAAGGAAAGACACTAGCAGTGTGGGTGTGGGTGTGTACGTGTGTGCTTGCATACTTTGGAGGAAGTCCTTTTAGGGACTATGGCTACTCAACCATTTTTCTGTAAAGGATCTGGGGTTCTAAATTGAATGTAAATAAACATTGTGATATGGTGAGCAAAACACACTAATTCAATCATGCATTAATTGAGAGGTAGTTTCTAGGAATAAGGAGGGGATGACTGAACATGCCTTGCCCTAGTCAGACAGATCTGAAGTATTAGGTGTAGTTCTGGGAGTCATCATTTATTTATTTATTTTTGTGTTATCTTCTCAATATTTTCCCCTAATTAATTTTTTATTTATTTATTTTTAACTTTCAACATCCATTTCCATAAGATTTTGAGTTACAAATTTTCTCCCCATTTTTCTCCTACCCCTACCCCAAGATAGCGAGCCTATTGAATGCTCCTTCCCCCAATCTGCTCTCTTTTGTATCCTCCCCACCCCCAACTTTCTAGTAGGGCAAGACAAATTTCTATACCCCAATGCCTGTATATATTATTTCCCAGTTACATGTAATTTTTTTTTAATATTTGTTTTAAAACTTTGATTTCCAGATTCTTTCCCTTCTTCCCTCCTCACCCACCCCCACTGGGAAGATAAGCAATTCAATATAGGTTGTACATGTGTAGTTATGCAAAATGTTTCCATAGTAGTTACATTGTAAAAGACTAACTATATTTCCCTCCATCCTATCCCACCCTCTACTTAATCTGTTTTCTACTTTGAACCTGTCCCTTTTCAAAAGTGATTGCTTCTAACTACCCTCCCCCAGTCTTCGCTGCCTTCTATCATCCCCCCTCTTATCCTCTTCCCCCCTGCTTTCCTGTAGAGTAAGATACCCAATTGAGTGTGTATGTTATTCCTTCCTTAAGCCAAATTCAATAAGAGTAAGGTTGACCCATTCCCTTTCACCTTCCTGCTCTTCCCCTCCATTGTAACAGTGTTCTCTTGACTTATGAGATAATTTACCCTAATCTATCTCTCCCTTTCTCTTTCTCCCATTATATTCCTCTCTCACCTCTTAATTTTATTTTTTAGATATCATCCCTTCATATTCAACTGATCCTGTGCCCCCGTCTATATATATATATATTATATATGTACATACATACACACATATATTTATATACACATATACCTTCCTAAACATACATATATGTATGTTTACATATATATATATATATACATACATACATTTTCCTGTCAACTATCCTACTACTGAGAAAAGTCTCATGAGTTACAATTATCATTTTTCCATATAGGAATATAAATAGTTCAACTTTAATAAGTTCCTTATGGTTTCTTTTTCCTGTTTACATTCTCATGCTTCTCTTGCTTCTTGTATTTGAAAGTCAGATTTTCTTTTCAGCTCTGGTTTTTTCATCAAGAATACTTGAAAGTCCTCTATTTCATTGAATGACCATATTTTCCCCTGAAACATTATATTCAGTTTTGTTGGGTAGGTGATTCTTGGTTTTAATCCTAGCTCCTTTGACCTCTAGGATATCATATTACAAGTCTATCAATCCCTTAATGTAGAAGCTGCTATATCTTGTGTTATCCTGATTGTGTTTCCACAATACTCAAGTTGTTTCTTCCTGACAGTTTGTAATATTTTCTCCTTGACCTGGGAACTCTAGAATTTGGTTGTGATATGATTAGGAGTTTTCTTTGGGGGATCTTTTTCAAGAGGTGATTGGTGGATTCTTTCAATTTCTATTTTGCCCTCTGTTTCTAGAATATCAGGGCAATTTTCCTTGAGAATTTCTTGAAGGATGATTTCTAGGCTCTTTTTTTTTATCATGGCTTTCAGGTAGCCCAATAATTTTAAAATTATCTCTCCTGGATCTATTTTCCAGGTTAATGGTTTTTCCAAGGAGGTATTTCACATTGCCTTCTATTTTTTCATTTGTTTGGATCTATTTTATAGTATCTTGATTTCTCATAAAGTCATTAGCTTCCAGTTGCTCCAATCTAATTTTGAAGGAATGATTCTCTTCAGTGAGTTTTTGAAATTCCTTTTCTATCTGAGCAATTTGGCTTTTTGGGCTTCTTTTGCCATTTGTTAGTCTATTTTTAAGGTGTTATTTTCTTCAGTATTTTTTTGGGTCTGCTTTAGCAGGTTGTTGACTCACTTTTCATGATTTTCCTGCATTGTTCTCATTTCTCTTCCTAATTTTACCTCCACTTCTCTTACTTGATTTTCAGAATCCTTCTTGAGCTCCTCCATGGCATGTAACCAATTTATATTTTTCTTGGAAGCTTTTGATGCAGGAGTTTTGACTTTGTTGACTTTTATGGTTCCATGTTTTGATCCTTTTTGTCCCCAAAAGGATTCTGTGGTCTGATTGTGCTTCCTCATCTTGCCAGCCAATGACTTGACCTTTGAGCTCTTTGCCATGGTAGAACTCTGCTTCCAGAGTGGAGAGAGCTGTGCCACAAATCGCTGATGTTTTTAGTGATGTTATCAGAGCTATGTGGAGGGTGCCCTCTCTACAGACACCACACGCTCTAGCACACTGGTCACACCCCCCAGGACCACCACCCAAGATTGTTACCCAGATCCAAGCAGGTCAAAGCAAGAGCAATTACCCTCTGAATGCTCTCTTTGTCCCCTTATGATCTGCAGGCCAGGAGCTCCAGAGGCAGCCCCACAGCAGCAGCTGCAGCCACCCTGCCTCTTCGACGTCTCGCCCCAGGGACAGGGCCTCCTCCATCACCCAGTTCCAATGGAGTTCCCCACTGACCTTTTATTTTCTCTTTGGTGTCTATGGGTTGAGAAGTTTGGAAAGCTCCACAGCTGCCAGTGATTCACTCTCCTGAAGTCTGCTCCAGCTGTCTGTGTCACTGGTGGGGGCTGCCCCAGGTCTGGGCCCTCACAGCTCCTGTGGGACTGCACTCAGCTCCCAGTCTGGTGCAATAGACCCCTTCCTGTCAGCCTGCCAGGCTGCCTTCAGCAGGAGATTTGTTTCTCCCTGTCACTTTGTGGGTTCTGTAGCTCAACAATTTGGTTAGTCATATTTTACAGGCACTGGAGGTGGTTGGAGTGGGAGCTCAGCAAGTTCCTGCTTCTACTCCACTATCTTGGCTCTGCCCCCCCTCCCAAGAGTCATAGTTTGAAAGGGACCTTGAGAACATTGAACTTGTGCAAAGGATGAAGACCAGAATGATGAGAGTATTTAAAGTCTCTCCATGATGTGAAATATCGTCCTCTGGGACAATTATATTTGGGGATGGGGACAAACTGTGGGGGGGGGTGACAATAGTGCAGAAGACAGTATGACCATGGATGCTGGAAAAAGTGGGGAAAGGGAAGTGTGACTCTTCTTCTTACAGAAGCCAGAGAGAAGATGGTCCTAGGAGAAGAACAAGACCGTGGAAGGAAGACCAAGGGCCAGTGGGAAGACTGCATATGGAGCCAAAGGCTGCTGCTTCTACCTTCATAACATCTTTCATATTCAAGCCCTTCTCTCCACTCATGAGGCTTCCATCTTGGTTCAGGCCCTCGTCTCCTCTTGCCTTGATTATTGCAACAGTCTCTTCATTGAGCTCCTTGCCTCAGGTCTCCCAACACTCTAGTCCTGCACACTGCTGCCAAGGGATTTTCTCCAAGCACAAAACTGACTACATGAATCCCTTACTCAACCGACTCTAATGGTTTCCTATTGCTATAGAAAAAAAAAACCATAAACTCTTTTGTTTACATTTTAAAATTGATTTAAATTTAAAAATTTAAGTTATTTATTTTGTTTAACTCTGAAAGTTTTACACAATCTTTGTCTGGCTTCTATCCTCTCATTTTCCATTCTTAGTGGACATTGCTCCCCATCCTTCACTCTGTTTTCCAGACAAACCATTTTCTGTTCCTTGCTGAAGTCGCCATTTCCATCCCTTTGCACTAGTTATCTCCTCTCCCTGTAATGAACTCCATCCGTATATCAGCCTAATCGATTATCTCTTTTCCTTTAAGAGCCAGCTCAGGCAATGTCCTCTGCACGAAACCTTTCCTCCCGCTAACTGCTAGTGTCCTCTCTGCCAAACTACCTTGTTTTTTTAAACTATAATGCATATATTTGCTAACTTTATATTTATGCTTAATATATATTTTATATTACTTGTTGTCTGCCCCATTAGAGTGCAAACTGGCTAAAAGTAGGGATCGTTTCATTCTTTGTATTTGTATATCCAATCCCTGACATAGTTTCCAGTACATAGCACCCATTTAAAAATTCTTTTTGATGGATCAATAGATCTCAGGAAATGAGAATATCTTCAGAGGGAGGAAGTGGTTTCTCCCCCCATCCAGGTGAAAGCATCCACCTCTACACCCTCCCACCATCTTTACCTCACCCAACTGAAGTATATTTATTCTATGTCTCATCTCCCTCTTCACCCAGGGTGTCAAGACAGAAAGTCAAACCTTTTTCTGAGTAATGGGAATTTTTCTAACTGGGGGCTATGAGGTATTGTGATTGCATTAAAAATTTATTTATCTGATATAAACTCCATAAAAAAGAACAGGATCATATGTACCTAAGTGTCATTATACTGCCCTTAGGCTAAAAAGCAAGCTAATTCAGGATATGACTGAATAAATCAGCAGGGACAAGGGTGGTAGGAAGAAGAGAGCCATAATAGAGAAAACCACATTCTTAACCAACACTCTCACCACCACTCCTTCCCAAGAGGAAATAAGACAGGCCTTGGTAGGACTTTGATCTGTATCCAGCAGGGAGGATGGAGTCAAAAGGATCTGTGAATGGCCAGACAACTTTACCTTCCACAGTGACATGAACCTAACTAAGGTATAAAAGGCTGAACTCAAGGAACCACAATAAGAATCTTCTAGATCTGCTCTCCCACATTTATCCTCTTCTCATTTGGCAATTTTAATGAGAATGTCAAGACAAAAAGAAGGGAGAATTATTTAGGGTAGGCAGACATTGCTGCCTCATCCCTGTTTCACCTCTGCTTTAGACCATCTCTGTTCAGGAGAAATAGAAGATGACAGATGGTTTCATATTTCAGGGAAGAAAAAAGGCAAGAACCATGTCTCAAGCCCCATTTTCTCCCAACACTGAAGCTAAGTAGAACAGGCATCCCAGGGTAAAGGGGGGTCCCTGCTAAAGTAGGCTTCATTTGAATGTTATCTCTTCTCTAATTCTTCAGTTCTGGAAGATATTCTAGGTCTAATAAAAATTATCCAAGCCACTCTTCTTCACTAAAAAAGCCAGAGTTTCTAAAATTCCACATACATGATCACAATAAGGAGCCATAGATTAATCTCTGGTTCCCTTAAAAGGTCAGCTCATGTGACACCCACTGTTTGCAACCTTTCTGGATCCCCTGCTCCACTTCTTCTCAGAATTAGCATATATCTATTTATCTATATCCATGTTGCATCTCCCACCCCTCCACCCCAGGAGAATGTGACCTCCCTGTGGGCAGGACTCGTTTGTGTTTTGTCTTGATTTCCCGAGCTCCTAGTACAGTACCTTACAAATAGGAGTATGTATATAGCTCCTATTGTGTGCCAGGCATTACAAATATTATCTTATTTGACCCTCACAACAACCCTACAAAGCATGTTCTTTTATTATCCTCATTTTATAATTGATGGAACTGAGGCAAATAGAACTTACTGACTTGCCCAGGGTCACACAGCTTGTAATTGTCTGAGGGCTAACTTGAACTCATGGCGTCCTGACTCTAGGACCAGCATCTATGCACTATGGTGCCACCTCACTGCCTGTAAAGTAGCATCTATATAACAGGCACTCAAGAAATGTTAGGTTGGTTTGGATTTCATCAGATGCAGCATAGTAGAGTAAGAAAGAGCCCTGTGTTTAAAGTGTGAATTTAGACCCCTTATTTAACCTTTCTAGGTTACAGTTTTCCTATCTGTAAATGGCAGAAGTCAGATTGCACAGTTCTCAAGGTCCCATCCTGCTCCAAAATTTCTATATGGAAGCAAGAATTTTGTAAGATCTTCATCAATATCAATATGATATAATGGAAGTCTTTCCATGGTGTGATATAAGGGGATGAAATGTGAAACCTACATTTCTTTCTCAATGTTCAGTTTTTCACTTGGCTAAAGTCTTCCATGAGTAATTTGATAACTTGATACCCAGGTGCATTTGGAACTAGTCTTGAATTTTAAACCAATGCAGAGGTCTAAGAGATGCAGAGACCAATAGATTGAATTTCACAAAACATCCTTCATTCCAGAAAATATATTTTTTTCTGTTTGATACCCTATTTAAGCAGAGTATATGTAGCAATTGGAAATAGTCTAAAAACACTGTAATTCTAAGCATAGTACTCTCCCCCCCACTTTCTGTGGGTCAGAGTACTGTCACTACTTCTAAAAGAAGAAGGAACTGAGAGACTCTTTTTTTTCTCTGTTTCCAAAGAATTCATTCTGTGATCTAGCAGTTACAAGGGCAGGGCAAGCAGGGGTTTCCCCAGTGTCAGGTTCTCCTCCAGCCTATTGCCTTGATGTTGACCAATTCTTTTTCCAAGAGTTCACTCTTTTATGGGGCTCCAAGGATTTTGTTGTTGTTCAGTTGTGACCCCATTTGGGGTTTTCTTGACAAAGTTACTGAAGTAGTTTACCATTTCCTTCTCCAGCTCATTTTACAGATGAGGAACTGAGGCAAATCAGCTTAAGTGACTTGCGCAGGGTCACAATTAGTACGTGTCTGAGGCCAAATTTGAACTCAGGAAGATGAGTCTTCCTGACTCCAGTCCAGCCCTTTATCTGCTGTACCACCTAACTGCCTGAGGAGCCTATAAAACCAATCAAGCTTTGTATGTTAAGTACTATCCTAGGTGCTGAAAATACAAAACCAAATGTATTTCTAGTTGGGTAGAATCTGCCAGAGATTGGGTTTTCCTGGCATAGCCTCTGAGATCCCTGGATCACCCTACCATCACAGTGAAGGATCAGAGAAAGGCTCTAGTAAGAGGGGAATGGGAGGAGCAATGACACAATATTCCTTGCAGCAACCTTTAAAGCTCTGTTGTATTACATAGAGCTGTAAATTGCTGCAAGATATGAACCCTATTTAGTACTTGGGGTGGGAGAGAAAGCATCCACAAAAAGAACAGTAGTCTAATAAATAGTGAAGTCCAAGGATTGTTTGGGAAGTCTCCAGGCTTCCAACGTGGAGTTGTCTAAAGACAACCACACTGAGAGTCATGATATCCCTGGGTTTGTGCTGCTAGTTTAAAGTGACACTTTGGGCAAGCCTGGGGCAAATCCTTCTTTGTGCCTCAGTTTTCTCATCTTTAAAATTAGGACATTCGGCTAAATTCCAGAGCTGTATTTCTAGAGCACGATGGGACTTAGGAGTCCATGCAACCTATTCCTCTTATTTTGGAGATGAGGAAATGGGCTCAGAGAGATTAAGTGACTTTACAAATGTCACACAACTGGTGACAGAAGTAGAATTTGTACTCAGGTGCTCTGACCCCACAGTGAGTGGTCTTTCAATTGTACTAAACCTTAGATGGTCTCATTTCCCTCTAGCTTACTGTGATTTCCACAACAAGAGAAATAGATTCTGATGGGTCAGTTTCTAGTAGTAACACCCCAAAGCAGTACTTTCAACAAACACTTAATAGATGTCTTCCATGCATTGGACCATGCCAGGTCACTGTTTTAGGTACTGGGGAAGCAAAGGTGAAAGTTAAATCATTCCTGCCTTAAAGAAGTTTATAGTCTACTCAGAGGACACAGTGTGCACACAGATAAATAAATGTAGAATTATATAAACTAATATTAAAAGGAAGTAAGAGCATCAATCATTGGGAGGTTCAAGAGGAGTCTCCTAGAGGAGCTTACTGTGAAGCAAACAGGTAATTTAAAGAGATGAGGGAGAGGAGGGAATTTATTTTATGACCTTTGGATTGGAAAGGACCCAACAAAGATGGTGAATAAGTATAGTGATAACCACCACAAATAAAGAGGTAGTAAGAGAGTACTGGGGCGGCCAGGGAGCACAGTGAGTAAGAGCACTGGCCCCAGAGTTCGGATGACCTGGGATCAAATCCGGGCTCAGACACTTAGCACCCACCCAGAAACACCTGGCCGTGTAACCTTGAGCAAGTTACTTAACCCCAATTGCTTAAAAAAAAAAAAGATTACTATATGTCCTCAATAAATTTGATTTAAGATCCTACAGTGTGCCAAGCACTAGAAATGGGAAGACAAAAATGAAACAATTCCAGTGAGAAGCTTACATCTTATTGGACAGAAGGGAACAACATATATGTATGTATGTAAGTATGTATGTATGTATACTAGGTATGTATGTGTGTAGGTATGCACACATATACACATTACATATATACACATACATACATATATGTGTAGAGAGATGATAGATAGATAGATAGATAGGTAGATAGATAGATAGATGGATAGATAGATAGATGGATGGATAGATGGATGGATGGATAGATGGATAGATAGATAGATAGATAGATAGATAGATAGATAGATAGATAGAT